>NW_027183502.1:0-300000 GCF_041296385.1 Aphelocoma coerulescens | reverse complement strand
CGCATGTAAGCCACACCAAACTCCCTGATGCACTCTGTCCTCCCCTTCTCAAAGGAGTAGACGGTGGCATCAGGACACACCTGTGTCCCAGCAGCTGGGTGGCCAGCCGGGAGCAGGAGCAGGGCTGGGGCTGCTCCCAAAGTTGCCCCGCCCCAATGCCAGAGCCGGACATATGCTGAGGGGGGGCTGGATCAGGCTTTATTGTCCAGCTGCATGCCAGGAGTGAGCACAAAATCTACCTGCATTCTCTGCAGCATGCCATCCTGGAGCAGAGCCATTGCCAAAGGAAGCCGTGAGCCCGTGCCAAGCCAGTGCCGGAGTGGGATCCTAGCAGCACCTGTGGAAGCCGGGAGAGAGGAGCCCACCTGGAGCAGGTTCGTGCAGGATTAATCATCCCGTGGCTTCCCACCAGGGTCCTGTTGCTTCCAAAAGGCCCCACAGTGTCACTGTGGCCCCTCGGTTCCACCAGGTTCCATAGCGTCACTGTGGTGCCCAGGGTTCCGTCACCTTCGCCAGCATCCCCACGGTCTGCAGAGCTCCCCGAGCTTCTGTGGTGTCACAGTGGAGGCAGGGTTGCATCAGGTTCCATAGCATCAGCACGGTCTCCAGGGCTCCCAGAGGTTCTGTGGTGTCACAGAGGAGGCAGGGTTGCATCAGGTTCCATAGCATCAGCACGGTCTCCAGGGCTCCAAGAGCTTCTGTGGTGTCACAGAGGAGGCAGGGTTGCATCAGGTTCAATAGCATCAGCACGGTCTCCAGGGCTCCCCTGAGCTTCTGTGGTGGTGTCACAGAGGAGCCAGGCTTCCTTGTAGTTCCCCAGGATCACAAAGGCTCTCCTGGGAGCCACGGGTCACAAAGCACCGTGGGCTCTGTGCAGCCCCGCTGTGTCACAATGGCCGCTGGCTTCCACGAGCCCCCGCAGTGTCCCAGTGGGCCCCGTGGCTTTAGGAGTGGGTGGCTGGGAGTTGGTGCCAGCGGCTGGGGGAGCAGCAGCAGGGACTGTGTGTGGACAGTGCCATGGCCACTTGTGTGGCCACTGGTGTCTCTGTGCCAGGCACAGCCGTGGTGTGTAACACCGGCTCTGGGTCCTTTGGCTGTGCAGGTGGCAGTCACAGCCTGGAGCAGGGCTGCTCCCGGGGGACAGCCTGGGGCAGGAGGCTGCTGGAGATTCATTCCCCACACTCCTTGTCATGAGGTGCTCAGAGTGATTGGAAAGGCTGTTGGCAGCAGGCAGTTCTCTGGGTTCAAGCTGTGGAGCTGTCAGCGGGAATGCAAAGGCCAAGCTGGTGAGCCTTTTGTCCTGGTGCCTTTAGTGTGTGAGCAGTCCCTGGTGCCGTTGTCTTTGGATCCTGAGTGTGGGAGAGGCAAGGCTTAGGATGGTGCGTAGAGCTGAGAAGGAAAGTGCCGAGAGCAGCATGTGTGCTGCTGCTTTGAGGGGTGCAGTTGAAGTTGTAGGCAGCAAGAGCTTTCTCAGCTGGCCCTTTTGTGAGCTCTGCTTTTGCCAGATGACTTCCATCTTACCCTCTTACCATCTTAGCCTCTCATTTTTGCATATCCCAAACCCCCTTCCAAACATCCAGCAGCTGCTTGTAAAGAAGAAGTCCTAGAACAAAAAGCCAGTGCTGCCTTTCATAGCCCCTTTGCTGTCTATGAAGTAGAGGAAAGAAGCTAGTGAGACACACTTTCTTTCTCAACTCCATAGAGCGCATCCTTCTCTCAAGGTGGCAGAGTCCTTGGCAGAAGTGAAGCATCTGCAGCTGCAGTTCAGACTGAGAGATGTGCCAGGACAGGAAACATTTGCTGACCTTCCCTGTTCCCTGTGCAACATGATTCTCGCATCCCAGTCACTTTCACACACCTTCGGTACCCCTGAGTCCAAGCAGCTAAAGCTCACAGAGACAGAAGTGTCAGGAAGGAAAACGTTGCAAAAGCACCCCCTTCTCTTATCAGCATATAAATTGTGCACAACAGGCTGCGGCACCGAACCTTCCTTCTCAGATAGACATGCCATCACACTTTTCACTCTTGCAGCTCGGTTGAAAAGCTCCAGCAGCTGCTCCCGCAATAGCAAAAGGTTCTAGAAGTGAAAGCCAGTTTGGGGCTGCACCTTCTCCTTGCCGCATGTAAGCCACACCAAACTCCCTGATGCACTCTGTCCTCCCCTTCTCGAAGGAGTAGACGGTGGCATCAGGACACACCTGTGTCCCAGCAGCTGGGTGCCCAGCCGGGAGCAGGAGCAGGGCTGGGGCTGCTCCCAAAGTTGCCCCGCCCCAATGCCAGAGCCGGACATATGCTGAGGGGGGGCTGGATCAGGCTTTATTGTCCAGCTGCATGCCAGGAGTGAGCACAAAATCTACCTGCATTCTCTGCAGCATGCCATCCTGGAGCAGAGCCATTGCCAAAGGAAGCCGTGAGCCCGTGCCAAGCCAGTGCCGGAGTGGGATCCTAGCAGCACCTGTGGAAGCCGGGAGAGAGGAGCCCACCTGGAGCAGGTTCGTGCAGGATTAATCATCCCGTGGCTTCCCACCAGGGTCCTGTTGCTTCCAAAAGGCCCCACAGTGTCACTGTGGCCCCTCGGTTCCACCAGGTTCCATAGCGTCACTGTGGTGCCCAGGGTTCCGTCAGCTTCGCCAGCATCCCCACGGTCTGCAGAGCTCCCCGAGCTTCTGTGGTGTCACAGTGGAGGCAGGGTTGCATCAGGTTCCATAGCATCAGCACGGTCTCCAGGGCTCCCAGAGGTTCTGTGGTGTCACAGTGGAGGCAGGGTTGCATCAGGTTCCATAGCATCACCACAGTCTCCAGGGCTCCCTGAGCTTCTGTGGTGTCACAGTGGAGGCAGGGTTGCATCAGGTTCCATAGCATCAGCACGGTCTCCAGGGCTCCCAGAGGTTCTGTGGTGTCACAGTGGAGGCAGGGTTGCATCAGGTTCCATAGCATCACCACAGTCTCCAGGGCTCCCTGAGCTTCTGTGGTGTCACAGTGGAGGCAGGGTTGCATCAGGTTCCATAGCATCAGCACGGTCTCCAGGGCTCCCAGAGGTTCTGTGGTGTCACAGAGGAGGCAGGGTTGCATCAGGTTCCATAGCATCACCACGGTCTCCAGGGCTCCAAGAGCTTCTGTGGTGTCACAGAGGAGGCAGGGTTGCATCAGGTTCCATAGCATCAGCACGGTCTCCAGGGCTCCCCTGAGCTTCTGTGGTGGTGTCACAGAGGAGCCAGGCTTCCTTGTAGTTCCCCAGCATCACAAAGGCTCTCCTGGGAGCCACGGGTCACAAAGCACCGTGGGCTCTGTGCAGCCCCGCTGTGTCACAATGGCCGCTGGCTTCCACGAGCCCCCGCAGTGTCCCAGTGGGCCCCGTGGCTTTAGGAGTGGGTGGCTGGGAGTTGGTGCCAGCGGCTGGGGGAGCAGCAGCAGGGACTGTGTGTGGACAGTGCCATGGCCACTTGTGTGGCCACTGGTGTCTCTGTGCCAGGCACAGCCGTGGTGTGTAACACCGGCTCTGGGTCCTTTGGCTGTGCAGGTGGCAGTCACGGCCTGGAGCAGGGCTGCTCCCGGGGGACAGCCTGGGGCAGGAGGCTGCTGGAGATTCATTCCCCACACTCCTTGTCATGAGGTGCTCAGAGTGATTGGAAAGGCTGTTGGCAGCAGGCAGTTCTCTGGGTTCAAGCTGTGGAGCTGTCAGCGGGAATGCAAAGGCCAAGCTGGTGAGCCTTTTGTCCTGGTGCCTTTAGTGTGTGAGCAGTCCCTGGTGCCGTTGTCTTTGGATCCTGAGTGTGGGAGAGGCAAGGCTTAGGATGGTGCGTAGAGCTGAGAAGGAAAGTGCCGAGAGCAGCATGTGTGCTGCTGCTTTGAGGGGTGCAGTTGAAGTTGTAGGCAGCAAGAGCTTTCTCAGCTGGCCCTTTTGTGAGCTCTGCTTTTGCCAGATGACTTCCATCTTACCCTCTTACCATCTTAGCCTCTCATTTTTGCATATCCCAAACCCCCTTCCAAACATCCAGCAGCTGCTTGTAAAGAAGAAGTCCTAGAACAAAAAGCCAGTGCTGCCTTTCATAGCCCCTTTGCTGTCTATGAAGTAGAGGAAAGAAGCTAGTGAGACGCACTTTCTTTCTCAACTCCATAGAGCGCATCCTTCTCTCAAGGTGGCAGAGTCCTTGGCAGAAGTGAAGCATCTGCAGCTGCAGTTCAGACTGAGAGATGTGCCAGGACAGGAAACATTTGCTGACCTTCCCTGTTCCCTGTGCAACATGATTCTCGCATCCCAGTCACTTTCACATACCTTCGGTATCCCTGAGTCCAAGCAGCTAAAGCTCACAGAGACAGAAGTGTCAGGAAGGAAAACGTTGCAAAAGCACCCCCTTCTCTTATCAGCATATAAATTGTGCACAACAGGCTGCGGCACCGAACCTTCCTTCTCAGATAGACATGCCATCACACTTTTCACTCTTGCAGCTCGGTTGAAAAGCTCCAGCAGCTGCTCCCGCAATAGCAAAAGGTTCTAGAAGTGAAAGCCAGTTTGGGGCTGCACCTTCTCCTTGCCGCATGTAAGCCACACCAAACTCCCTGATGCACTCTGTCCTCCCCTTCTCAAAGGAGTAGACGGTGGCATCAGGACACACCTGTGTCCCAGCAGCTGGGTGCCCAGCCGGGAGCAGGAGCAGGGCTGGGGCTGCTCCCAAAGTTGCCCCGCCCCAATGCCAGAGCCGGACATATGCTGAGGGGGGGCTGGATCAGGCTTTATTGTCCAGCTGCATGCCAGGAGTGAGCACAAAATCTACCTGCATTCTCTGCAGCATGCCATCCTGGAGCAGAGCCATTGCCAAAGGAAGCCGTGAGCCCGTGCCAAGCCAGTGCCGGAGTGGGATCCTAGCAGCACCTGTGGAAGCCGGGAGAGAGGAGCCCACCTGGAGCAGGTTCGTGCAGGATTAATCATCCCGTGGCTTCCCACCAGGGTCCTGTTGCTTCCAAAAGGCCCCACAGTGTCACTGTGGCCCCTCGGTTCCACCAGGTTCCATAGCGTCACTGTGGTGCCCAGGGTTCCGTCAGCTTCGCCAGCATCCCCACGGTCTGCAGAGCTCCCCGAGCTTCTGTGGTGTCACAGTGGAGGCAGGGTTGCATCAGGTTCCATAGCATCACCACGGTCTCCAGGGCTCCCAGAGGTTCTGTGGTGTCACAGAGGAGGCAGGGTTGCATCAGGTTCCATAGCATCAGCACGGTCTCCAGGGCTCCAAGAGCTTCTGTGGTGTCACAGAGGAGGCAGGGTTGCATCAGGTTCAATAGCATCAGCACGGTCTCCAGGGCTCCCCTGAGCTTCTGTGGTGGTGTCACAGAGGAGCCAGGCTTCCTTGTAGTTCCCCAGCATCACAAAGGCTCTCCTGGGAGCCACGGGTCACAAAGCACCGTGGGCTCTGTGCAGCCCCGCTGTGTCACAATGGCCGCTGGCTTCCACGAGCCCCCGCAGTGTCCCAGTGGGCCCCGTGGCTTTAGGAGTGGGTGGCTGGGAGTTGGTGCCAGCGGCTGGGGGAGCAGCAGCAGGGACTGTGTGTGGACAGTGCCATGGCCACTTGTGTGGCCACTGGTGTCTCTGTGCCAGGCACAGCCGTGGTGTGTAACACCGGCTCTGGGTCCTTTGGCTGTGCAGGTGGCAGTCACGGCCTGGAGCAGGGCTGCTCCCGGGGGACAGCCTGGGGCAGGAGGCTGCTGGAGATTCATTCCCCACACTCCTTGTCATGAGGTGCTCAGAGTGATTGGAAAGGCTGTTGGCAGCAGGCAGTTCTCTGGGTTCAAGCTGTGGAGCTGTCAGCGGGAATGCAAAGGCCAAGCTGGTGAGCCTTTTGTCCTGGTGCCTTTAGTGTGTGAGCAGTCCCTGGTGCCGTTGTCTTTGGATCCTGAGTGTGGGAGAGGCAAGGCTTAGGATGGTGCGTAGAGCTGAGAAGGAAAGTGCCGAGAGCAGCATGTGTGCTGCTGCTTTGAGGGGTGCAGTTGAAGTTGTAGGCAGCAAGAGCTTTCTCAGCTGGCCCTTTTGTGAGCTCTGCTTTTGCCAGATGACTTCCATCTTACCCTCTTACCATCTTAGCCTCTCATTTTTGCATATCCCAAACCCCCTTCCAAACATCCAGCAGCTGCTTGTAAAGAAGAAGTCCTAGAACAAAAAGCCAGTGCTGCCTTTCATAGCCCCTTTGCTGTCTATGAAGTAGAGGAAAGAAGCTAGTGAGACGCACTTTCTTTCTCAACTCCATAGAGCGCATCCTTCTCTCAAGGTGGCAGAGTCCTTGGCAGAAGTGAAGCATCTGCAGCTGCAGTTCAGACTGAGAGATGTGCCAGGACAGGAAACATTTGCTGACCTTCCCTGTTCCCTGTGCAACATGATTCTCGCATCCCAGTCACTTTCACATACCTTCGGTATCCCTGAGTCCAAGCAGCTAAAGCTCACAGAGACAGAAGTGTCAGGAAGGAAAACGTTGCAAAAGCACCCCCTTCTCTTATCAGCATATAAATTGTGCACAACAGGCTGCGGCACCGAACCTTCCTTCTCAGATAGACATGCCATCACACTTTTCACTCTTGCAGCTCGGTTGAAAAGCTCCAGCAGCTGCTCCCGCAATAGCAAAAGGTTCTAGAAGTGAAAGCCAGTTTGGGGCTGCACCTTCTCCTTGCCGCATGTAAGCCACACCAAACTCCCTGATGCACTCTGTCCTCCCCTTCTCAAAGGAGTAGACGGTGGCATCAGGACACACCTGTGTCCCAGCAGCTGGGTGCCCAGCCGGGAGCAGGAGCAGGGCTGGGGCTGCTCCCAAAGTTGCCCCGCCCCAATGCCAGAGCCGGACATATGCTGAGGGGGGGCTGGATCAGGCTTTATTGTCCAGCTGCATGCCAGGAGTGAGCACAAAATCTACCTGCATTCTCTGCAGCATGCCATCCTGGAGCAGAGCCATTGCCAAAGGAAGCCGTGAGCCCGTGCCAAGCCAGTGCCGGAGTGGGATCCTAGCAGCACCTGTGGAAGCCGGGAGAGAGGAGCCCACCTGGAGCAGGTTCGTGCAGGATTAATCATCCCGTGGCTTCCCACCAGGGTCCTGTTGCTTCCAAAAGGCCCCACAGTGTCACTGTGGCCCCTCGGTTCCACCAGGTTCCATAGCGTCACTGTGGTGCCCAGGGTTCCGTCAGCTTCGCCAGCATCCCCACGGTCTGCAGAGCTCCCCGAGCTTCTGTGGTGTCACAGTGGAGGCAGGGTTGCATCAGGTTCCATAGCATCAGCACGGTCTCCAGGGCTCCCAGAGGTTCTGTGGTGTCACAGAGGAGGCAGGGTTGCATCAGGTTCCATAGCATCAGCACGGTCTCCAGGGCTCCAAGAGCTTCTGTGGTGTCACAGAGGAGGCAGGGTTGCATCAGGTTCAATAGCATCAGCACGGTCTCCAGGGCTCCCCTGAGCTTCTGTGGTGGTGTCACAGAGGAGCCAGGCTTCCTTGTAGTTCCCCAGGATCACAAAGGCTCTCCTGGGAGCCACGGGTCACAAAGCACCGTGGGCTCTGTGCAGCCCCGCTGTGTCACAATGGCCGCTGGCTTCCACGAGCCCCCGCAGTGTCCCAGTGGGCCCCGTGGCTTTAGGAGTGGGTGGCTGGGAGTTGGTGCCAGCGGCTGGGGGAGCAGCAGCAGAGACTGTGTGTGGACAGTGCCATGGCCACTTGTGTGGCCACTGGTGTCTCTGTGCCAGGCACAGCCGTGGTGTGTAACACCGGCTCTGGGTCCTTTGGCTGTGCAGGTGGCAGTCACAGCCTGGAGCAGGGCTGCTCCCGGGGGACAGCCTGGGGCAGGAGGCTGCTGGAGATTCATTCCCCACACTCCTTGTCATGAGGTGCTCAGAGTGATTGGAAAGGCTGTTGGCAGCAGGCAGTTCTCTGGGTTCAAGCTGTGGAGCTGTCAGCGGGAATGCAAAGGCCAAGCTGGTGAGCCTTTTGTCCTGGTGCCTTTAGTGTGTGAGCAGTCCCTGGTGCCGTTGTCTTTGGATCCTGAGTGTGGGAGAGGCAAGGCTTAGGATGGTGCGTAGAGCTGAGAAGGAAAGTGCCGAGAGCAGCATGTGTGCTGCTGCTTTGAGGGGTGCAGTTGAAGTTGTAGGCAGCAAGAGCTTTCTCAGCTGGCCCTTTTGTGAGCTCTGCTTTTGCCAGATGACTTCCATCTTACCCTCTTACCATCTTAGCCTCTCATTTTTGCATATCCCAAACCCCCTTCCAAACATCCAGCAGCTGCTTGTAAAGAAGAAGTCCTAGAACAAAAAGCCAGTGCTGCCTTTCATAGCCCCTTTGCTGTCTATGAAGTAGAGGAAAGAAGCTAGTGAGACGCACTTTCTTTCTCAACTCCATAGAGCGCATCCTTCTCTCAAGGTGGCAGAGTCCTTGGCAGAAGTGAAGCATCTGCAGCTGCAGTTCAGACTGAGAGATGTGCCAGGACAGGAAACATTTGCTGACCTTCCCTGTTCCCTGTGCAACATGATTCTCGCATCCCAGTCACTTTCACACACCTTCGGTACCCCTGAGTCCAAGCAGCTAAAGCTCACAGAGACAGAAGTGTCAGGAAGGAAAACGTTGCAAAAGCACCCCCTTCTCTTATCAGCATATAAATTGTGCACAACAGGCTGCGGCACCGAACCTTCCTTCTCAGATAGACATGCCATCACACTTTTCACTCTTGCAGCTCGGTTGAAAAGCTCCAGCAGCTGCTCCCGCAATAGCAAAAGGTTCTAGAAGTGAAAGCCAGTTTGGGGCTGCACCTTCTCCTTGCCGCATGTAAGCCACACCAAACTCCCTGATGCACTCTGTCCTCCCCTTCTCAAAGGAGTAGACGGTGGCATCAGGACACACCTGTGTCCCAGCAGCTGGGTGCCCAGCCGGGAGCAGGAGCAGGGCTGGGGCTGCTCCCAAAGTTGCCCCGCCCCAATGCCAGAGCCGGACATATGCTGAGGGGGGGCTGGATCAGGCTTTATTGTCCAGCTGCATGCCAGGAGTGAGCACAAAATCTACCTGCATTCTCTGCAGCATGCCATCCTGGAGCAGAGCCATTGCCAAAGGAAGCCGTGAGCCCGTGCCAAGCCAGTGCCGGAGTGGGATCCTAGCAGCACCTGTGGAAGCCGGGAGAGAGGAGCCCACCTG
Organism: Aphelocoma coerulescens; assembly: GCF_041296385.1. Taxonomy (NCBI): domain Eukaryota; kingdom Metazoa; phylum Chordata; class Aves; order Passeriformes; family Corvidae; genus Aphelocoma; species Aphelocoma coerulescens. The sequence continues at coordinate 290,860 of NW_027183502.1, read as the reverse complement.
GAGCAGGTTCGTGCAGGATTAATCATCCCGTGGCTTCCCACCAGGGTCCTGTTGCTTCCAAAAGGCCCCACAGTGTCACTGTGGCCCCTCGGTTCCACCAGGTTCCATAGCGTCACTGTGGTGCCCAGGGTTCCGTCAGCTTCGCCAGCATCCCCACGGTCTGCAGAGCTCCCCGAGCTTCTGTGGTGTCACAGTGGAGGCAGGGTTGCATCAGGTTCCATAGCATCAGCACGGTCTCCAGGGCTCCCAGAGGTTCTGTGGTGTCACAGTGGAGGCAGGGTTGCATCAGGTTCCATAGCATCACCACAGTCTCCAGGGCTCCCTGAGCTTCTGTGGTGTCACAGTGGAGGCAGGGTTGCATCAGGTTCCATAGCATCAGCACGGTCTCCAGGGCTCCCAGAGGTTCTGTGGTGTCACAGAGGAGGCAGGGTTGCCTCAGGTTCCATAGCATCACCACGGTCTCCAGGGCTCCAAGAGCTTCTGTGGTGTCACAGAGGAGGCAGGGTTGCATCAGGTTCAATAGCATCAGCACGGTCTCCAGGGCTCCCCTGAGCTTCTGTGGTGGTGTCACAGAGGAGCCAGGCTTCCTTGTAGTTCCCCAGCATCACAAAGGCTCTCCTGGGAGCCACCGGTCACAAAGCACCGTGGGCTCTGTGCAGCCCCGCTGTGTCACAATGGCCGCTGGCTTCCACGAGCCCCCGCAGTGTCCCAGTGGGCCCCGTGGCTTTAGGAGTGGGTGGCTGGGAGTTGGTGCCAGCGGCTGGGGGAGCAGCAGCAGGGACTGTGTGTGGACAGTGCCATGGCCACTTGTGTGGCCACTGGTGTCTCTGTGCCAGGCACAGCCGTGGTGTGTAACACCGGCTCTGGGTCCTTTGGCTGTGCAGGTGGCAGTCACGGCCTGGAGCAGGGCTGCTCCCGGGGGACAGCCTGGGGCAGGAGGCTGCTGGAGATTCATTCCCCACACTCCTTGTCATGAGGTGCTCAGAGTGATTGGAAAGGCTGTTGGCAGCAGGCAGTTCTCTGGGTTCAAGCTGTGGAGGTGTCAGCGGGAATGCAAAGGCCAAGCTGGTGAGCCTTTTGTCCTGGTGCCTTTAGTGTGTGAGCAGTCCCTGGTGCCGTTGTCTTTGGATCCTGAGTGTGGGAGAGGCAAGGCTTAGGATGGTGCGTAGAGCTGAGAAGGAAAGTGCCGAGAGCAGCGTGTGTGCTGCTGCTTTGAGGGGTGCAGTTGAAGTTGTAGGCAGCAAGAGCTTTCTCAGCTGGCCCTTTTGTGAGCTCTGCTTTTGCCAGATGACTTCCATCTTACCCTCTTACCATCTTAGCCTCTCATTTTTGCATATCCCAAACCCCCTTCCAAACATCCAGCAGCTGCTTGTAAAGAAGAAGTCCTAGAACAAAAAGCCAGTGCTGCCTTTCATAGCCCCTTTGCTGTCTATGAAGTAGAGGAAAGAAGCTAGTGAGACGCACTTTCTTTCTCAACTCCATAGAGCGCATCCTTCTCTCAAGGTGGCAGAGTCCTTGGCGGAAGTGAAGCATCTGCAGCTGCAGTTCAGACTGAGAGATGTGCCAGGACAGGAAACATTTGCTGACCTTCCCTGTTCCCTGTGCAACATGATTCTCGCATCCCAGTCACTTTCACATACCTTCGGCATCCCTGAGTCCAAGCAGCTAAAGCTCACAGAGACAGAAGTGTCAGGAAGGAAAACGTTCCAAAAGCACCCCCTTCTCTTATCAGCATATAAATTGTGCACAACAGGCTGCGGCACCGAACCTTCCTTCTCAGATAGACATGCCATCACACTTTTCACTCTTGCAGCTCGGTTGAAAAGCTCCAGCAGCTGCTCCCGCAATAGCAAAAGGTTCTAGAAGTGAAAGCCAGTTTGGGGCTGCACCTTCTCCTTGCCGCATGTAAGCCACACCAAACTCCCTGATGCACTCTGTCCTCCCCTTCTCAAAGGAGTAGACGGTGGCATCAGGACACACCTGTGTCCCAGCAGCTGGGTGCCCAGCCAGGAGCAGGAGCAGGGCTGGGGCTGCTCCCAAAGTTGCCCCGCCCCAATGCCAGAGCCGGACATATGCTGAGGGGGGGCTGGATCAGGCTTTATTGTCCAGCTGCATGCCAGGAGTGAGCACAAAATCTACCTGCATTCTCTGCAGCATGCCATCCTGGAGCAGAGCCATTGCCAAAGGAAGCCGTGAGCCCGTGCCAAGCCAGTGCCGGAGTGGGATCCTAGCAGCACCTGTGGAAGCCGGGAGAGAGGAGCCCACCTGGAGCAGGTTCGTGCAGGATTAATCATCCCGTGGCTTCCCACCAGGGTCCTGTTGCTTCCAAAAGGCCCCACAGTGTCACTGTGGCCCCTCGGTTCCACCAGGTTCCATAGCGTCACTGTGGTGCCCAGGGTTCCGTCAGCTTCGCCAGCATCCCCACGGTCTGCAGAGCTCCCCGAGCTTCTGTGGTGTCACAGTGGAGGCAGGGTTGCATCAGGTTCCATAGCATCAGCACGGTCTCCAGGGCTCCCAGAGGTTCTGTGGTGTCACAGTGGAGGCAGGGTTGCATCAGGTTCCATAGCATCACCACAGTCTCCAGGGCTCCCTGAGCTTCTGTGGTGTCACAGTGGAGGCAGGGTTGCATCAGGTTCCATAGCATCAGCACGGTCTCCAGGGCTCCCAGAGGTTCTGTGGTGTCACAGAGGAGGCAGGGTTGCCTCAGGTTCCATAGCATCACCACGGTCTCCAGGGCTCCAAGAGCTTCTGTGGTGTCACAGAGGAGGCAGGGTTGCATCAGGTTCAATAGCATCAGCACGGTCTCCAGGGCTCCCCTGAGCTTCTGTGGTGGTGTCACAGAGGAGCCAGGCTTCCTTGTAGTTCCCCAGCATCACAAAGGCTCTCCTGGGAGCCACGGGTCACAAAGCACCGTGGGCTCTGTGCAGCCCCGCTGTGTCACAATGGCCGCTGGCTTCCACGAGCCCCCGCAGTGTCCCAGTGGGCCCCGTGGCTTTAGGAGTGGGTGGCTGGGAGTTGGTGCCAGCGGCTGGGGGAGCAGCAGCAGGGACTGTGTGTGGACAGTGCCATGGCCACTTGTGTGGCCACTGGTGTCTCTGTGCCAGGCACAGCCGTGGTGTGTAACACCGGCTCTGGGTCCTTTGGCTGTGCAGGTGGCAGTCACGGCCTGGAGCAGGGCTGCTCCCGGGGGACAGCCTGGGGCAGGAGGCTGCTGGAGATTCATTCCCCACACTCCTTGTCATGAGGTGCTCAGAGTGATTGGAAAGGCTGTTGGCAGCAGGCAGTTCTCTGGGTTCAAGCTGTGGAGCTGTCAGCGGGAATGCAAAGGCCAAGCTGGTGAGCCTTTTGTCCTGGTGCCTTTAGTGTGTGAGCAGTCCCTGGTGCCGTTGTCTTTGGATCCTGAGTGTGGGAGAGGCAAGGCTTAGGATGGTGCGTAGAGCTGAGAAGGAAAGTGCCGAGAGCAGCGTGTGTGCTGCTGCTTTGAGGGGTGCAGTTGAAATTGTAGGCAGCAAGAGCTTTCTCAGCTGGCCCTTTTGTGAGCTCTGCTTTTGCCAGATGACTTCCATCTTACCCTCTTACCATCTTAGCCTCTCATTTTTGCATATCCCAAACCCCCTTCCAAACATCCAGCAGCTGCTTGTAAAGAAGAAGTCCTAGAACAAAAAGCCAGTGCTGCCTTTCATAGCCCCTTTGCTGTCTATGAAGTAGAGGAAAGAAGCTAGTGAGACGCACTTTCTTTCTCAACTCCATAGAGCGCATCCTTCTCTCAAGGTGGCAGAGTCCTTGGCAGAAGTGAAGCATCTGCAGCTGCAGTTCAGACTGAGAGATGTGCCAGGACAGGAAACATTTGCTGACCTTCCCTGTTCCCTGTGCAACATGATTCTCGCATCCCAGTCACTTTCACATACCTTCGGTATCCCTGAGTCCAAGCAGCTAAAGCTCACAGAGACAGAAGTGTCAGGAAGGAAAACGTTCCAAAAGCACCCCCTTCTCTTATCAGCATATAAATTGTGCACAACAGGCTGCGGCACCGAACCTTCCTTCTCAGATAGACATGCCATCACACTTTTCACTCTTGCAGCTCGGTTGAAAAGCTCCAGCAGCTGCTCCCGCAATAGCAAAAGGTTCTAGAAGTGAAAGCCAGTTTGGGGCTGCACCTTCTCCTTGCCGCATGTAAGCCACACCAAACTCCCTGATGCACTCTGTCCTCCCCTTCTCAAAGGAGTAGACGGTGGCATCAGGACACACCTGTGTCCCAGCAGCTGGGTGGCCAGCCGGGAGCAGGAGCAGGGCTGGGGCTGCTCCCAAAGTTGCCCCGCCCCAATGCCAGAGCCGGACATATGCTGAGGGGGGGCTGGATCAGGCTTTATTGTCCAGCTGCATGCCAGGAGTGAGCACAAAATCTACCTGCATTCTCTGCAGCATGCCATCCTGGAGCAGAGCCATTGCCAAAGGAAGCCGTGAGCCCGTGCCAAGCCAGTGCCGGAGTGGGATCCTAGCAGCACCTGTGGAAGCCGGGAGAGAGGAGCCCACCTGGAGCAGGTTCGTGCAGGATTAATCATCCCGTGGCTTCCCACCAGGGTCCTGTTGCTTCCAAAAGGCCCCACAGTGTCACTGTGGCCCCTCGGTTCCACCAGGTTCCATAGCGTCACTGTGGTGCCCAGGGTTCCGTCAGCTTCGCCAGCATCCCCACGGTCTGCAGAGCTCCCCGAGCTTCTGTGGTGTCACAGTGGAGGCAGGGTTGCATCAGGTTCCATAGCATCAGCACGGTCTCCAGGGCTCCCAGAGGTTCTGTGGTGTCACAGAGGAGGCAGGGTTGCATCAGGTTCCATAGCATCAGCACGGTCTCCAGGGCTCCAAGAGCTTCTGTGGTGTCACAGAGGAGGCAGGGTTGCATCAGGTTCAATAGCATCAGCACGGTCTCCAGGGCTCCCCTGAGCTTCTGTGGTGGTGTCACAGAGGAGCCAGGCTTCCTTGTAGTTCCCCAGGATCACAAAGGCTCTCCTGGGAGCCACGGGTCACAAAGCACCGTGGGCTCTGTGCAGCCCCGCTGTGTCACAATGGCCGCTGGCTTCCACGAGCCCCCGCAGTGTCCCAGTGGGCCCCGTGGCTTTAGGAGTGGGTGGCTGGGAGTTGGTGCCAGCGGCTGGGGGAGCAGCAGCAGGGACTGTGTGTGGACAGTGCCATGGCCACTTGTGTGGCCACTGGTGTCTCTGTGCCAGGCACAGCCGTGGTGTGTAACACCGGCTCTGGGTCCTTTGGCTGTGCAGGTGGCAGTCACAGCCTGGAGCAGGGCTGCTCCCGGGGGACAGCCTGGGGCAGGAGGCTGCTGGAGATTCATTCCCCACACTCCTTGTCATGAGGTGCTCAGAGTGATTGGAAAGGCTGTTGGCAGCAGGCAGTTCTCTGGGTTCAAGCTGTGGAGCTGTCAGCGGGAATGCAAAGGCCAAGCTGGTGAGCCTTTTGTCCTGGTGCCTTTAGTGTGTGAGCAGTCCCTGGTGCCGTTGTCTTTGGATCCTGAGTGTGGGAGAGGCAAGGCTTAGGATGGTGCGTAGAGCTGAGAAGGAAAGTGCCGAGAGCAGCATGTGTGCTGCTGCTTTGAGGGGTGCAGTTGAAGTTGTAGGCAGCAAGAGCTTTCTCAGCTGGCCCTTTTGTGAGCTCTGCTTTTGCCAGATGACTTCCATCTTACCCTCTTACCATCTTAGCCTCTCATTTTTGCATATCCCAAACCCCCTTCCAAACATCCAGCAGCTGCTTGTAAAGAAGAAGTCCTAGAACAAAAAGCCAGTGCTGCCTTTCATAGCCCCTTTGCTGTCTATGAAGTAGAGGAAAGAAGCTAGTGAGACACACTTTCTTTCTCAACTCCATAGAGCGCATCCTTCTCTCAAGGTGGCAGAGTCCTTGGCAGAAGTGAAGCATCTGCAGCTGCAGTTCAGACTGAGAGATGTGCCAGGACAGGAAACATTTGCTGACCTTCCCTGTTCCCTGTGCAACATGATTCTCGCATCCCAGTCACTTTCACACACCTTCGGTACCCCTGAGTCCAAGCAGCTAAAGCTCACAGAGACAGAAGTGTCAGGAAGGAAAACGTTGCAAAAGCACCCCCTTCTCTTATCAGCATATAAATTGTGCACAACAGGCTGCGGCACCGAACCTTCCTTCTCAGATAGACATGCCATCACACTTTTCACTCTTGCAGCTCGGTTGAAAAGCTCCAGCAGCTGCTCCCGCAATAGCAAAAGGTTCTAGAAGTGAAAGCCAGTTTGGGGCTGCACCTTCTCCTTGCCGCATGTAAGCCACACCAAACTCCCTGATGCACTCTGTCCTCCCCTTCTCAAAGGAGTAGACGGTGGCATCAGGACACACCTGTGTCCCAGCAGCTGGGTGCCCAGCCGGGAGCAGGAGCAGGGCTGGGGCTGCTCCCAAAGTTGCCCCGCCCCAATGCCAGAGCCGGACATATGCTGAGGGGGGGCTGGATCAGGCTTTATTGTCCAGCTGCATGCCAGGAGTGAGCACAAAATCTACCTGCATTCTCTGCAGCATGCCATCCTGGAGCAGAGCCATTGCCAAAGGAAGCCGTGAGCCCGTGCCAAGCCAGTGCCGGAGTGGGATCCTAGCAGCACCTGTGGAAGCCGGGAGAGAGGAGCCCACCTGGAGCAGGTTCGTGCAGGATTAATCATCCCGTGGCTTCCCACCAGGGTCCTGTTGCTTCCAAAAGGCCCCACAGTGTCACTGTGGCCCCTCGGTTCCACCAGGTTCCATAGCGTCACTGTGGTGCCCAGGGTTCCGTCAGCTTCGCCAGCATCCCCACGGTCTGCAGAGCTCCCCGAGCTTCTGTGGTGTCACAGTGGAGGCAGGGTTGCATCAGGTTCCATAGCATCAGCACGGTCTCCAGGGCTCCCAGAGGTTCTGTGGTGTCACAGTGGAGGCAGGGTTGCATCAGGTTCCATAGCATCACCACAGTCTCCAGGGCTCCCTGAGCTTCTGTGGTGTCACAGTGGAGGCAGGGTTGCATCAGGTTCCATAGCATCAGCACGGTCTCCAGGGCTCCCAGAGGTTCTGTGGTGTCACAGTGGAGGCAGGGTTGCATCAGGTTCCATAGCATCACCACAGTCTCCAGGGCTCCCTGAGCTTCTGTGGTGTCACAGTGGAGGCAGGGTTGCATCAGGTTCCATAGCATCAGCACGGTCTCCAGGGCTCCCAGAGGTTCTGTGGTGTCACAGAGGAGGCAGGGTTGCATCAGGTTCCATAGCATCACCACGGTCTCCAGGGCTCCAAGAGCTTCTGTGGTGTCACAGAGGAGGCAGGGTTGCATCAGGTTCCATAGCATCAGCACGGTCTCCAGGGCTCCCCTGAGCTTCTGTGGTGGTGTCACAGAGGAGCCAGGCTTCCTTGTAGTTCCCCAGCATCACAAAGGCTCTCCTGGGAGCCACGGGTCACAAAGCACCGTGGGCTCTGTGCAGCCCCGCTGTGTCACAATGGCCGCTGGCTTCCACGAGCCCCCGCAGTGTCCCAGTGGGCCCCGTGGCTTTAGGAGTGGGTGGCTGGGAGTTGGTGCCAGCGGCTGGGGGAGCAGCAGCAGGGACTGTGTGTGGACAGTGCCATGGCCACTTGTGTGGCCACTGGTGTCTCTGTGCCAGGCACAGCCGTGGTGTGTAACACCGGCTCTGGGTCCTTTGGCTGTGCAGGTGGCAGTCACGGCCTGGAGCAGGGCTGCTCCCGGGGGACAGCCTGGGGCAGGAGGCTGCTGGAGATTCATTCCCCACACTCCTTGTCATGAGGTGCTCAGAGTGATTGGAAAGGCTGTTGGCAGCAGGCAGTTCTCTGGGTTCAAGCTGTGGAGCTGTCAGCGGGAATGCAAAGGCCAAGCTGGTGAGCCTTTTGTCCTGGTGCCTTTAGTGTGTGAGCAGTCCCTGGTGCCGTTGTCTTTGGATCCTGAGTGTGGGAGAGGCAAGGCTTAGGATGGTGCGTAGAGCTGAGAAGGAAAGTGCCGAGAGCAGCATGTGTGCTGCTGCTTTGAGGGGTGCAGTTGAAGTTGTAGGCAGCAAGAGCTTTCTCAGCTGGCCCTTTTGTGAGCTCTGCTTTTGCCAGATGACTTCCATCTTACCCTCTTACCATCTTAGCCTCTCATTTTTGCATATCCCAAACCCCCTTCCAAACATCCAGCAGCTGCTTGTAAAGAAGAAGTCCTAGAACAAAAAGCCAGTGCTGCCTTTCATAGCCCCTTTGCTGTCTATGAAGTAGAGGAAAGAAGCTAGTGAGACGCACTTTCTTTCTCAACTCCATAGAGCGCATCCTTCTCTCAAGGTGGCAGAGTCCTTGGCAGAAGTGAAGCATCTGCAGCTGCAGTTCAGACTGAGAGATGTGCCAGGACAGGAAACATTTGCTGACCTTCCCTGTTCCCTGTGCAACATGATTCTCGCATCCCAGTCACTTTCACATACCTTCGGTATCCCTGAGTCCAAGCAGCTAAAGCTCACAGAGACAGAAGTGTCAGGAAGGAAAACGTTGCAAAAGCACCCCCTTCTCTTATCAGCATATAAATTGTGCACAACAGGCTGCGGCACCGAACCTTCCTTCTCAGATAGACATGCCATCACACTTTTCACTCTTGCAGCTCGGTTGAAAAGCTCCAGCAGCTGCTCCCGCAATAGCAAAAGGTTCTAGAAGTGAAAGCCAGTTTGGGGCTGCACCTTCTCCTTGCCGCATGTAAGCCACACCAAACTCCCTGATGCACTCTGTCCTCCCCTTCTCAAAGGAGTAGACGGTGGCATCAGGACACACCTGTGTCCCAGCAGCTGGGTGCCCAGCCGGGAGCAGGAGCAGGGCTGGGGCTGCTCCCAAAGTTGCCCCGCCCCAATGCCAGAGCCGGACATATGCTGAGGGGGGGCTGGATCAGGCTTTATTGTCCAGCTGCATGCCAGGAGTGAGCACAAAATCTACCTGCATTCTCTGCAGCATGCCATCCTGGAGCAGAGCCATTGCCAAAGGAAGCCGTGAGCCCGTGCCAAGCCAGTGCCGGAGTGGGATCCTAGCAGCACCTGTGGAAGCCGGGAGAGAGGAGCCCACCTGGAGCAGGTTCGTGCAGGATTAATCATCCCGTGGCTTCCCACCAGGGTCCTGTTGCTTCCAAAAGGCCCCACAGTGTCACTGTGGCCCCTCGGTTCCACCAGGTTCCATAGCGTCACTGTGGTGCCCAGGGTTCCGTCAGCTTCGCCAGCATCCCCACGGTCTGCAGAGCTCCCCGAGCTTCTGTGGTGTCACAGTGGAGGCAGGGTTGCATCAGGTTCCATAGCATCAGCACGGTCTCCAGGGCTCCCAGAGGTTCTGTGGTGTCACAGAGGAGGCAGGGTTGCATCAGGTTCCATAGCATCAGCACGGTCTCCAGGGCTCCAAGAGCTTCTGTGGTGTCACAGAGGAGGCAGGGTTGCATCAGGTTCAATAGCATCAGCACGGTCTCCAGGGCTCCCCTGAGCTTCTGTGGTGGTGTCACAGAGGAGCCAGGCTTCCTTGTAGTTCCCCAGGATCACAAAGGCTCTCCTGGGAGCCACGGGTCACAAAGCACCGTGGGCTCTGTGCAGCCCCGCTGTGTCACAATGGCCGCTGGCTTCCACGAGCCCCCGCAGTGTCCCAGTGGGCCCCGTGGCTTTAGGAGTGGGTGGCTGGGAGTTGGTGCCAGCGGCTGGGGGAGCAGCAGCAGAGACTGTGTGTGGACAGTGCCATGGCCACTTGTGTGGCCACTGGTGTCTCTGTGCCAGGCACAGCCGTGGTGTGTAACACCGGCTCTGGGTCCTTTGGCTGTGCAGGTGGCAGTCACGGCCTGGAGCAGGGCTGCTCCCGGGGGACAGCCTGGGGCAGGAGGCTGCTGGAGATTCATTCCCCACACTCCTTGTCATGAGGTGCTCAGAGTGATTGGAAAGGCTGTTGGCAGCAGGCAGTTCTCTGGGTTCAAGCTGTGGAGCTGTCAGCGGGAATGCAAAGGCCAAGCTGGTGAGCCTTTTGTCCTGGTGCCTTTAGTGTGTGAGCAGTCCCTGGTGCCGTTGTCTTTGGATCCTGAGTGTGGGAGAGGCAAGGCTTAGGATGGTGCGTAGAGCTGAGAAGGAAAGTGCCGAGAGCAGCATGTGTGCTGCTGCTTTGAGGGGTGCAGTTGAAGTTGTAGGCAGCAAGAGCTTTCTCAGCTGGCCCTTTTGTGAGCTCTGCTTTTGCCAGATGACTTCCATCTTACCCTCTTACCATCTTAGCCTCTCATTTTTGCATATCCCAAACCCCCTTCCAAACATCCAGCAGCTGCTTGTAAAGAAGAAGTCCTAGAACAAAAAGCCAGTGCTGCCTTTCATAGCCCCTTTGCTGTCTATGAAGTAGAGGAAAGAAGCTAGTGAGACGCACTTTCTTTCTCAACTCCATAGAGCGCATCCTTCTCTCAAGGTGGCAGAGTCCTTGGCAGAAGTGAAGCATCTGCAGCTGCAGTTCAGACTGAGAGATGTGCCAGGACAGGAAACATTTGCTGACCTTCCCTGTTCCCTGTGCAACATGATTCTCGCATCCCAGTCACTTTCACACACCTTCGGTACCCCTGAGTCCAAGCAGCTAAAGCTCACAGAGACAGAAGTGTCAGGAAGGAAAACGTTGCAAAAGCACCCCCTTCTCTTATCAGCATATAAATTGTGCACAACAGGCTGCGGCACCGAACCTTCCTTCTCAGATAGACATGCCATCACACTTTTCACTCTTGCAGCTCGGTTGAAAAGCTCCAGCAGCTGCTCCCGCAATAGCAAAAGGTTCTAGAAGTGAAAGCCAGTTTGGGGCTGCACCTTCTCCTTGCCGCATGTAAGCCACACCAAACTCCCTGATGCACTCTGTCCTCCCCTTCTCAAAGGAGTAGACGGTGGCATCAGGACACACCTGTGTCCCAGCAGCTGGGTGCCCAGCCGGGAGCAGGAGCAGGGCTGGGGCTGCTCCCAAAGTTGCCCCGCCCCAATGCCAGAGCCGGACATATGCTGAGGGGGGGCTGGATCAGGCTTTATTGTCCAGCTGCATGCCAGGAGTGAGCACAAAATCTACCTGCATTCTCTGCAGCATGCCATCCTGGAGCAGAGCCATTGCCAAAGGAAGCCGTGAGCCCGTGCCAAGCCAGTGCCGGAGTGGGATCCTAGCAGCACCTGTGGAAGCCGGGAGAGAGGAGCCCACCTGGAGCAGGTTCGTGCAGGATTAATCATCCCGTGGCTTCCCACCAGGGTCCTGTTGCTTCCAAAAGGCCCCACAGTGTCACTGTGGCCCCTCGGTTCCACCAGGTTCCATAGCGTCACTGTGGTGCCCAGGGTTCCGTCAGCTTCGCCAGCATCCCCACGGTCTGCAGAGCTCCCCGAGCTTCTGTGGTGTCACAGTGGAGGCAGGGTTGCATCAGGTTCCATAGCATCAGCACGGTCTCCAGGGCTCCCAGAGGTTCTGTGGTGTCACAGTGGAGGCAGGGTTGCATCAGGTTCCATAGCATCACCACAGTCTCCAGGGCTCCCTGAGCTTCTGTGGTGTCACAGTGGAGGCAGGGTTGCATCAGGTTCCATAGCATCAGCACGGTCTCCAGGGCTCCCAGAGGTTCTGTGGTGTCACAGAGGAGGCAGGGTTGCCTCAGGTTCCATAGCATCACCACGGTCTCCAGGGCTCCAAGAGCTTCTGTGGTGTCACAGAGGAGGCAGGGTTGCATCAGGTTCAATAGCATCAGCACGGTCTCCAGGGCTCCCCTGAGCTTCTGTGGTGGTGTCACAGAGGAGCCAGGCTTCCTTGTAGTTCCCCAGCATCACAAAGGCTCTCCTGGGAGCCACCGGTCACAAAGCACCGTGGGCTCTGTGCAGCCCCGCTGTGTCACAATGGCCGCTGGCTTCCACGAGCCCCCGCAGTGTCCCAGTGGGCCCCGTGGCTTTAGGAGTGGGTGGCTGGGAGTTGGTGCCAGCGGCTGGGGGAGCAGCAGCAGGGACTGTGTGTGGACAGTGCCATGGCCACTTGTGTGGCCACTGGTGTCTCTGTGCCAGGCACAGCCGTGGTGTGTAACACCGGCTCTGGGTCCTTTGGCTGTGCAGGTGGCAGTCACGGCCTGGAGCAGGGCTGCTCCCGGGGGACAGCCTGGGGCAGGAGGCTGCTGGAGATTCATTCCCCACACTCCTTGTCATGAGGTGCTCAGAGTGATTGGAAAGGCTGTTGGCAGCAGGCAGTTCTCTGGGTTCAAGCTGTGGAGGTGTCAGCGGGAATGCAAAGGCCAAGCTGGTGAGCCTTTTGTCCTGGTGCCTTTAGTGTGTGAGCAGTCCCTGGTGCCGTTGTCTTTGGATCCTGAGTGTGGGAGAGGCAAGGCTTAGGATGGTGCGTAGAGCTGAGAAGGAAAGTGCCGAGAGCAGCGTGTGTGCTGCTGCTTTGAGGGGTGCAGTTGAAGTTGTAGGCAGCAAGAGCTTTCTCAGCTGGCCCTTTTGTGAGCTCTGCTTTTGCCAGATGACTTCCATCTTACCCTCTTACCATCTTAGCCTCTCATTTTTGCATATCCCAAACCCCCTTCCAAACATCCAGCAGCTGCTTGTAAAGAAGAAGTCCTAGAACAAAAAGCCAGTGCTGCCTTTCATAGCCCCTTTGCTGTCTATGAAGTAGAGGAAAGAAGCTAGTGAGACGCACTTTCTTTCTCAACTCCATAGAGCGCATCCTTCTCTCAAGGTGGCAGAGTCCTTGGCGGAAGTGAAGCATCTGCAGCTGCAGTTCAGACTGAGAGATGTGCCAGGACAGGAAACATTTGCTGACCTTCCCTGTTCCCTGTGCAACATGATTCTCGCATCCCAGTCACTTTCACATACCTTCGGTATCCCTGAGTCCAAGCAGCTAAAGCTCACAGAGACAGAAGTGTCAGGAAGGAAAACGTTCCAAAAGCACCCCCTTCTCTTATCAGCATATAAATTGTGCACAACAGGCTGCGGCACCGAACCTTCCTTCTCAGATAGACATGCCATCACACTTTTCACTCTTGCAGCTCGGTTGAAAAGCTCCAGCAGCTGCTCCCGCAATAGCAAAAGGTTCTAGAAGTGAAAGCCAGTTTGGGGCTGCACCTTCTCCTTGCCGCATGTAAGCCACACCAAACTCCCTGATGCACTCTGTCCTCCCCTTCTCAAAGGAGTAGACGGTGGCATCAGGACACACCTGTGTCCCAGCAGCTGGGTGCCCAGCCAGGAGCAGGAGCAGGGCTGGGGCTGCTCCCAAAGTTGCCCCGCCCCAATGCCAGAGCCGGACATATGCTGAGGGGGGGCTGGATCAGGCTTTATTGTCCAGCTGCATGCCAGGAGTGAGCACAAAATCTACCTGCATTCTCTGCAGCATGCCATCCTGGAGCAGAGCCATTGCCAAAGGAAGCCGTGAGCCCGTGCCAAGCCAGTGCCGGAGTGGGATCCTAGCAGCACCTGTGGAAGCCGGGAGAGAGGAGCCCACCTGGAGCAGGTTCGTGCAGGATTAATCATCCCGTGGCTTCCCACCAGGGTCCTGTTGCTTCCAAAAGGCCCCACAGTGTCACTGTGGCCCCTCGGTTCCACCAGGTTCCATAGCGTCACTGTGGTGCCCAGGGTTCCGTCAGCTTCGCCAGCATCCCCACGGTCTGCAGAGCTCCCCGAGCTTCTGTGGTGTCACAGTGGAGGCAGGGTTGCATCAGGTTCCATAGCATCAGCACGGTCTCCAGGGCTCCCAGAGGTTCTGTGGTGTCACAGTGGAGGCAGGGTTGCATCAGGTTCCATAGCATCACCACAGTCTCCAGGGCTCCCTGAGCTTCTGTGGTGTCACAGTGGAGGCAGGGTTGCATCAGGTTCCATAGCATCAGCACGGTCTCCAGGGCTCCCAGAGGTTCTGTGGTGTCACAGAGGAGGCAGGGTTGCCTCAGGTTCCATAGCATCACCACGGTCTCCAGGGCTCCAAGAGCTTCTGTGGTGTCACAGAGGAGGCAGGGTTGCATCAGGTTCAATAGCATCAGCACGGTCTCCAGGGCTCCCCTGAGCTTCTGTGGTGGTGTCACAGAGGAGCCAGGCTTCCTTGTAGTTCCCCAGCATCACAAAGGCTCTCCTGGGAGCCACGGGTCACAAAGCACCGTGGGCTCTGTGCAGCCCCGCTGTGTCACAATGGCCGCTGGCTTCCACGAGCCCCCGCAGTGTCCCAGTGGGCCCCGTGGCTTTAGGAGTGGGTGGCTGGGAGTTGGTGCCAGCGGCTGGGGGAGCAGCAGCAGGGACTGTGTGTGGACAGTGCCATGGCCACTTGTGTGGCCACTGGTGTCTCTGTGCCAGGCACAGCCGTGGTGTGTAACACCGGCTCTGGGTCCTTTGGCTGTGCAGGTGGCAGTCACGGCCTGGAGCAGGGCTGCTCCCGGGGGACAGCCTGGGGCAGGAGGCTGCTGGAGATTCATTCCCCACACTCCTTGTCATGAGGTGCTCAGAGTGATTGGAAAGGCTGTTGGCAGCAGGCAGTTCTCTGGGTTCAAGCTGTGGAGCTGTCAGCGGGAATGCAAAGGCCAAGCTGGTGAGCCTTTTGTCCTGGTGCCTTTAGTGTGTGAGCAGTCCCTGGTGCCGTTGTCTTTGGATCCTGAGTGTGGGAGAGGCAAGGCTTAGGATGGTGCGTAGAGCTGAGAAGGAAAGTGCCGAGAGCAGCGTGTGTGCTGCTGCTTTGAGGGGTGCAGTTGAAGTTGTAGGCAGCAAGAGCTTTCTCAGCTGGCCCTTTTGTGAGCTCTGCTTTTGCCAGATGACTTCCATCTTACCCTCTTACCATCTTAGCCTCTCATTTTTGCATATCCCAAACCCCCTTCCAAACATCCAGCAGCTGCTTGTAAAGAAGAAGTCCTAGAACAAAAAGCCAGTGCTGCCTTTCATAGCCCCTTTGCTGTCTATGAAGTAGAGGAAAGAAGCTAGTGAGACGCACTTTCTTTCTCAACTCCATAGAGCGCATCCTTCTCTCAAGGTGGCAGAGTCCTTGGCAGAAGTGAAGCATCTGCAGCTGCAGTTCAGACTGAGAGATGTGCCAGGACAGGAAACATTTGCTGACCTTCCCTGTTCCCTGTGCAACATGATTCTCGCATCCCAGTCACTTTCACATACCTTCGGTATCCCTGAGTCCAAGCAGCTAAAGCTCACAGAGACAGAAGTGTCAGGAAGGAAAACGTTCCAAAAGCACCCCCTTCTCTTATCAGCATATAAATTGTGCACAACAGGCTGCGGCACCGAACCTTCCTTCTCAGATAGACATGCCATCACACTTTTCACTCTTGCAGCTCGGTTGAAAAGCTCCAGCAGCTGCTCCCGCAATAGCAAAAGGTTCTAGAAGTGAAAGCCAGTTTGGGGCTGCACCTTCTCCTTGCCGCATGTAAGCCACACCAAACTCCCTGATGCACTCTGTCCTCCCCTTCTCAAAGGAGTAGACGGTGGCATCAGGACACACCTGTGTCCCAGCAGCTGGGTGGCCAGCCGGGAGCAGGAGCAGGGCTGGGGCTGCTCCCAAAGTTGCCCCGCCCCAATGCCAGAGCCGGACATATGCTGAGGGGGGGCTGGATCAGGCTTTATTGTCCAGCTGCATGCCAGGAGTGAGCACAAAATCTACCTGCATTCTCTGCAGCATGCCATCCTGGAGCAGAGCCATTGCCAAAGGAAGCCGTGAGCCCGTGCCAAGCCAGTGCCGGAGTGGGATCCTAGCAGCACCTGTGGAAGCCGGGAGAGAGGAGCCCACCTGGAGCAGGTTCGTGCAGGATTAATCATCCCGTGGCTTCCCACCAGGGTCCTGTTGCTTCCAAAAGGCCCCACAGTGTCACTGTGGCCCCTCGGTTCCACCAGGTTCCATAGCGTCACTGTGGTGCCCAGGGTTCCGTCAGCTTCGCCAGCATCCCCACGGTCTGCAGAGCTCCCCGAGCTTCTGTGGTGTCACAGTGGAGGCAGGGTTGCATCAGGTTCCATAGCATCAGCACGGTCTCCAGGGCTCCCAGAGGTTCTGTGGTGTCACAGAGGAGGCAGGGTTGCATCAGGTTCCATAGCATCACCACGGTCTCCAGGGCTCCAAGAGCTTCTGTGGTGTCACAGAGGAGGCAGGGTTGCATCAGGTTCAATAGCATCAGCACGGTCTCCAGGGCTCCCCTGAGCTTCTGTGGTGGTGTCACAGAGGAGCCAGGCTTCCTTGTAGTTCCCCAGGATCACAAAGGCTCTCCTGGGAGCCACGGGTCACAAAGCACCGTGGGCTCTGTGCAGCCCCGCTGTGTCACAATGGCCGCTGGCTTCCACGAGCCCCCGCAGTGTCCCAGTGGGCCCCGTGGCTTTAGGAGTGGGTGGCTGGGAGTTGGTGCCAGCGGCTGGGGGAGCAGCAGCAGGGACTGTGTGTGGACAGTGCCATGGCCACTTGTGTGGCCACTGGTGTCTCTGTGCCAGGCACAGCCGTGGTGTGTAACACCGGCTCTGGGTCCTTTGGCTGTGCAGGTGGCAGTCACAGCCTGGAGCAGGGCTGCTCCCGGGGGACAGCCTGGGGCAGGAGGCTGCTGGAGATTCATTCCCCACACTCCTTGTCATGAGGTGCTCAGAGTGATTGGAAAGGCTGTTGGCAGCAGGCAGTTCTCTGGGTTCAAGCTGTGGAGCTGTCAGCGGGAATGCAAAGGCCAAGCTGGTGAGCCTTTTGTCCTGGTGCCTTTAGTGTGTGAGCAGTCCCTGGTGCCGTTGTCTTTGGATCCTGAGTGTGGGAGAGGCAAGGCTTAGGATGGTGCGTAGAGCTGAGAAGGAAAGTGCCGAGAGCAGCATGTGTGCTGCTGCTTTGAGGGGTGCAGTTGAAGTTGTAGGCAGCAAGAGCTTTCTCAGCTGGCCCTTTTGTGAGCTCTGCTTTTGCCAGATGACTTCCATCTTACCCTCTTACCATCTTAGCCTCTCATTTTTGCATATCCCAAACCCCCTTCCAAACATCCAGCAGCTGCTTGTAAAGAAGAAGTCCTAGAACAAAAAGCCAGTGCTGCCTTTCATAGCCCCTTTGCTGTCTATGAAGTAGAGGAAAGAAGCTAGTGAGACACACTTTCTTTCTCAACTCCATAGAGCGCATCCTTCTCTCAAGGTGGCAGAGTCCTTGGCAGAAGTGAAGCATCTGCAGCTGCAGTTCAGACTGAGAGATGTGCCAGGACAGGAAACATTTGCTGACCTTCCCTGTTCCCTGTGCAACATGATTCTCGCATCCCAGTCACTTTCACACACCTTCGGTACCCCTGAGTCCAAGCAGCTAAAGCTCACAGAGACAGAAGTGTCAGGAAGGAAAACGTTGCAAAAGCACCCCCTTCTCTTATCAGCATATAAATTGTGCACAACAGGCTGCGGCACCGAACCTTCCTTCTCAGATAGACATGCCATCACACTTTTCACTCTTGCAGCTCGGTTGAAAAGCTCCAGCAGCTGCTCCCGCAATAGCAAAAGGTTCTAGAAGTGAAAGCCAGTTTGGGGCTGCACCTTCTCCTTGCCGCATGTAAGCCACACCAAACTCCCTGATGCACTCTGTCCTCCCCTTCTCAAAGGAGTAGACGGTGGCATCAGGACACACCTGTGTCCCAGCAGCTGGGTGCCCAGCCGGGAGCAGGAGCAGGGCTGGGGCTGCTCCCAAAGTTGCCCCGCCCCAATGCCAGAGCCGGACATATGCTGAGGGGGGGCTGGATCAGGCTTTATTGTCCAGCTGCATGCCAGGAGTGAGCACAAAATCTACCTGCATTCTCTGCAGCATGCCATCCTGGAGCAGAGCCATTGCCAAAGGAAGCCGTGAGCCCGTGCCAAGCCAGTGCCGGAGTGGGATCCTAGCAGCACCTGTGGAAGCCGGGAGAGAGGAGCCCACCTGGAGCAGGTTCGTGCAGGATTAATCATCCCGTGGCTTCCCACCAGGGTCCTGTTGCTTCCAAAAGGCCCCACAGTGTCACTGTGGCCCCTCGGTTCCACCAGGTTCCATAGCGTCACTGTGGTGCCCAGGGTTCCGTCAGCTTCGCCAGCATCCCCACGGTCTGCAGAGCTCCCCGAGCTTCTGTGGTGTCACAGTGGAGGCAGGGTTGCATCAGGTTCCATAGCATCAGCACGGTCTCCAGGGCTCCCAGAGGTTCTGTGGTGTCACAGTGGAGGCAGGGTTGCATCAGGTTCCATAGCATCACCACAGTCTCCAGGGCTCCCTGAGCTTCTGTGGTGTCACAGTGGAGGCAGGATTGCATCAGGTTCCATAGCATCAGCACGGTCTCCAGGGCTCCCAGAGGTTCTGTGGTGTCACAGAGGAGGCAGGGTTGCCTCAGGTTCCATAGCATCACCACGGTCTCCAGGGCTCCAAGAGCTTCTGTGGTGTCACAGAGGAGGCAGGGTTGCATCAGGTTCAATAGCATCAGCACGGTCTCCAGGGCTCCCCTGAGCTTCTGTGGTGGTGTCACAGAGGAGCCAGGCTTCCTTGTAGTTCCCCAGCATCACAAAGGCTCTCCTGGGAGCCACGGGTCACAAAGCACCGTGGGCTCTGTGCAGCCCCGCTGTGTCACAATGGCCGCTGGCTTCCACGAGCCCCCGCAGTGTCCCAGTGGGCCCCGTGGCTTTAGGAGTGGGTGGCTGGGAGTTGGTGCCAGCGGCTGGGGGAGCAGCAGCAGGGACTGTGTGTGGACAGTGCCATGGCCACTTGTGTGGCCACTGGTGTCTCTGTGCCAGGCACAGCCGTGGTGTGTAACACCGGCTCTGGGTCCTTTGGCTGTGCAGGTGGCAGTCACGGCCTGGAGCAGGGCTGCTCCCGGGGGACAGCCTGGGGCAGGAGGCTGCTGGAGATTCATTCCCCACACTCCTTGTCATGAGGTGCTCAGAGTGATTGGAAAGGCTGTTGGCAGCAGGCAGTTCTCTGGGTTCAAGCTGTGGAGCTGTCAGCGGGAATGCAAAGGCCAAGCTGGTGAGCCTTTTGTCCTGGTGCCTTTAGTGTGTGAGCAGTCCCTGGTGCCGTTGTCTTTGGATCCTGAGTGTGGGAGAGGCAAGGCTTAGGATGGTGCGTAGAGCTGAGAAGGAAAGTGCCGAGAGCAGCGTGTGTGCTGCTGCTTTGAGGGGTGCAGTTGAAGTTGTAGGCAGCAAGAGCTTTCTCAGCTGGCCCTTTTGTGAGCTCTGCTTTTGCCAGATGACTTCCATCTTACCCTCTTACCATCTTAGCCTCTCATTTTTGCATATCCCAAACCCCCTTCCAAACATCCAGCAGCTGCTTGTAAAGAAGAAGTCCTAGAACAAAAAGCCAGTGCTGCCTTTCATAGCCCCTTTGCTGTCTATGAAGTAGAGGAAAGAAGCTAGTGAGACGCACTTTCTTTCTCAACTCCATAGAGCGCATCCTTCTCTCAAGGTGGCAGAGTCCTTGGCGGAAGTGAAGCATCTGCAGCTGCAGTTCAGACTGAGAGATGTGCCAGGACAGGAAACATTTGCTGACCTTCCCTGTTCCCTGTGCAACATGATTCTCGCATCCCAGTCACTTTCACATACCTTCGGTATCCCTGAGTCCAAGCAGCTAAAGCTCACAGAGACAGAAGTGTCAGGAAGGAAAACGTTCCAAAAGCACCCCCTTCTCTTATCAGCATATAAATTGTGCACAACAGGCTGCGGCACCGAACCTTCCTTCTCAGATAGACATGCCATCACACTTTTCACTCTTGCAGCTCGGTTGAAAAGCTCCAGCAGCTGCTCCCGCAATAGCAAAAGGTTCTAGAAGTGAAAGCCAGTTTGGGGCTGCACCTTCTCCTTGCCGCATGTAAGCCACACCAAACTCCCTGATGCACTCTGTCCTCCCCTTCTCAAAGGAGTAGACGGTGGCATCAGGACACACCTGTGTCCCAGCAGCTGGGTGCCCAGCCGGGAGCAGGAGCAGGGCTGGGGCTGCTCCCAAAGTTGCCCCGCCCCAATGCCAGAGCCGGACATATGCTGAGGGGGGGCTGGATCAGGCTTTATTGTCCAGCTGCATGCCAGGAGTGAGCACAAAATCTACCTGCATTCTCTGCAGCATGCCATCCTGGAGCAGAGCCATTGCCAAAGGAAGCCGTGAGCCCGTGCCAAGCCAGTGCCGGAGTGGGATCCTAGCAGCACCTGTGGAAGCCGGGAGAGAGGAGCCCACCTGGAGCAGGTTCGTGCAGGATTAATCATCCCGTGGCTTCCCACCAGGGTCCTGTTGCTTCCAAAAGGCCCCACAGTGTCACTGTGGCCCCTCGGTTCCACCAGGTTCCATAGCGTCACTGTGGTGCCCAGGGTTCCGTCAGCTTCGCCAGCATCCCCACGGTCTGCAGAGCTCCCCGAGCTTCTGTGGTGTCACAGTGGAGGCAGGGTTGCATCAGGTTCCATAGCATCACCACGGTCTCCAGGGCTCCCAGAGGTTCTGTGGTGTCACAGAGGAGGCAGGGTTGCATCAGGTTCCATAGCATCAGCACGGTCTCCAGGGCTCCAAGAGCTTCTGTGGTGTCACAGAGGAGGCAGGGTTGCATCAGGTTCAATAGCATCAGCACGGTCTCCAGGGCTCCCCTGAGCTTCTGTGGTGGTGTCACAGAGGAGCCAGGCTTCCTTGTAGTTCCCCAGCATCACAAAGGCTCTCCTGGGAGCCACGGGTCACAAAGCACCGTGGGCTCTGTGCAGCCCCGCTGTGTCACAATGGCCGCTGGCTTCCACGAGCCCCCGCAGTGTCCCAGTGGGCCCCGTGGCTTTAGGAGTGGGTGGCTGGGAGTTGGTGCCAGCGGCTGGGGGAGCAGCAGCAGGGACTGTGTGTGGACAGTGCCATGGCCACTTGTGTGGCCACTGGTGTCTCTGTGCCAGGCACAGCCGTGGTGTGTAACACCGGCTCTGGGTCCTTTGGCTGTGCAGGTGGCAGTCACGGCCTGGAGCAGGGCTGCTCCCGGGGGACAGCCTGGGGCAGGAGGCTGCTGGAGATTCATTCCCCACACTCCTTGTCATGAGGTGCTCAGAGTGATTGGAAAGGCTGTTGGCAGCAGGCAGTTCTCTGGGTTCAAGCTGTGGAGCTGTCAGCGGGAATGCAAAGGCCAAGCTGGTGAGCCTTTTGTCCTGGTGCCTTTAGTGTGTGAGCAGTCCCTGGTGCCGTTGTCTTTGGATCCTGAGTGTGGGAGAGGCAAGGCTTAGGATGGTGCGTAGAGCTGAGAAGGAAAGTGCCGAGAGCAGCATGTGTGCTGCTGCTTTGAGGGGTGCAGTTGAAGTTGTAGGCAGCAAGAGCTTTCTCAGCTGGCCCTTTTGTGAGCTCTGCTTTTGCCAGATGACTTCCATCTTACCCTCTTACCATCTTAGCCTCTCATTTTTGCATATCCCAAACCCCCTTCCAAACATCCAGCAGCTGCTTGTAAAGAAGAAGTCCTAGAACAAAAAGCCAGTGCTGCCTTTCATAGCCCCTTTGCTGTCTATGAAGTAGAGGAAAGAAGCTAGTGAGACGCACTTTCTTTCTCAACTCCATAGAGCGCATCCTTCTCTCAAGGTGGCAGAGTCCTTGGCAGAAGTGAAGCATCTGCAGCTGCAGTTCAGACTGAGAGATGTGCCAGGACAGGAAACATTTGCTGACCTTCCCTGTTCCCTGTGCAACATGATTCTCGCATCCCAGTCACTTTCACATACCTTCGGTATCCCTGAGTCCAAGCAGCTAAAGCTCACAGAGACAGAAGTGTCAGGAAGGAAAACGTTCCAAAAGCACCCCCTTCTCTTATCAGCATATAAATTGTGCACAACAGGCTGCGGCACCGAACCTTCCTTCTCAGATAGACATGCCATCACACTTTTCACTCTTGCAGCTCGGTTGAAAAGCTCCAGCAGCTGCTCCCGCAATAGCAAAAGGTTCTAGAAGTGAAAGCCAGTTTGGGGCTGCACCTTCTCCTTGCCGCATGTAAGCCACACCAAACTCCCTGATGCACTCTGTCCTCCCCTTCTCAAAGGAGTAGACGGTGGCATCAGGACACACCTGTGTCCCAGCAGCTGGGTGCCCAGCCGGGAGCAGGAGCAGGGCTGGGGCTGCTCCCAAAGTTGCCCCGCCCCAATGCCAGAGCCGGACATATGCTGAGGGGGGGCTGGATCAGGCTTTATTGTCCAGCTGCATGCCAGGAGTGAGCACAAAATCTACCTGCATTCTCTGCAGCATGCCATCCTGGAGCAGAGCCATTGCCAAAGGAAGCCGTGAGCCCGT
This sequence comes from Aphelocoma coerulescens, assembly GCF_041296385.1. NCBI lineage: Eukaryota > Metazoa > Chordata > Aves > Passeriformes > Corvidae > Aphelocoma > Aphelocoma coerulescens. The sequence continues at coordinate 268,696 of NW_027183502.1, read as the reverse complement.
GCCAAGCCAGTGCCGGAGTGGGATCCTAGCAGCACCTGTGGAAGCCGGGAGAGAGGAGCCCACCTGGAGCAGGTTCGTGCAGGATTAATCATCCCGTGGCTTCCCACCAGGGTCCTGTTGCTTCCAAAAGGCCCCACAGTGTCACTGTGGCCCCTCGGTTCCACCAGGTTCCATAGCGTCACTGTGGTGCCCAGGGTTCCGTCAGCTTCGCCAGCATCCCCACGGTCTGCAGAGCTCCCCGAGCTTCTGTGGTGTCACAGTGGAGGCAGGGTTGCATCAGGTTCCATAGCATCAGCACGGTCTCCAGGGCTCCCAGAGGTTCTGTGGTGTCACAGAGGAGGCAGGGTTGCATCAGGTTCCATAGCATCAGCACGGTCTCCAGGGCTCCAAGAGCTTCTGTGGTGTCACAGAGGAGGCAGGGTTGCATCAGGTTCAATAGCATCAGCACGGTCTCCAGGGCTCCCCTGAGCTTCTGTGGTGGTGTCACAGAGGAGCCAGGCTTCCTTGTAGTTCCCCAGGATCACAAAGGCTCTCCTGGGAGCCACGGGTCACAAAGCACCGTGGGCTCTGTGCAGCCCCGCTGTGTCACAATGGCCGCTGGCTTCCACGAGCCCCCGCAGTGTCCCAGTGGGCCCCGTGGCTTTAGGAGTGGGTGGCTGGGAGTTGGTGCCAGCGGCTGGGGGAGCAGCAGCAGGGACTGTGTGTGGACAGTGCCATGGCCACTTGTGTGGCCACTGGTGTCTCTGTGCCAGGCACAGCCGTGGTGTGTAACACCGGCTCTGGGTCCTTTGGCTGTGCAGGTGGCAGTCACAGCCTGGAGCAGGGCTGCTCCCGGGGGACAGCCTGGGGCAGGAGGCTGCTGGAGATTCATTCCCCACACTCCTTGTCATGAGGTGCTCAGAGTGATTGGAAAGGCTGTTGGCAGCAGGCAGTTCTCTGGGTTCAAGCTGTGGAGCTGTCAGCGGGAATGCAAAGGCCAAGCTGGTGAGCCTTTTGTCCTGGTGCCTTTAGTGTGTGAGCAGTCCCTGGTGCCGTTGTCTTTGGATCCTGAGTGTGGGAGAGGCAAGGCTTAGGATGGTGCGTAGAGCTGAGAAGGAAAGTGCCGAGAGCAGCATGTGTGCTGCTGCTTTGAGGGGTGCAGTTGAAGTTGTAGGCAGCAAGAGCTTTCTCAGCTGGCCCTTTTGTGAGCTCTGCTTTTGCCAGATGACTTCCATCTTACCCTCTTACCATCTTAGCCTCTCATTTTTGCATATCCCAAACCCCCTTCCAAACATCCAGCAGCTGCTTGTAAAGAAGAAGTCCTAGAACAAAAAGCCAGTGCTGCCTTTCATAGCCCCTTTGCTGTCTATGAAGTAGAGGAAAGAAGCTAGTGAGACGCACTTTCTTTCTCAACTCCATAGAGCGCATCCTTCTCTCAAGGTGGCAGAGTCCTTGGCAGAAGTGAAGCATCTGCAGCTGCAGTTCAGACTGAGAGATGTGCCAGGACAGGAAACATTTGCTGACCTTCCCTGTTCCCTGTGCAACATGATTCTCGCATCCCAGTCACTTTCACACACCTTCGGTACCCCTGAGTCCAAGCAGCTAAAGCTCACAGAGACAGAAGTGTCAGGAAGGAAAACGTTGCAAAAGCACCCCCTTCTCTTATCAGCATATAAATTGTGCACAACAGGCTGCGGCACCGAACCTTCCTTCTCAGATAGACATGCCATCACACTTTTCACTCTTGCAGCTCGGTTGAAAAGCTCCAGCAGCTGCTCCCGCAATAGCAAAAGGTTCTAGAAGTGAAAGCCAGTTTGGGGCTGCACCTTCTCCTTGCCGCATGTAAGCCACACCAAACTCCCTGATGCACTCTGTCCTCCCCTTCTCAAAGGAGTAGACGGTGGCATCAGGACACACCTGTGTCCCAGCAGCTGGGTGCCCAGCCGGGAGCAGGAGCAGGGCTGGGGCTGCTCCCAAAGTTGCCCCGCCCCAATGCCAGAGCCGGACATATGCTGAGGGGGGGCTGGATCAGGCTTTATTGTCCAGCTGCATGCCAGGAGTGAGCACAAAATCTACCTGCATTCTCTGCAGCATGCCATCCTGGAGCAGAGCCATTGCCAAAGGAAGCCGTGAGCCCGTGCCAAGCCAGTGCCGGAGTGGGATCCTAGCAGCACCTGTGGAAGCCGGGAGAGAGGAGCCCACCTGGAGCAGGTTCGTGCAGGATTAATCATCCCGTGGCTTCCCACCAGGGTCCTGTTGCTTCCAAAAGGCCCCACAGTGTCACTGTGGCCCCTCGGTTCCACCAGGTTCCATAGCGTCACTGTGGTGCCCAGGGTTCCGTCAGCTTCGCCAGCATCCCCACGGTCTGCAGAGCTCCCCGAGCTTCTGTGGTGTCACAGTGGAGGCAGGGTTGCATCAGGTTCCATAGCATCAGCACGGTCTCCAGGGCTCCCAGAGGTTCTGTGGTGTCACAGTGGAGGCAGGGTTGCATCAGGTTCCATAGCATCACCACAGTCTCCAGGGCTCCCTGAGCTTCTGTGGTGTCACAGTGGAGGCAGGGTTGCATCAGGTTCCATAGCATCAGCACGGTCTCCAGGGCTCCCAGAGGTTCTGTGGTGTCACAGAGGAGGCAGGGTTGCCTCAGGTTCCATAGCATCACCACGGTCTCCAGGGCTCCAAGAGCTTCTGTGGTGTCACAGAGGAGGCAGGGTTGCATCAGGTTCAATAGCATCAGCACGGTCTCCAGGGCTCCCCTGAGCTTCTGTGGTGGTGTCACAGAGGAGCCAGGCTTCCTTGTAGTTCCCCAGCATCACAAAGGCTCTCCTGGGAGCCACGGGTCACAAAGCACCGTGGGCTCTGTGCAGCCCCGCTGTGTCACAATGGCCGCTGGCTTCCACGAGCCCCCGCAGTGTCCCAGTGGGCCCCGTGGCTTTAGGAGTGGGTGGCTGGGAGTTGGTGCCAGCGGCTGGGGGAGCAGCAGCAGGGACTGTGTGTGGACAGTGCCATGGCCACTTGTGTGGCCACTGGTGTCTCTGTGCCAGGCACAGCCGTGGTGTGTAACACCGGCTCTGGGTCCTTTGGCTGTGCAGGTGGCAGTCACGGCCTGGAGCAGGGCTGCTCCCGGGGGACAGCCTGGGGCAGGAGGCTGCTGGAGATTCATTCCCCACACTCCTTGTCATGAGGTGCTCAGAGTGATTGGAAAGGCTGTTGGCAGCAGGCAGTTCTCTGGGTTCAAGCTGTGGAGCTGTCAGCGGGAATGCAAAGGCCAAGCTGGTGAGCCTTTTGTCCTGGTGCCTTTAGTGTGTGAGCAGTCCCTGGTGCCGTTGTCTTTGGATCCTGAGTGTGGGAGAGGCAAGGCTTAGGATGGTGCGTAGAGCTGAGAAGGAAAGTGCCGAGAGCAGCGTGTGTGCTGCTGCTTTGAGGGGTGCAGTTGAAGTTGTAGGCAGCAAGAGCTTTCTCAGCTGGCCCTTTTGTGAGCTCTGCTTTTGCCAGATGACTTCCATCTTACCCTCTTACCATCTTAGCCTCTCATTTTTGCATATCCCAAACCCCCTTCCAAACATCCAGCAGCTGCTTGTAAAGAAGAAGTCCTAGAACAAAAAGCCAGTGCTGCCTTTCATAGCCCCTTTGCTGTCTATGAAGTAGAGGAAAGAAGCTAGTGAGACGCACTTTCTTTCTCAACTCCATAGAGCGCATCCTTCTCTCAAGGTGGCAGAGTCCTTGGCAGAAGTGAAGCATCTGCAGCTGCAGTTCAGACTGAGAGATGTGCCAGGACAGGAAACATTTGCTGACCTTCCCTGTTCCCTGTGCAACATGATTCTCGCATCCCAGTCACTTTCACATACCTTCGGTATCCCTGAGTCCAAGCAGCTAAAGCTCACAGAGACAGAAGTGTCAGGAAGGAAAACGTTGCAAAAGCACCCCCTTCTCTTATCAGCATATAAATTGTGCACAACAGGCTGCGGCACCGAACCTTCCTTCTCAGATAGACATGCCATCACACTTTTCACTCTTGCAGCTCGGTTGAAAAGCTCCAGCAGCTGCTCCCGCAATAGCAAAAGGTTCTAGAAGTGAAAGCCAGTTTGGGGCTGCACCTTCTCCTTGCCGCATGTAAGCCACACCAAACTCCCTGATGCACTCTGTCCTCCCCTTCTCAAAGGAGTAGACGGTGGCATCAGGACACACCTGTGTCCCAGCAGCTGGGTGCCCAGCCGGGAGCAGGAGCAGGGCTGGGGCTGCTCCCAAAGTTGCCCCGCCCCAATGCCAGAGCCGGACATATGCTGAGGGGGGGCTGGATCAGGCTTTATTGTCCAGCTGCATGCCAGGAGTGAGCACAAAATCTACCTGCATTCTCTGCAGCATGCCATCCTGGAGCAGAGCCATTGCCAAAGGAAGCCGTGAGCCCGTGCCAAGCCAGTGCCGGAGTGGGATCCTAGCAGCACCTGTGGAAGCCGGGAGAGAGGAGCCCACCTGGAGCAGGTTCGTGCAGGATTAATCATCCCGTGGCTTCCCACCAGGGTCCTGTTGCTTCCAAAAGGCCCCACAGTGTCACTGTGGCCCCTCGGTTCCACCAGGTTCCATAGCGTCACTGTGGTGCCCAGGGTTCCGTCAGCTTCGCCAGCATCCCCACGGTCTGCAGAGCTCCCCGAGCTTCTGTGGTGTCACAGTGGAGGCAGGGTTGCATCAGGTTCCATAGCATCAGCACGGTCTCCAGGGCTCCCAGAGGTTCTGTGGTGTCACAGAGGAGGCAGGGTTGCATCAGGTTCCATAGCATCAGCACGGTCTCCAGGGCTCCAAGAGCTTCTGTGGTGTCACAGAGGAGGCAGGGTTGCATCAGGTTCAATAGCATCAGCACGGTCTCCAGGGCTCCCCTGAGCTTCTGTGGTGGTGTCACAGAGGAGCCAGGCTTCCTTGTAGTTCCCCAGGATCACAAAGGCTCTCCTGGGAGCCACGGGTCACAAAGCACCGTGGGCTCTGTGCAGCCCCGCTGTGTCACAATGGCCGCTGGCTTCCACGAGCCCCCGCAGTGTCCCAGTGGGCCCCGTGGCTTTAGGAGTGGGTGGCTGGGAGTTGGTGCCAGCGGCTGGGGGAGCAGCAGCAGGGACTGTGTGTGGACAGTGCCATGGCCACTTGTGTGGCCACTGGTGTCTCTGTGCCAGGCACAGCCGTGGTGTGTAACACCGGCTCTGGGTCCTTTGGCTGTGCAGGTGGCAGTCACAGCCTGGAGCAGGGCTGCTCCCGGGGGACAGCCTGGGGCAGGAGGCTGCTGGAGATTCATTCCCCACACTCCTTGTCATGAGGTGCTCAGAGTGATTGGAAAGGCTGTTGGCAGCAGGCAGTTCTCTGGGTTCAAGCTGTGGAGCTGTCAGCGGGAATGCAAAGGCCAAGCTGGTGAGCCTTTTGTCCTGGTGCCTTTAGTGTGTGAGCAGTCCCTGGTGCCGTTGTCTTTGGATCCTGAGTGTGGGAGAGGCAAGGCTTAGGATGGTGCGTAGAGCTGAGAAGGAAAGTGCCGAGAGCAGCATGTGTGCTGCTGCTTTGAGGGGTGCAGTTGAAGTTGTAGGCAGCAAGAGCTTTCTCAGCTGGCCCTTTTGTGAGCTCTGCTTTTGCCAGATGACTTCCATCTTACCCTCTTACCATCTTAGCCTCTCATTTTTGCATATCCCAAACCCCCTTCCAAACATCCAGCAGCTGCTTGTAAAGAAGAAGTCCTAGAACAAAAAGCCAGTGCTGCCTTTCATAGCCCCTTTGCTGTCTATGAAGTAGAGGAAAGAAGCTAGTGAGACGCACTTTCTTTCTCAACTCCATAGAGCGCATCCTTCTCTCAAGGTGGCAGAGTCCTTGGCAGAAGTGAAGCATCTGCAGCTGCAGTTCAGACTGAGAGATGTGCCAGGACAGGAAACATTTGCTGACCTTCCCTGTTCCCTGTGCAACATGATTCTCGCATCCCAGTCACTTTCACACACCTTCGGTACCCCTGAGTCCAAGCAGCTAAAGCTCACAGAGACAGAAGTGTCAGGAAGGAAAACGTTGCAAAAGCACCCCCTTCTCTTATCAGCATATAAATTGTGCACAACAGGCTGCGGCACCGAACCTTCCTTCTCAGATAGACATGCCATCACACTTTTCACTCTTGCAGCTCGGTTGAAAAGCTCCAGCAGCTGCTCCCGCAATAGCAAAAGGTTCTAGAAGTGAAAGCCAGTTTGGGGCTGCACCTTCTCCTTGCCGCATGTAAGCCACACCAAACTCCCTGATGCACTCTGTCCTCCCCTTCTCAAAGGAGTAGACGGTGGCATCAGGACACACCTGTGTCCCAGCAGCTGGGTGCCCAGCCGGGAGCAGGAGCAGGGCTGGGGCTGCTCCCAAAGTTGCCCCGCCCCAATGCCAGAGCCGGACATATGCTGAGGGGGGGCTGGATCAGGCTTTATTGTCCAGCTGCATGCCAGGAGTGAGCACAAAATCTACCTGCATTCTCTGCAGCATGCCATCCTGGAGCAGAGCCATTGCCAAAGGAAGCCGTGAGCCCGTGCCAAGCCAGTGCCGGAGTGGGATCCTAGCAGCACCTGTGGAAGCCGGGAGAGAGGAGCCCACCTGGAGCAGGTTCGTGCAGGATTAATCATCCCGTGGCTTCCCACCAGGGTCCTGTTGCTTCCAAAAGGCCCCACAGTGTCACTGTGGCCCCTCGGTTCCACCAGGTTCCATAGCGTCACTGTGGTGCCCAGGGTTCCGTCAGCTTCGCCAGCATCCCCACGGTCTGCAGAGCTCCCCGAGCTTCTGTGGTGTCACAGTGGAGGCAGGGTTGCATCAGGTTCCATAGCATCAGCACGGTCTCCAGGGCTCCCAGAGGTTCTGTGGTGTCACAGTGGAGGCAGGGTTGCATCAGGTTCCATAGCATCACCACAGTCTCCAGGGCTCCCTGAGCTTCTGTGGTGTCACAGTGGAGGCAGGGTTGCATCAGGTTCCATAGCATCAGCACGGTCTCCAGGGCTCCCAGAGGTTCTGTGGTGTCACAGAGGAGGCAGGGTTGCCTCAGGTTCCATAGCATCACCACGGTCTCCAGGGCTCCAAGAGCTTCTGTGGTGTCACAGAGGAGGCAGGGTTGCATCAGGTTCAATAGCATCAGCACGGTCTCCAGGGCTCCCCTGAGCTTCTGTGGTGGTGTCACAGAGGAGCCAGGCTTCCTTGTAGTTCCCCAGCATCACAAAGGCTCTCCTGGGAGCCACGGGTCACAAAGCACCGTGGGCTCTGTGCAGCCCCGCTGTGTCACAATGGCCGCTGGCTTCCACGAGCCCCCGCAGTGTCCCAGTGGGCCCCGTGGCTTTAGGAGTGGGTGGCTGGGAGTTGGTGCCAGCGGCTGGGGGAGCAGCAGCAGGGACTGTGTGTGGACAGTGCCATGGCCACTTGTGTGGCCACTGGTGTCTCTGTGCCAGGCACAGCCGTGGTGTGTAACACCGGCTCTGGGTCCTTTGGCTGTGCAGGTGGCAGTCACGGCCTGGAGCAGGGCTGCTCCCGGGGGACAGCCTGGGGCAGGAGGCTGCTGGAGATTCATTCCCCACACTCCTTGTCATGAGGTGCTCAGAGTGATTGGAAAGGCTGTTGGCAGCAGGCAGTTCTCTGGGTTCAAGCTGTGGAGCTGTCAGCGGGAATGCAAAGGCCAAGCTGGTGAGCCTTTTGTCCTGGTGCCTTTAGTGTGTGAGCAGTCCCTGGTGCCGTTGTCTTTGGATCCTGAGTGTGGGAGAGGCAAGGCTTAGGATGGTGCGTAGAGCTGAGAAGGAAAGTGCCGAGAGCAGCGTGTGTGCTGCTGCTTTGAGGGGTGCAGTTGAAGTTGTAGGCAGCAAGAGCTTTCTCAGCTGGCCCTTTTGTGAGCTCTGCTTTTGCCAGATGACTTCCATCTTACCCTCTTACCATCTTAGCCTCTCATTTTTGCATATCCCAAACCCCCTTCCAAACATCCAGCAGCTGCTTGTAAAGAAGAAGTCCTAGAACAAAAAGCCAGTGCTGCCTTTCATAGCCCCTTTGCTGTCTATGAAGTAGAGGAAAGAAGCTAGTGAGACGCACTTTCTTTCTCAACTCCATAGAGCGCATCCTTCTCTCAAGGTGGCAGAGTCCTTGGCGGAAGTGAAGCATCTGCAGCTGCAGTTCAGACTGAGAGATGTGCCAGGACAGGAAACATTTGCTGACCTTCCCTGTTCCCTGTGCAACATGATTCTCGCATCCCAGTCACTTTCACATACCTTCGGTATCCCTGAGTCCAAGCAGCTAAAGCTCACAGAGACAGAAGTGTCAGGAAGGAAAACGTTCCAAAAGCACCCCCTTCTCTTATCAGCATATAAATTGTGCACAACAGGCTGCGGCACCGAACCTTCCTTCTCAGATAGACATGCCATCACACTTTTCACTCTTGCAGCTCGGTTGAAAAGCTCCAGCAGCTGCTCCCGCAATAGCAAAAGGTTCTAGAAGTGAAAGCCAGTTTGGGGCTGCACCTTCTCCTTGCCGCATGTAAGCCACACCAAACTCCCTGATGCACTCTGTCCTCCCCTTCTCAAAGGAGTAGACGGTGGCATCAGGACACACCTGTGTCCCAGCAGCTGGGTGCCCAGCCGGGAGCAGGAGCAGGGCTGGGGCTGCTCCCAAAGTTGCCCCGCCCCAATGCCAGAGCCGGACATATGCTGAGGGGGGGCTGGATCAGGCTTTATTGTCCAGCTGCATGCCAGGAGTGAGCACAAAATCTACCTGCATTCTCTGCAGCATGCCATCCTGGAGCAGAGCCATTGCCAAAGGAAGCCGTGAGCCCGTGCCAAGCCAGTGCCGGAGTGGGATCCTAGCAGCACCTGTGGAAGCCGGGAGAGAGGAGCCCACCTGGAGCAGGTTCGTGCAGGATTAATCATCCCGTGGCTTCCCACCAGGGTCCTGTTGCTTCCAAAAGGCCCCACAGTGTCACTGTGGCCCCTCGGTTCCACCAGGTTCCATAGCGTCACTGTGGTGCCCAGGGTTCCGTCAGCTTCGCCAGCATCCCCACGGTCTGCAGAGCTCCCCGAGCTTCTGTGGTGTCACAGTGGAGGCAGGGTTGCATCAGGTTCCATAGCATCAGCACGGTCTCCAGGGCTCCCAGAGGTTCTGTGGTGTCACAGTGGAGGCAGGGTTGCATCAGGTTCCATAGCATCACCACAGTCTCCAGGGCTCCCTGAGCTTCTGTGGTGTCACAGTGGAGGCAGGGTTGCATCAGGTTCCATAGCATCAGCACGGTCTCCAGGGCTCCCAGAGGTTCTGTGGTGTCACAGAGGAGGCAGGGTTGCATCAGGTTCCATAGCATCACCACGGTCTCCAGGGCTCCAAGAGCTTCTGTGGTGTCACAGAGGAGGCAGGGTTGCATCAGGTTCAATAGCATCAGCACAGTCTCAAGGGCTCCCCTGAGCTTCTGTGGTGGTGTCACAGAGGAGCCAGGCTTCCTTGTAGTTCCCCAGCATCACAAAGGCTCTCCTGGGAGCCACGGGTCACAAAGCACCGTGGGCTCTGTGCAGCCCCGCTGTGTCACAATGGCCGCTGGCTTCCACGAGCCCCCGCAGTGTCCCAGTGGGCCCCGTGGCTTTAGGAGTGAGTGGCTGGGAGTTGGTGCCAGCGGCTGGGGGAGCAGCAGCAGGGACTGTGTGTGGACAGTGCCATGGCCACTTGTGTGGCCACTGGTGTCTCTGTGCCAGGCACAGCCGTGGTGTGTAACACCGGCTCTGGGTCCTTTGGCTGTGCAGGTGGCAGTCACGGCCTGGAGCAGGGCTGCTCCCGGGGGACAGCCTGGGGCAGGAGGCTGCTGGAGATTCATTCCCCACACTCCTTGTCATGAGGTGCTCAGAGTGATTGGAAAGGCTGTTGGCAGCAGGCAGTTCTCTGGGTTCAAGCTGTGGAGCTGTCAGCGGGAATGCAAAGGCCAAGCTGGTGAGCCTTTTGTCCTGGTGCCTTTAGTGTGTGAGCAGTCCCTGGTGCCGTTGTCTTTGGATCCTGAGTGTGGGAGAGGCAAGGCTTAGGATGGTGCGTAGAGCTGAGAAGGAAAGTGCCGAGAGCAGCGTGTGTGCTGCTGCTTTGAGGGGTGCAGTTGAAGTTGTAGGCAGCAAGAGCTTTCTCAGCTGGCCCTTTTGTGAGCTCTGCTTTTGCCAGATGACTTCCATCTTACCCTCTTACCATCTTAGCCTCTCATTTTTGCATATCCCAAACCCCCTTCCAAACATCCAGCAGCTGCTTGTAAAGAAGAAGTCCTAGAACAAAAAGCCAGTGCTGCCTTTCATAGCCCCTTTGCTGTCTATGAAGTAGAGGAAAGAAGCTAGTGAGACGCACTTTCTTTCTCAACTCCATAGAGCGCATCCTTCTCTCAAGGTGGCAGAGTCCTTGGCGGAAGTGAAGCATCTGCAGCTGCAGTTCAGACTGAGAGATGTGCCAGGACAGGAAACATTTGCTGACCTTCCCTGTTCCCTGTGCAACATGATTCTCGCATCCCAGTCACTTTCACATACCTTCGGTATCCCTGAGTCCAAGCAGCTAAAGCTCACAGAGACAGAAGTGTCAGGAAGGAAAACGTTCCAAAAGCACCCCCTTCTCTTATCAGCATATAAATTGTGCACAACAGGCTGCGGCACCGAACCTTCCTTCTCAGATAGACATGCCATCACACTTTTCACTCTTGCAGCTCGGTTGAAAAGCTCCAGCAGCTGCTCCCGCAATAGCAAAAGGTTCTAGAAGTGAAAGCCAGTTTGGGGCTGCACCTTCTCCTTGCCGCATGTAAGCCACACCAAACTCCCTGATGCACTCTGTCCTCCCCTTCTCAAAGGAGTAGACGGTGGCATCAGGACACACCTGTGTCCCAGCAGCTGGGTGCCCAGCCGGGAGCAGGAGCAGGGCTGGGGCTGCTCCCAAAGTTGCCCCGCCCCAATGCCAGAGCCGGACATATGCTGAGGGGGGGCTGGATCAGGCTTTATTGTCCAGCTGCATGCCAGGAGTGAGCACAAAATCTACCTGCATTCTCTGCAGCATGCCATCCTGGAGCAGAGCCATTGCCAAAGGAAGCCGTGAGCCCGTGCCAAGCCAGTGCCGGAGTGGGATCCTAGCAGCACCTGTGGAAGCCGGGAGAGAGGAGCCCACCTGGAGCAGGTTCGTGCAGGATTAATCATCCCGTGGCTTCCCACCAGGGTCCTGTTGCTTCCAAAAGGCCCCACAGTGTCACTGTGGCCCCTCGGTTCCACCAGGTTCCATAGCGTCACTGTGGTGCCCAGGGTTCCGTCAGCTTCGCCAGCATCCCCACGGTCTGCAGAGCTCCCCGAGCTTCTGTGGTGTCACAGTGGAGGCAGGGTTGCATCAAGTTCCATAGCATCAGCACGGTCTCCAGGGCTCCCAGAGGTTCTGTGGTGTCACAGAGGAGGCAGGGTTGCATCAGGTTCCATAGCATCAGCACGGTCTCCAGGGCTCCAAGAGCTTCTGTGGTGTCACAGAGGAGGCAGGGTTGCATCAGGTTCAATAGCATCAGCACGGTCTCCAGGGCTCCCCTGAGCTTCTGTGGTGGTGTCACAGAGGAGCCAGGCTTCCTTGTAGTTCCCCAGGATCACAAAGGCTCTCCTGGGAGCCACGGGTCACAAAGCACCGTGGGGTCTGTGCAGCCCCGCTGTGTCACATGGGCCGCTGGCTTCCACGAGCCCCCGCAGTGTCCCAGTGGGCCCCGTGGCTTTAGGAGTGGGTGGCTGGGAGTTGGTGCCAGCGGCTGGGGGAGCAGCAGCAGGGACTGTGTGTGGACAGTGCCATGGCCACTTGTGTGGCCACTGGTGTCTCTGTGCCAGGCACAGCCGTGGTGTGTAACACCGGCTCTGGGTCCTTTGGCTGTGCAGGTGGCAGTCACAGCCTGGAGCAGGGCTGCTCCCGGGGGACAGCCTGGGGCAGGAGGCTGCTGGAGATTCATTCCCCACACTCCTTGTCATGAGGTGCTCAGAGTGATTGGAAAGGCTGTTGGCAGCAGGCAGTTCTCTGGGTTCAAGCTGTGGAGCTGTCAGCGGGAATGCAAAGGCCAAGCTGGTGAGCCTTTTGTCCTGGTGCCTTTAGTGTGTGAGCAGTCCCTGGTGCCGTTGTCTTTGGATCCTGAGTGTGGGAGAGGCAAGGCTTAGGATGGTGCGTAGAGCTGAGAAGGAAAGTGCCGAGAGCAGCGTGTGTGCTGCTGCTTTGAGGGGTGCAGTTGAAGTTGTAGGCAGCAAGAGCTTTCTCAGCTGGCCCTTTTGTGAGCTCTGCTTTTGCCAGATGACTTCCATCTTACCCTCTTACCATCTTAGCCTCTCATTTTTGCATATCCCAAACCCCCTTCCAAACATCCAGCAGCTGCTTGTAAAGAAGAAGTCCTAGAACAAAAAGCCAGTGCTGCCTTTCATAGCCCCTTTGCTGTCTATGAAGTAGAGGAAAGAAGCTAGTGAGACGCACTTTCTTTCTCAACTCCATAGAGCGCATCCTTCTCTCAAGGTGGCAGAGTCCTTGGCGGAAGTGAAGCATCTGCAGCTGCAGTTCAGACTGAGAGATGTGCCAGGACAGGAAACATTTGCTGACCTTCCCTGTTCCCTGTGCAACATGATTCTCGCATCCCAGTCACTTTCACACACCTTCGGTACCCCTGAGTCCAAGCAGCTAAAGCTCACAGAGACAGAAGTGTCAGGAAGGAAAACGTTGCAAAAGCACCCCCTTCTCTTATCAGCATATAAATTGTGCACAACAGGCTGCGGCACCGAACCTTCCTTCTCAGATAGACATGCCATCACACTTTTCACTCTTGCAGCTCGGTTGAAAAGCTCCAGCAGCTGCTCCCGCAATAGCAAAAGGTTCTAGAAGTGAAAGCCAGTTTGGGGCTGCACCTTCTCCTTGCCGCATGTAAGCCACACCAAACTCCCTGATGCACTCTGTCCTCCCCTTCTCAAAGGAGTAGACGGTGGCATCAGGACACACCTGTGTCCCAGCAGCTGGGTGCCCAGCCGGGAGCAGGAGCAGGGCTGGGGCTGCTCCCAAAGTTGCCCCGCCCCAATGCCAGAGCCGGACATATGCTGAGGGGGGGCTGGATCAGGCTTTATTGTCCAGCTGCATGCCAGGAGTGAGCACAAAATCTACCTGCATTCTCTGCAGCATGCCATCCTGGAGCAGAGCCATTGCCAAAGGAAGCCGTGAGCCCGTGCCAAGCCAGTGCCGGAGTGGGATCCTAGCAGCACCTGTGGAAGCCGGGAGAGAGGAGCCCACCTGGAGCAGGTTCGTGCAGGATTAATCATCCCGTGGCTTCCCACCAGGGTCCTGTTGCTTCCAAAAGGCCCCACAGTGTCACTGTGGCCCCTCGGTTCCACCAGGTTCCATAGCGTCACTGTGGTGCCCAGGGTTCCGTCAGCTTCGCCAGCATCCCCACGGTCTGCAGAGCTCCCCGAGCTTCTGTGGTGTCACAGTGGAGGCAGGGTTGCATCAGGTTCCATAGCATCAGCACGGTCTCCAGGGCTCCCAGAGGTTCTGTGGTGTCACAGTGGAGGCAGGGTTGCATCAGGTTCCATAGCATCACCACAGTCTCCAGGGCTCCCTGAGCTTCTGTGGTGTCACAGTGGAGGCAGGGTTGCATCAGGTTCCATAGCATCAGCACGGTCTCCAGGGCTCCCAGAGGTTCTGTGGTGTCACAGAGGAGGCAGGGTTGCCTCAGGTTCCATAGCATCACCACGGTCTCCAGGGCTCCAAGAGCTTCTGTGGTGTCACAGAGGAGGCAGGGTTGCATCAGGTTCAATAGCATCAGCACGGTCTCCAGGGCTCCCCTGAGCTTCTGTGGTGGTGTCACAGAGGAGCCAGGCTTCCTTGTAGTTCCCCAGCATCACAAAGGCTCTCCTGGGAGCCACGAGTCACAAAGCACCGTGGGCTCTGTGCAGCCCCGCTGTGTCACAATGGCCGCTGGCTTCCACGAGCCCCCGCAGTGTCCCAGTGGGCCCCGTGGCTTTAGGAGTGGGTGGCTGGGAGTTGGTGCCAGCGGCTGGGGGAGCAGCAGCAGGGACTGTGTGTGGACAGTGCCATGGCCACTTGTGTGGCCACTGGTGTCTCTGTGCCAGGCACAGCCGTGGTGTGTAACACCGGCTCTGGGTCCTTTGGCTGTGCAGGTGGCAGTCACGGCCTGGAGCAGGGCTGCTCCCGGGGGACAGCCTGGGGCAGGAGGCTGCTGGAGATTCATTCCCCACACTCCTTGTCATGAGGTGCTCAGAGTGATTGGAAAGGCTGTTGGCAGCAGGCAGTTCTCTGGGTTCAAGCTGTGGAGCTGTCAGCGGGAATGCAAAGGCCAAGCTGGTGAGCCTTTTGTCCTGGTGCCTTTAGTGTGTGAGCAGTCCCTGGTGCCGTTGTCTTTGGATCCTGAGTGTGGGAGAGGCAAGGCTTAGGATGGTGCGTAGAGCTGAGAAGGAAAGTGCCGAGAGCAGCGTGTGTGCTGCTGCTTTGAGGGGTGCAGTTGAAGTTGTAGGCAGCAAGAGCTTTCTCAGCTGGCCCTTTTGTGAGCTCTGCTTTTGCCAGATGACTTCCATCTTACCCTCTTACCATCTTAGCCTCTCATTTTTGCATATCCCAAACCCCCTTCCAAACATCCAGCAGCTGCTTGTAAAGAAGAAGTCCTAGAACAAAAAGCCAGTGCTGCCTTTCATAGCCCCTTTGCTGTCTATGAAGTAGAGGAAAGAAGCTAGTGAGACGCACTTTCTTTCTCAACTCCATAGAGCGCATCCTTCTCTCAAGGTGGCAGAGTCCTTGGCGGAAGTGAAGCATCTGCAGCTGCAGTTCAGACTGAGAGATGTGCCAGGACAGGAAACATTTGCTGACCTTCCCTGTTCCCTGTGCAACATGATTCTCGCATCCCAGTCACTTTCACATACCTTCGGTATCCCTGAGTCCAAGCAGCTAAAGCTCACAGAGACAGAAGTGTCAGGAAGGAAAACGTTCCAAAAGCACCCCCTTCTCTTATCAGCATATAAATTGTGCACAACAGGCTGCGGCACCGAACCTTCCTTCTCAGATAGACATGCCATCACACTTTTCACTCTTGCAGCTCGGTTGAAAAGCTCCAGCAGCTGCTCCCGCAATAGCAAAAGGTTCTAGAAGTGAAAGCCAGTTTGGGGCTGCACCTTCTCCTTGCCGCATGTAAGCCACACCAAACTCCCTGATGCACTCTGTCCTCCCCTTCTCAAAGGAGTAGACGGTGGCATCAGGACACACCTGTGTCCCAGCAGCTGGGTGCCCAGCCGGGAGCAGGAGCAGGGCTGGGGCTGCTCCCAAAGTTGCCCCGCCCCAATGCCAGAGCCGGACATATGCTGAGGGGGGGCTGGATCAGGCTTTATTGTCCAGCTGCATGCCAGGAGTGAGCACAAAATCTACCTGCATTCTCTGCAGCATGCCATCCTGGAGCAGAGCCATTGCCAAAGGAAGCCGTGAGCCCGTGCCAAGCCAGTGCCGGAGTGGGATCCTAGCAGCACCTGTGGAAGCCGGGAGAGAGGAGCCCACCTGGAGCAGGTTCGTGCAGGATTAATCATCCCGTGGCTTCCCACCAGGGTCCTGTTGCTTCCAAAAGGCCCCACAGTGTCACTGTGGCCCCTCGGTTCCACCAGGTTCCATAGCGTCACTGTGGTGCCCAGGGTTCCGTCAGCTTCGCCAGCATCCCCACGGTCTGCAGAGCTCCCCGAGCTTCTGTGGTGTCACAGTGGAGGCAGGGTTGCATCAGGTTCCATAGCATCAGCACGGTCTCCAGGGCTCCCAGAGGTTCTGTGGTGTCACAGTGGAGGCAGGGTTGCATCAGGTTCCATAGCATCACCACAGTCTCCAGGGCTCCCTGAGCTTCTGTGGTGTCACAGTGGAGGCAGGGTTGCATCAGGTTCCATAGCATCAGCACGGTCTCCAGGGCTCCCAGAGGTTCTGTGGTGTCACAGAGGAGGCAGGGTTGCCTCAGGTTCCATAGCATCACCACGGTCTCCAGGGCTCCAAGAGCTTCTGTGGTGTCACAGAGGAGGCAGGGTTGCATCAGGTTCAATAGCATCAGCACGGTCTCCAGGGCTCCCCTGAGCTTCTGTGGTGGTGTCACAGAGGAGCCAGGCTTCCTTGTAGTTCCCCAGCATCACAAAGGCTCTCCTGGGAGCCACGGGTCACAAAGCACCGTGGGCTCTGTGCAGCCCCGCTGTGTCACAATGGCCGCTGGCTTCCACGAGCCCCCGCAGTGTCCCAGTGGGCCCCGTGGCTTTAGGAGTGGGTGGCTGGGAGTTGGTGCCAGCGGCTGGGGGAGCAGCAGCAGGGACTGTGTGTGGACAGTGCCATGGCCACTTGTGTGGCCACTGGTGTCTCTGTGCCAGGCACAGCCGTGGTGTGTAACACCGGCTCTGGGTCCTTTGGCTGTGCAGGTGGCAGTCACGGCCTGGAGCAGGGCTGCTCCCGGGGGACAGCCTGGGGCAGGAGGCTGCTGGAGATTCATTCCCCACACTCCTTGTCATGAGGTGCTCAGAGTGATTGGAAAGGCTGTTGGCAGCAGGCAGTTCTCTGGGTTCAAGCTGTGGAGCTGTCAGCGGGAATGCAAAGGCCAAGCTGGTGAGCCTTTTGTCCTGGTGCCTTTAGTGTGTGAGCAGTCCCTGGTGCCGTTGTCTTTGGATCCTGAGTGTGGGAGAGGCAAGGCTTAGGATGGTGCGTAGAGCTGAGAAGGAAAGTGCCGAGAGCAGCGTGTGTGCTGCTGCTTTGAGGGGTGCAGTTGAAGTTGTAGGCAGCAAGAGCTTTCTCAGCTGGCCCTTTTGTGAGCTCTGCTTTTGCCAGATGACTTCCATCTTACCCTCTTACCATCTTAGCCTCTCATTTTTGCATATCCCAAACCCCCTTCCAAACATCCAGCAGCTGCTTGTAAAGAAGAAGTCCTAGAACAAAAAGCCAGTGCTGCCTTTCATAGCCCCTTTGCTGTCTATGAAGTAGAGGAAAGAAGCTAGTGAGACGCACTTTCTTTCTCAACTCCATAGAGCGCATCCTTCTCTCAAGGTGGCAGAGTCCTTGGCGGAAGTGAAGCATCTGCAGCTGCAGTTCAGACTGAGAGATGTGCCAGGACAGGAAACATTTGCTGACCTTCCCTGTTCCCTGTGCAACATGATTCTCGCATCCCAGTCACTTTCACATACCTTCGGTATCCCTGAGTCCAAGCAGCTAAAGCTCACAGAGACAGAAGTGTCAGGAAGGAAAACGTTCCAAAAGCACCCCCTTCTCTTATCAGCATATAAATTGTGCACAACAGGCTGCGGCACCGAACCTTCCTTCTCAGATAGACATGCCATCACACTTTTCACTCTTGCAGCTCGGTTGAAAAGCTCCAGCAGCTGCTCCCGCAATAGCAAAAGGTTCTAGAAGTGAAAGCCAGTTTGGGGCTGCACCTTCTCCTTGCCGCATGTAAGCCACACCAAACTCCCTGATGCACTCTGTCCTCCCCTTCTCAAAGGAGTAGACGGTGGCATCAGGACACACCTGTGTCCCAGCAGCTGGGTGCCCAGCCGGGAGCAGGAGCAGGGCTGGGGCTGCTCCCAAAGTTGCCCCGCCCCAATGCCAGAGCCGGACATATGCTGAGGGGGGGCTGGATCAGGCTTTATTGTCCAGCTGCATGCCAGGAGTGAGCACAAAATCTACCTGCATTCTCTGCAGCATGCCATCCTGGAGCAGAGCCATTGCCAAAGGAAGCCGTGAGCCCGTGCCAAGCCAGTGCCGGAGTGGGATCCTAGCAGCACCTGTGGAAGCCGGGAGAGAGGAGCCCACCTGGAGCAGGTTCGTGCAGGATTAATCATCCCGTGGCTTCCCACCAGGGTCCTGTTGCTTCCAAAAGGCCCCACAGTGTCACTGTGGCCCCTCGGTTCCACCAGGTTCCATAGCGTCACTGTGGTGCCCAGGGTTCCGTCAGCTTCGCCAGCATCCCCACGGTCTGCAGAGCTCCCCGAGCTTCTGTGGTGTCACAGTGGAGGCAGGGTTGCATCAGGTTCCATAGCATCAGCACGGTCTCCAGGGCTCCCAGAGGTTCTGTGGTGTCACAGTGGAGGCAGGGTTGCATCAGGTTCCATAGCATCACCACAGTCTCCAGGGCTCCCTGAGCTTCTGTGGTGTCACAGTGGAGGCAGGGTTGCATCAGGTTCCATAGCATCAGCACGGTCTCCAGGGCTCCCAGAGGTTCTGTGGTGTCACAGAGGAGGCAGGGTTGCCTCAGGTTCCATAGCATCACCACGGTCTCCAGGGCTCCAAGAGCTTCTGTGGTGTCACAGAGGAGGCAGGGTTGCATCAGGTTCAATAGCATCAGCACGGTCTCCAGGGCTCCCCTGAGCTTCTGTGGTGGTGTCACAGAGGAGCCAGGCTTCCTTGTAGTTCCCCAGCATCACAAAGGCTCTCCTGGGAGCCACGGGTCACAAAGCACCGTGGGCTCTGTGCAGCCCCGCTGTGTCACAATGGCCGCTGGCTTCCACGAGCCCCCGCAGTGTCCCAGTGGGCCCCGTGGCTTTAGGAGTGAGTGGCTGGGAGTTGGTGCCAGCGGCTGGGGGAGCAGCAGCAGGGACTGTGTGTGGACAGTGCCATGGCCACTTGTGTGGCCACTGGTGTCTCTGTGCCAGGCACAGCCGTGGTGTGTAACACCGGCTCTGGGTCCTTTGGCTGTGCAGGTGGCAGTCACGGCCTGGAGCAGGGCTGCTCCCGGGGGACAGCCTGGGGCAGGAGGCTGCTGGAGATTCATTCCCCACACTCCTTGTCATGAGGTGCTCAGAGTGATTGGAAAGGCTGTTGGCAGCAGGCAGTTCTCTGGGTTCAAGCTGTGGAGCTGTCAGCGGGAATGCAAAGGCCAAGCTGGTGAGCCTTTTGTCCTGGTGCCTTTAGTGTGTGAGCAGTCCCTGGTGCCGTTGTCTTTGGATCCTGAGTGTGGGAGAGGCAAGGCTTAGGATGGTGCGTAGAGCTGAGAAGGAAAGTGCCGAGAGCAGCGTGTGTGCTGCTGCTTTGAGGGGTGCAGTTGAAGTTGTAGGCAGCAAGAGCTTTCTCAGCTGGCCCTTTTGTGAGCTCTGCTTTTGCCAGATGACTTCCATCTTACCCTCTTACCATCTTAGCCTCTCATTTTTGCATATCCCAAACCCCCTTCCAAACATCCAGCAGCTGCTTGTAAAGAAGAAGTCCTAGAACAAAAAGCCAGTGCTGCCTTTCATAGCCCCTTTGCTGTCTATGAAGTAGAGGAAAGAAGCTAGTGAGACGCACTTTCTTTCTCAACTCCATAGAGCGCATCCTTCTCTCAAGGTGGCAGAGTCCTTGGCGGAAGTGAAGCATCTGCAGCTGCAGTTCAGACTGAGAGATGTGCCAGGACAGGAAACATTTGCTGACCTTCCCTGTTCCCTGTGCAACATGATTCTCGCATCCCAGTCACTTTCACATACCTTCGGTATCCCTGAGTCCAAGCAGCTAAAGCTCACAGAGACAGAAGTGTCAGGAAGGAAAACGTTCCAAAAGCACCCCCTTCTCTTATCAGCATATAAATTGTGCACAACAGGCTGCGGCACCGAACCTTCCTTCTCAGATAGACATGCCATCACACTTTTCACTCTTGCAGCTCGGTTGAAAAGCTCCAGCAGCTGCTCCCGCAATAGCAAAAGGTTCTAGAAGTGAAAGCCAGTTTGGGGCTGCACCTTCTCCTTGCCGCATGTAAGCCACACCAAACTCCCTGATGCACTCTGTCCTCCCCTTCTCAAAGGAGTAGACGGTGGCATCAGGACACACCTGTGTCCCAGCAGCTGGGTGCCCAGCCGGGAGCAGGAGCAGGGCTGGGGCTGCTCCCAAAGTTGCCCCGCCCCAATGCCAGAGCCGGACATATGCTGAGGGGGGGCTGGATCAGGCTTTATTGTCCAGCTGCATGCCAGGAGTGAGCACAAAATCTACCTGCATTCTCTGCAGCATGCCATCCTGGAGCAGAGCCATTGCCAAAGGAAGCCGTGAGCCCGTGCCAAGCCAGTGCCGGAGTGGGATCCTAGCAGCACCTGTGGAAGCCGGGAGAGAGGAGCCCACCTGGAGCAGGTTCGTGCAGGATTAATCATCCCGTGGCTTCCCACCAGGGTCCTGTTGCTTCCAAAAGGCCCCACAGTGTCACTGTGGCCCCTCGGTTCCACCAGGTTCCATAGCGTCACTGTGGTGCCCAGGGTTCCGTCAGCTTCGCCAGCATCCCCACGGTCTGCAGAGCTCCCCGAGCTTCTGTGGTGTCACAGTGGAGGCAGGGTTGCATCAGGTTCCATAGCATCAGCACGGTCTCCAGGGCTCCCAGAGGTTCTGTGGTGTCACAGTGGAGGCAGGGTTGCATCAGGTTCCATAGCATCACCACAGTCTCCAGGGCTCCCTGAGCTTCTGTGGTGTCACAGTGGAGGCAGGGTTGCATCAGGTTCCATAGCATCAGCACGGTCTCCAGGGCTCCCAGAGGTTCTGTGGTGTCACAGAGGAGGCAGGGTTGCATCAGGTTCCATAGCATCCCCACGGTCTGCAGAGCTCCCCGAGCTTCTGTGGTGTCACAGTGGAGGCAGGGTTGCATCAGGTTCCATAGCATCAGCACGGTCTCCAGGGCTCCCAGAGGTTCTGTGGTGTCACAGAGGAGGCAGGGTTGCATCAGGTTCCATAGCATCAGCACGGTCTCCAGGGCTCCAAGAGCTTCTGTGGTGTCACAGAGGAGGCAGGGTTGCATCAGGTTCAATAGCATCAGCACGGTCTCCAGGGCTCCCCTGAGCTTCTGTGGTGGTGTCACAGAGGAGCCAGGCTTCCTTGTAGTTCCCCAGGATCACAAAGGCTCTCCTGGGAGCCACGGGTCACAAAGCACCGTGGGCTCTGTGCAGCCCCGCTGTGTCACAATGGCCGCTGGCTTCCACGAGCCCCCGCAGTGTCCCAGTGGGCCCCGTGGCTTTAGGAGTGGGTGGCTGGGAGTTGGTGCCAGCGGCTGGGGGAGCAGCAGCAGGGACTGTGTGTGGACAGTGCCATGGCCACTTGTGTGGCCACTGGTGTCTCTGTGCCAGGCACAGCCGTGGTGTGTAACACCGGCTCTGGGTCCTTTGGCTGTGCAGGTGGCAGTCACAGCCTGGAGCAGGGCTGCTCCCGGGGGACAGCCTGGGGCAGGAGGCTGCTGGAGATTCATTCCCCACACTCCTTGTCATGAGGTGCTCAGAGTGATTGGAAAGGCTGTTGGCAGCAGGCAGTTCTCTGGGTTCAAGCTGTGGAGCTGTCAGCGGGAATGCAAAGGCCAAGCTGGTGAGCCTTTTGTCCTGGTGCCTTTAGTGTGTGAGCAGTCCCTGGTGCCGTTGTCTTTGGATCCTGAGTGTGGGAGAGGCAAGGCTTAGGATGGTGCGTAGAGCTGAGAAGGAAAGTGCCGAGAGCAGCATGTGTGCTGCTGCTTTGAGGGGTGCAGTTGAAGTTGTAGGCAGCAAGAGCTTTCTCAGCTGGCCCTTTTGTGAGCTCTGCTTTTGCCAGATGACTTCCATCTTACCCTCTTACCATCTTAGCCTCTCATTTTTGCATATCCCAAACCCCCTTCCAAACATCCAGCAGCTGCTTGTAAAGAAGAAGTCCTAGAACAAAAAGCCAGTGCTGCCTTTCATAGCCCCTTTGCTGTCTATGAAGTAGAGGAAAGAAGCTAGTGAGACGCACTTTCTTTCTCAACTCCATAGAGCGCATCCTTCTCTCAAGGTGGCAGAGTCCTTGGCAGAAGTGAAGCATCTGCAGCTGCAGTTCAGACTGAGAGATGTGCCAGGACAGGAAACATTTGCTGACCTTCCCTGTTCCCTGTGCAACATGATTCTCGCATCCCAGTCACTTTCACACACCTTCGGTACCCCTGAGTCCAAGCAGCTAAAGCTCACAGAGACAGAAGTGTCAGGAAGGAAAACGTTGCAAAAGCACCCCCTTCTCTTATCAGCATATAAATTGTGCACAACAGGCTGCGGCACCGAACCTTCCTTCTCAGATAGACATGCCATCACACTTTTCACTCTTGCAGCTCGGTTGAAAAGCTCCAGCAGCTGCTCCCGCAATAGCAAAAGGTTCTAGAAGTGAAAGCCAGTTTGGGGCTGCACCTTCTCCTTGCCGCATGTAAGCCACACCAAACTCCCTGATGCACTCTGTCCTCCCCTTCTCAAAGGAGTAGACGGTGGCATCAGGACACACCTGTGTCCCAGCAGCTGGGTGCCCAGCCGGGAGCAGGAGCAGGGCTGGGGCTGCTCCCAAAGTTGCCCCGCCCCAATGCCAGAGCCGGACATATGCTGAGGGGGGGCTGGATCAGGCTTTATTGTCCAGCTGCATGCCAGGAGTGAGCACAAAATCTACCTGCATTCTCTGCAGCATGCCATCCTGGAGCAGAGCCATTGCCAAAGGAAGCCGTGAGCCCGTGCCAAGCCAGTGCCGGAGTGGGATCCTAGCAGCACCTGTGGAAGCCGGGAGAGAGGAGCCCACCTGGAGCAGGTTCGTGCAGGATTAATCATCCCGTGGCTTCCCACCAGGGTCCTGTTGCTTCCAAAAGGCCCCACAGTGTCACTGTGGCCCCTCGGTTCCACCAGGTTCCATAGCGTCACTGTGGTGCCCAGGGTTCCGTCAGCTTCGCCAGCATCCCCACGGTCTGCAGAGCTCCCCGAGCTTCTGTGGTGTCACAGTGGAGGCAGGGTTGCATCAGGTTCCATAGCATCAGCACGGTCTCCAGGGCTCCCAGAGGTTCTGTGGTGTCACAGTGGAGGCAGGGTTGCATCAGGTTCCATAGCATCACCACAGTCTCCAGGGCTCCCTGAGCTTCTGTGGTGTCACAGTGGAGGCAGGGTTGCATCAGGTTCCATAGCATCAGCACGGTCTCCAGGGCTCCCAGAGGTTCTGTGGTGTCACAGAGGAGGCAGGGTTGCCTCAGGTTCCATAGCATCACCACGGTCTCCAGGGCTCCAAGAGCTTCTGTGGTGTCACAGAGGAGGCAGGGTTGCATCAGGTTCAATAGCATCAGCACGGTCTCCAGGGCTCCCCTGAGCTTCTGTGGTGGTGTCACAGAGGAGCCAGGCTTCCTTGTAGTTCCCCAGCATCACAAAGGCTCTCCTGGGAGCCACGGGTCACAAAGCACCGTGGGCTCTGTGCAGCCCCGCTGTGTCACAATGGCCGCTGGCTTCCACGAGCCCCCGCAGTGTCCCAGTGGGCCCCGTGGCTTTAGGAGTGGGTGGCTGGGAGTTGGTGCCAGCGGCTGGGGGAGCAGCAGCAGGGACTGTGTGTGGACAGTGCCATGGCCACTTGTGTGGCCACTGGTGTCTCTGTGCCAGGCACAGCCGTGGTGTGTAACACCGGCTCTGGGTCCTTTGGCTGTGCAGGTGGCAGTCACGGCCTGGAGCAGGGCTGCTCCCGGGGGACAGCCTGGGGCAGGAGGCTGCTGGAGATTCATTCCCCACACTCCTTGTCATGAGGTGCTCAGAGTGATTGGAAAGGCTGTTGGCAGCAGGCAGTTCTCTGGGTTCAAGCTGTGGAGCTGTCAGCGGGAATGCAAAGGCCAAGCTGGTGAGCCTTTTGTCCTGGTGCCTTTAGTGTGTGAGCAGTCCCTGGTGCCGTTGTCTTTGGATCCTGAGTGTGGGAGAGGCAAGGCTTAGGATGGTGCGTAGAGCTGAGAAGGAAAGTGCCGAGAGCAGCGTGTGTGCTGCTGCTTTGAGGGGTGCAGTTGAAGTTGTAGGCAGCAAGAGCTTTCTCAGCTGGCCCTTTTGTGAGCTCTGCTTTTGCCAGATGACTTCCATCTTACCCTCTTACCATCTTAGCCTCTCATTTTTGCATATCCCAAACCCCCTTCCAAACATCCAGCAGCTGCTTGTAAAGAAGAAGTCCTAGAACAAAAAGCCAGTGCTGCCTTTCATAGCCCCTTTGCTGTCTATGAAGTAGAGGAAAGAAGCTAGTGAGACGCACTTTCTTTCTCAACTCCATAGAGCGCATCCTTCTCTCAAGGTGGCAGAGTCCTTGGCGGAAGTGAAGCATCTGCAGCTGCAGTTCAGACTGAGAGATGTGCCAGGACAGGAAACATTTGCTGACCTTCCCTGTTCCCTGTGCAACATGATTCTCGCATCCCAGTCACTTTCACATACCTTCGGTATCCCTGAGTCCAAGCAGCTAAAGCTCACAGAGACAGAAGTGTCAGGAAGGAAAACGTTCCAAAAGCACCCCCTTCTCTTATCAGCATATAAATTGTGCACAACAGGCTGCGGCACCGAACCTTCCTTCTCAGATAGACATGCCATCACACTTTTCACTCTTGCAGCTCGGTTGAAAAGCTCCAGCAGCTGCTCCCGCAATAGCAAAAGGTTCTAGAAGTGAAAGCCAGTTTGGGGCTGCACCTTCTCCTTGCCGCATGTAAGCCACACCAAACTCCCTGATGCACTCTGTCCTCCCCTTCTCAAAGGAGTAGACGGTGGCATCAGGACACACCTGTGTCCCAGCAGCTGGGTGCCCAGCCGGGAGCAGGAGCAGGGCTGGGGCTGCTCCCAAAGTTGCCCCGCCCCAATGCCAGAGCCGGACATATGCTGAGGGGGGGCTGGATCAGGCTTTATTGTCCAGCTGCATGCCAGGAGTGAGCACAAAATCTACCTGCATTCTCTGCAGCATGCCATCCTGGAGCAGAGCCATTGCCAAAGGAAGCCGTGAGCCCGTGCCAAGCCAGTGCCGGAGTGGGATCCTAGCAGCACCTGTGGAAGCCGGGAGAGAGGAGCCCACCTGGAGCAGGTTCGTGCAGGATTAATCATCCCGTGGCTTCCCACCAGGGTCCTGTTGCTTCCAAAAGGCCCCACAGTGTCACTGTGGCCCCTCGGTTCCACCAGGTTCCATAGCGTCACTGTGGTGCCCAGGGTTCCGTCAGCTTCGCCAGCATCCCCACGGTCTGCAGAGCTCCCCGAGCTTCTGTGGTGTCACAGTGGAGGCAGGGTTGCATCAGGTTCCATAGCATCAGCACGGTCTCCAGGGCTCCCAGAGGTTCTGTGGTGTCACAGTGGAGGCAGGGTTGCATCAGGTTCCATAGCATCACCACAGTCTCCAGGGCTCCCTGAGCTTCTGTGGTGTCACAGTGGAGGCAGGGTTGCATCAGGTTCCATAGCATCAGCACGGTCTCCAGGGCTCCCAGAGGTTCTGTGGTGTCACAGAGGAGGCAGGGTTGCATCAGGTTCCATAGCATCACCACGGTCTCCAGGGCTCCAAGAGCTTCTGTGGTGTCACAGAGGAGGCAGGGTTGCATCAGGTTCAATAGCATCAGCACAGTCTCAAGGGCTCCCCTGAGCTTCTGTGGTGGTGTCACAGAGGAGCCAGGCTTCCTTGTAGTTCCCCAGCATCACAAAGGCTCTCCTGGGAGCCACGGGTCACAAAGCACCGTGGGCTCTGTGCAGCCCCGCTGTGTCACAATGGCCGCTGGCTTCCACGAGCCCCCGCAGTGTCCCAGTGGGCCCCGTGGCTTTAGGAGTGAGTGGCTGGGAGTTGGTGCCAGCGGCTGGGGGAGCAGCAGCAGGGACTGTGTGTGGACAGTGCCATGGCCACTTGTGTGGCCACTGGTGTCTCTGTGCCAGGCACAGCCGTGGTGTGTAACACCGGCTCTGGGTCCTTTGGCTGTGCAGGTGGCAGTCACGGCCTGGAGCAGGGCTGCTCCCGGGGGACAGCCTGGGGCAGGAGGCTGCTGGAGATTCATTCCCCACACTCCTTGTCATGAGGTGCTCAGAGTGATTGGAAAGGCTGTTGGCAGCAGGCAGTTCTCTGGGTTCAAGCTGTGGAGCTGTCAGCGGGAATGCAAAGGCCAAGCTGGTGAGCCTTTTGTCCTGGTGCCTTTAGTGTGTGAGCAGTCCCTGGTGCCGTTGTCTTTGGATCCTGAGTGTGGGAGAGGCAAGGCTTAGGATGGTGCGTAGAGCTGAGAAGGAAAGTGCCGAGAGCAGCGTGTGTGCTGCTGCTTTGAGGGGTGCAGTTGAAGTTGTAGGCAGCAAGAGCTTTCTCAGCTGGCCCTTTTGTGAGCTCTGCTTTTGCCAGATGACTTCCATCTTACCCTCTTACCATCTTAGCCTCTCATTTTTGCATATCCCAAACCCCCTTCCAAACATCCAGCAGCTGCTTGTAAAGAAGAAGTCCTAGAACAAAAAGCCAGTGCTGCCTTTCATAGCCCCTTTGCTGTCTATGAAGTAGAGGAAAGAAGCTAGTGAGACGCACTTTCTTTCTCAACTCCATAGAGCGCATCCTTCTCTCAAGGTGGCAGAGTCCTTGGCGGAAGTGAAGCATCTGCAGCTGCAGTTCAGACTGAGAGATGTGCCAGGACAGGAAACATTTGCTGACCTTCCCTGTTCCCTGTGCAACATGATTCTCGCATCCCAGTCACTTTCACATACCTTCGGTATCCCTGAGTCCAAGCAGCTAAAGCTCACAGAGACAGAAGTGTCAGGAAGGAAAACGTTCCAAAAGCACCCCCTTCTCTTATCAGCATATAAATTGTGCACAACAGGCTGCGGCACCGAACCTTCCTTCTCAGATAGACATGCCATCACACTTTTCACTCTTGCAGCTCGGTTGAAAAGCTCCAGCAGCTGCTCCCGCAATAGCAAAAGGTTCTAGAAGTGAAAGCCAGTTTGGGGCTGCACCTTCTCCTTGCCGCATGTAAGCCACACCAAACTCCCTGATGCACTCTGTCCTCCCCTTCTCAAAGGAGTAGACGGTGGCATCAGGACACACCTGTGTCCCAGCAGCTGGGTGCCCAGCCGGGAGCAGGAGCAGGGCTGGGGCTGCTCCCAAAGTTGCCCCGCCCCAATGCCAGAGCCGGACATATGCTGAGGGGGGGCTGGATCAGGCTTTATTGTCCAGCTGCATGCCAGGAGTGAGCACAAAATCTACCTGCATTCTCTGCAGCATGCCATCCTGGAGCAGAGCCATTGCCAAAGGAAGCCGTGAGCCCGTGCCAAGCCAGTGCCGGAGTGGGATCCTAGCAGCACCTGTGGAAGCCGGGAGAGAGGAGCCCACCTGGAGCAGGTTCGTGCAGGATTAATCATCCCGTGGCTTCCCACCAGGGTCCTGTTGCTTCCAAAAGGCCCCACAGTGTCACTGTGGCCCCTCGGTTCCACCAGGTTCCATAGCGTCACTGTGGTGCCCAGGGTTCCGTCAGCTTCGCCAGCATCCCCACGGTCTGCAGAGCTCCCCGAGCTTCTGTGGTGTCACAGTGGAGGCAGGGTTGCATCAAGTTCCATAGCATCAGCACGGTCTCCAGGGCTCCCAGAGGTTCTGTGGTGTCACAGAGGAGGCAGGGTTGCATCAGGTTCCATAGCATCAGCACGGTCTCCAGGGCTCCAAGAGCTTCTGTGGTGTCACAGAGGAGGCAGGGTTGCATCAGGTTCAATAGCATCAGCACGGTCTCCAGGGCTCCCCTGAGCTTCTGTGGTGGTGTCACAGAGGAGCCAGGCTTCCTTGTAGTTCCCCAGCATCACAAAGGCTCTCCTGGGAGCCACGGGTCACAAAGCACCGTGGGCTCTGTGCAGCCCCGCTGTGTCACAATGGCCGCTGGCTTCCACGAGCCCCCGCAGTGTCCCAGTGGGCCCCGTGGCTTTAGGAGTGGGTGGCTGGGAGTTGGTGCCAGCGGCTGGGGGAGCAGCAGCAGGGACTGTGTGTGGACAGTGCCATGGCCACTTGTGTGGCCACTGGTGTCTCTGTGCCAGGCACAGCCGTGGTGTGTAACACCGGCTCTGGGTCCTTTGGCTGTGCAGGTGGCAGTCACGGCCTGGAGCAGGGCTGCTCCCGGGGGACAGCCTGGGGCAGGAGGCTGCTGGAGATTCATTCCCCACACTCCTTGTCATGAGGTGCTCAGAGTGATTGGAAAGGCTGTTGGCAGCAGGCAGTTCTCTGGGTTCAAGCTGTGGAGCTGTCAGCGGGAATGCAAAGGCCAAGCTGGTGAGCCTTTTGTCCTGGTGCCTTTAGTGTGTGAGCAGTCCCTGGTGCCGTTGTCTTTGGATCCTGAGTGTGGGAGAGGCAAGGCTTAGGATGGTGCGTAGAGCTGAGAAGGAAAGTGCCGAGAGCAGCGTGTGTGCTGCTGCTTTGAGGGGTGCAGTTGAAGTTGTAGGCAGCAAGAGCTTTCTCAGCTGGCCCTTTTGTGAGCTCTGCTTTTGCCAGATGACTTCCATCTTACCCTCTTACCATCTTAGCCTCTCATTTTTGCATATCCCAAACCCCCTTCCAAACATCCAGCAGCTGCTTGTAAAGAAGAAGTCCTAGAACAAAAAGCCAGTGCTGCCTTTCATAGCCCCTTTGCTGTCTATGAAGTAGAGGAAAGAAGCTAGTGAGACGCACTTTCTTTCTCAACTCCATAGAGCGCATCCTTCTCTCAAGGTGGCAGAGTCCTTGGCGGAAGTGAAGCATCTGCAGCTGCAGTTCAGACTGAGAGATGTGCCAGGACAGGAAACATTTGCTGACCTTCCCTGTTCCCTGTGCAACATGATTCTCGCATCCCAGTCACTTTCACATACCTTCGGTATCCCTGAGTCCAAGCAGCTAAAGCTCACAGAGACAGAAGTGTCAGGAAGGAAAACGTTCCAAAAGCACCCCCTTCTCTTATCAGCATATAAATTGTGCACAACAGGCTGCGGCACCGAACCTTCCTTCTCAGATAGACATGCCATCACACTTTTCACTCTTGCAGCTCGGTTGAAAAGCTCCAGCAGCTGCTCCCGCAATAGCAAAAGGTTCTAGAAGTGAAAGCCAGTTTGGGGCTGCACCTTCTCCTTGCCGCATGTAAGCCACACCAAACTCCCTGATGCACTCTGTCCTCCCCTTCTCAAAGGAGTAGACGGTGGCATCAGGACACACCTGTGTCCCAGCAGCTGGGTGCCCAGCCGGGAGCAGGAGCAGGGCTGGGGCTGCTCCCAAAGTTGCCCCGCCCCAATGCCAGAGCCGGACATATGCTGAGGGGGGGCTGGATCAGGCTTTATTGTCCAGCTGCATGCCAGGAGTGAGCACAAAATCTACCTGCATTCTCTGCAGCATGCCATCCTGGAGCAGAGCCATTGCCAAAGGAAGCCGTGAGCCCGTGCCAAGCCAGTGCCGGAGTGGGATCCTAGCAGCACCTGTGGAAGCCGGGAGAGAGGAGCCCACCTGGAGCAGGTTCGTGCAGGATTAATCATCCCGTGGCTTCCCACCAGGGTCCTGTTGCTTCCAAAAGGCCCCACAGTGTCACTGTGGCCCCTCGGTTCCACCAGGTTCCATAGCGTCACTGTGGTGCCCAGGGTTCCGTCAGCTTCGCCAGCATCCCCACGGTCTGCAGAGCTCCCCGAGCTTCTGTGGTGTCACAGTGGAGGCAGGGTTGCATCAGGTTCCATAGCATCAGCACGGTCTCCAGGGCTCCCAGAGGTTCTGTGGTGTCACAGTGGAGGCAGGGTTGCATCAGGTTCCATAGCATCACCACAGTCTCCAGGGCTCCCTGAGCTTCTGTGGTGTCACAGTGGAGGCAGGGTTGCATCAGGTTCCATAGCATCAGCACGGTCTCCAGGGCTCCCAGAGGTTCTGTGGTGTCACAGAGGAGGCAGGGTTGCCTCAGGTTCCATAGCATCACCACGGTCTCCAGGGCTCCAAGAGCTTCTGTGGTGTCACAGAGGAGGCAGGGTTGCATCAGGTTCAATAGCATCAGCACGGTCTCCAGGGCTCCCCTGAGCTTCTGTGGTGGTGTCACAGAGGAGCCAGGCTTCCTTGTAGTTCCCCAGGATCACAAAGGCTCTCCTGGGAGCCACGAGTCACAAAGCACCGTGGGCTCTGTGCAGCCCCGCTGTGTCACAATGGCCGCTGGCTTCCACGAGCCCCCGCAGTGTCCCAGTGGGCCCCGTAGCTTTAGGAGTGGGTGGCTGGGAGTTGGTGCCAGCGGCTGGGGGAGCAGCAGCAGGGACTGTGTGTGGACAGTGCCATGGCCACTTGTGTGGCCACTGGTGTCTCTGTGCCAGGCACAGCCGTGGTGTGTAACACCGGCTCTGGGTCCTTTGGCTGTGCAGGTGGCAGTCACGGCCTGGAGCAGGGCTGCTCCCGGGGGACAGCCTGGGGCAGGAGGCTGCTGGAGATTCATTCCCCACACTCCTTGTCATGAGGTGCTCAGAGTGATTGGAAAGGCTGTTGGCAGCAGGCAGTTCTCTGGGTTCAAGCTGTGGAGCTGTCAGCGGGAATGCAAAGGCCAAGCTGGTGAGCCTTTTGTCCTGGTGCCTTTAGTGTGTGAGCAGTCCCTGGTGCCGTTGTCTTTGGATCCTGAGTGTGGGAGAGGCAAGGCTTAGGATGGTGCGTAGAGCTGAGAAGGAAAGTGCCGAGAGCAGCGTGTGTGCTGCTGCTTTGAGGGGTGCAGTTGAAGTTGTAGGCAGCAAGAGCTTTCTCAGCTGGCCCTTTTGTGAGCTCTGCTTTTGCCAGATGACTTCCATCTTACCCTCTTACCATCTTAGCCTCTCATTTTTGCATATCCCAAACCCCCTTCCAAACATCCAGCAGCTGCTTGTAAAGAAGAAGTCCTAGAACAAAAAGCCAGTGCTGCCTTTCATAGCCCCTTTGCTGTCTATGAAGTAGAGGAAAGAAGCTAGTGAGACGCACTTTCTTTCTCAACTCCATAGAGCGCATCCTTCTCTCAAGGTGGCAGAGTCCTTGGCGGAAGTGAAGCATCTGCAGCTGCAGTTCAGACTGAGAGATGTGCCAGGACAGGAAACATTTGCTGACCTTCCCTGTTCCCTGTGCAACATGATTCTCGCATCCCAGTCACTTTCACATACCTTCGGTATCCCTGAGTCCAAGCAGCTAAAGCTCACAGAGACAGAAGTGTCAGGAAGGAAAACGTTCCAAAAGCACCCCCTTCTCTTATCAGCATATAAATTGTGCACAACAGGCTGCGGCACCGAACCTTCCTTCTCAGATAGACATGCCATCACACTTTTCACTCTTGCAGCTCGGTTGAAAAGCTCCAGCAGCTGCTCCCGCAATAGCAAAAGGTTCTAGAAGTGAAAGCCAGTTTGGGGCTGCACCTTCTCCTTGCCGCATGTAAGCCACACCAAACTCCCTGATGCACTCTGTCCTCCCCTTCTCAAAGGAGTAGACGGTGGCATCAGGACACACCTGTGTCCCAGCAGCTGGGTGCCCAGCCGGGAGCAGGAGCAGGGCTGGGGCTGCTCCCAAAGTTGCCCCGCCCCAATGCCAGAGCCGGACATATGCTGAGGGGGGGCTGGATCAGGCTTTATTGTCCAGCTGCATGCCAGGAGTGAGCACAAAATCTACCTGCATTCTCTGCAGCATGCCATCCTGGAGCAGAGCCATTGCCAAAGGAAGCCGTGAGCCCGTGCCAAGCCAGTGCCGGAGTGGGATCCTAGCAGCACCTGTGGAAGCCGGGAGAGAGGAGCCCACCTGGAGCAGGTTCGTGCAGGATTAATCATCCCGTGGCTTCCCACCAGGGTCCTGTTGCTTCCAAAAGGCCCCACAGTGTCACTGTGGCCCCTCGGTTCCACCAGGTTCCATAGCGTCACTGTGGTGCCCAGGGTTCCGTCAGCTTCGCCAGCATCCCCACGGTCTGCAGAGCTCCCCGAGCTTCTGTGGTGTCACAGTGGAGGCAGGGTTGCATCAGGTTCCATAGCATCAGCACGGTCTCCAGGGCTCCCAGAGGTTCTGTGGTGTCACAGTGGAGGCAGGGTTGCATCAGGTTCCATAGCATCACCACAGTCTCCAGGGCTCCCTGAGCTTCTGTGGTGTCACAGTGGAGGCAGGGTTGCATCAGGTTCCATAGCATCAGCACGGTCTCCAGAGCTCCCAGAGGTTCTGTGGTGTCACAGAGGAGGCAGGGTTGCATCAGGTTCCATAGCATCAGCACGGTCTCCAGGGCTCCAAGAGCTTCTGTGTTGTCACAGAGGAGGCAGGGTTGCATCAGGTTCAATAGCATCAGCACAGTCTCCAGGGCTCCCCTGAGCTTCTGTGGTGGTGTCACAGAGGAGCCAGGCTTCCTTGTAGTTCCCCAGCATCACAAAGGCTCTCCTGGGAGCCACGAGTCACAAAGCACCGTGGGCTCTGTGCAGCCCCGCTGTGTCACAATGGCCGCTGGCTTCCACGAGCCCCCGCAGTGTCCCAGTGGGCCCCGTGGCTTTAGGAGTGGGTGGCTGGGAGTTGGTGCCAGCGGCTGGGGGAGCAGCAGCAGGGACTGTGTGTGGACAGTGCCATGGCCACTTGTGTGGCCACTGGTGTCTCTGTGCCAGGCACAGCCGTGGTGTGTAACACCGGCTCTGGGTCCTTTGGCTGTGCAGGTGGCAGTCACGGCCTGGAGCAGGGCTGCTCCCGGGGGACAGCCTGGGGCAGGAGGCTGCTGGAGATTCATTCCCCACACTCCTTGTCATGAGGTGCTCAGAGTGATTGGAAAGGCTGTTGGCAGCAGGCAGTTCTCTGGGTTCAAGCTGTGGAGCTGTCAGCGGGAATGCAAAGGCCAAGCTGGTGAGCCTTTTGTCCTGGTGCCTTTAGTGTGTGAGCAGTCCCTGGTGCCGTTGTCTTTGGATCCTGAGTGTGGGAGAGGCAAGGCTTAGGATGGTGCGTAGAGCTGAGAAGGAAAGTGCCGAGAGCAGCATGTGTGCTGCTGCTTTGAGGGGTGCAGTTGAAGTTGTAGGCAGCAAGAGCTTTCTCAGCTGGCCCTTTTGTGAGCTCTGCTTTTGCCAGATGACTTCCATCTTACCCTCTTACCATCTTAGCCTCTCATTTTTGCATATCCCAAACCCCCTTCCAAACATCCAGCAGCTGCTTGTAAAGAAGAAGTCCTAGAACAAAAAGCCAGTGCTGCCTTTCATAGCCCCTTTGCTGTCTATGAAGTAGAGGAAAGAAGCTAGTGAGACGCACTTTCTTTCTCAACTCCATAGAGCGCATCCTTCTCTCAAGGTGGCAGAGTCCTTGGCAGAAGTGAAGCATCTGCAGCTGCAGTTCAGACTGAGAGATGTGCCAGGACAGGAAACATTTGCTGACCTTCCCTGTTCCCTGTGCAACATGATTCTCGCATCCCAGTCACTTTCACATACCTTCGGTATCCCTGAGTCCAAGCAGCTAAAGCTCACAGAGACAGAAGTGTCAGGAAGGAAAACGTTCCAAAAGCACCCCCTTCTCTTATCAGCATATAAATTGTGCACAACAGGCTGCGGCACCGAACCTTCCTTCTCAGATAGACATGCCATCACACTTTTCACTCTTGCAGCTCGGTTGAAAAGCTCCAGCAGCTGCTCCCGCAATAGCAAAAGGTTCTAGAAGTGAAAGCCAGTTTGGGGCTGCACCTTCTCCTTGCCGCATGTAAGCCACACCAAACTCCCTGATGCACTCTGTCCTCCCCTTCTCAAAGGAGTAGACGGTGGCATCAGGACACACCTGTGTCCCAGCAGCTGGGTGCCCAGCCGGGAGCAGGAGCAGGGCTGGGGCTGCTCCCAAAGTTGCCCCGCCCCAATGCCAGAGCCGGACATATGCTGAGGGGGGGCTGGATCAGGCTTTATTGTCCAGCTGCATGCCAGGAGTGAGCACAAAATCTACCTGCATTCTCTGCAGCATGCCATCCTGGAGCAGAGCCATTGCCAAAGGAAGCCGTGAGCCCGTGCCAAGCCAGTGCCGGAGTGGGATCCTAGCAGCACCTGTGGAAGCCGGGAGAGAGGAGCCCACCTGGAGCAGGTTCGTGCAGGATTAATCATCCCGTGGCTTCCCACCAGGGTCCTGTTGCTTCCAAAAGGCCCCACAGTGTCACTGTGGCCCCTCGGTTCCACCAGGTTCCATAGCGTCACTGTGGTGCCCAGGGTTCCGTCAGCTTCGCCAGCATCCCCACGGTCTGCAGAGCTCCCCGAGCTTCTGTGGTGTCACAGTGGAGGCAGGGTTGCATCAGGTTCCATAGCATCAGCACGGTCTCCAGGGCTCCCAGAGGTTCTGTGGTGTCACAGTGGAGGCAGGGTTGCATCAGGTTCCATAGCATCACCACAGTCTCCAGGGCTCCCTGAGCTTCTGTGGTGTCACAGTGGAGGCAGGGTTGCATCAGGTTCCATAGCATCAGCACGGTCTCCAGGGCTCCCAGAGGTTCTGTGGTGTCACAGAGGAGGCAGGGTTGCCTCAGGTTCCATAGCATCACCACGGTCTCCAGGGCTCCAAGAGCTTCTGTGGTGTCACAGAGGAGGCAGGGTTGCATCAGGTTCAATAGCATCAGCACGGTCTCCAGGGCTCCCCTGAGCTTCTGTGGTGGTGTCACAGAGGAGCCAGGCTTCCTTGTAGTTCCCCAGCATCACAAAGGCTCTCCTGGGAGCCACGGGTCACAAAGCACCGTGGGCTCTGTGCAGCCCCGCTGTGTCACAATGGCCGCTGGCTTCCACGAGCCCCCGCAGTGTCCCAGTGGGCCCCGTGGCTTTAGGAGTGGGTGGCTGGGAGTTGGTGCCAGCGGCTGGGGGAGCAGCAGCAGGGACTGTGTGTGGACAGTGCCATGGCCACTTGTGTGGCCACTGGTGTCTCTGTGCCAGGCACAGCCGTGGTGTGTAACACCGGCTCTGGGTCCTTTGGCTGTGCAGGTGGCAGTCACGGCCTGGAGCAGGGCTGCTCCCGGGGGACAGCCTGGGGCAGGAGGCTGCTGGAGATTCATTCCCCACACTCCTTGTCATGAGGTGCTCAGAGTGATTGGAAAGGCTGTTGGCAGCAGGCAGTTCTCTGGGTTCAAGCTGTGGAGCTGTCAGCGGGAATGCAAAGGCCAAGCTGGTGAGCCTTTTGTCCTGGTGCCTTTAGTGTGTGAGCAGTCCCTGGTGCCGTTGTCTTTGGATCCTGAGTGTGGGAGAGGCAAGGCTTAGGATGGTGCGTAGAGCTGAGAAGGAAAGTGCCGAGAGCAGCGTGTGTGCTGCTGCTTTGAGGGGTGCAGTTGAAGTTGTAGGCAGCAAGAGCTTTCTCAGCTGGCCCTTTTGTGAGCTCTGCTTTTGCCAGATGACTTCCATCTTACCCTCTTACCATCTTAGCCTCTCATTTTTGCATATCCCAAACCCCCTTCCAAACATCCAGCAGCTGCTTGTAAAGAAGAAGTCCTAGAACAAAAAGCCAGTGCTGCCTTTCATAGCCCCTTTGCTGTCTATGAAGTAGAGGAAAGAAGCTAGTGAGACGCACTTTCTTTCTCAACTCCATAGAGCGCATCCTTCTCTCAAGGTGGCAGAGTCCTTGGCGGAAGTGAAGCATCTGCAGCTGCAGTTCAGACTGAGAGATGTGCCAGGACAGGAAACATTTGCTGACCTTCCCTGTTCCCTGTGCAACATGATTCTCGCATCCCAGTCACTTTCACATACCTTCGGTATCCCTGAGTCCAAGCAGCTAAAGCTCACAGAGACAGAAGTGTCAGGAAGGAAAACGTTCCAAAAGCACCCCCTTCTCTTATCAGCATATAAATTGTGCACAACAGGCTGCGGCACCGAACCTTCCTTCTCAGATAGACATGCCATCACACTTTTCACTCTTGCAGCTCGGTTGAAAAGCTCCAGCAGCTGCTCCCGCAATAGCAAAAGGTTCTAGAAGTGAAAGCCAGTTTGGGGCTGCACCTTCTCCTTGCCGCATGTAAGCCACACCAAACTCCCTGATGCACTCTGTCCTCCCCTTCTCAAAGGAGTAGACGGTGGCATCAGGACACACCTGTGTCCCAGCAGCTGGGTGCCCAGCCGGGAGCAGGAGCAGGGCTGGGGCTGCTCCCAAAGTTGCCCCGCCCCAATGCCAGAGCCGGACATATGCTGAGGGGGGGCTGGATCAGGCTTTATTGTCCAGCTGCATGCCAGGAGTGAGCACAAAATCTACCTGCATTCTCTGCAGCATGCCATCCTGGAGCAGAGCCATTGCCAAAGGAAGCCGTGAGCCCGTGCCAAGCCAGTGCCGGAGTGGGATCCTAGCAGCACCTGTGGAAGCCGGGAGAGAGGAGCCCACCTGGAGCAGGTTCGTGCAGGATTAATCATCCCGTGGCTTCCCACCAGGGTCCTGTTGCTTCCAAAAGGCCCCACAGTGTCACTGTGGCCCCTCGGTTCCACCAGGTTCCATAGCGTCACTGTGGTGCCCAGGGTTCCGTCAGCTTCGCCAGCATCCCCACGGTCTGCAGAGCTCCCCGAGCTTCTGTGGTGTCACAGTGGAGGCAGGGTTGCATCAGGTTCCATAGCATCAGCACGGTCTCCAGGGCTCCCAGAGGTTCTGTGGTGTCACAGTGGAGGCAGGGTTGCATCAGGTTCCATAGCATCACCACAGTCTCCAGGGCTCCCTGAGCTTCTGTGGTGTCACAGTGGAGGCAGGGTTGCATCAGGTTCCATAGCATCAGCACGGTCTCCAGGGCTCCCAGAGGTTCTGTGGTGTCACAGAGGAGGCAGGGTTGCCTCAGGTTCCATAGCATCACCACGGTCTCCAGGGCTCCAAGAGCTTCTGTGGTGTCACAGAGGAGGCAGGGTTGCATCAGGTTCAATAGCATCAGCACGGTCTCCAGGGCTCCCCTGAGCTTCTGTGGTGGTGTCACAGAGGAGCCAGGCTTCCTTGTAGTTCCCCAGCATCACAAAGGCTCTCCTGGGAGCCACGGGTCACAAAGCACCGTGGGCTCTGTGCAGCCCCGCTGTGTCACAATGGCCGCTGGCTTCCACGAGCCCCCGCAGTGTCCCAGTGGGCCCCGTGGCTTTAGGAGTGGGTGGCTGGGAGTTGGTGCCAGCGGCTGGGGGAGCAGCAGCAGGGACTGTGTGTGGACAGTGCCATGGCCACTTGTGTGGCCACTGGTGTCTCTGTGCCAGGCACAGCCGTGGTGTGTAACACCGGCTCTGGGTCCTTTGGCTGTGCAGGTGGCAGTCACGGCCTGGAGCAGGGCTGCTCCCGGGGGACAGCCTGGGGCAGGAGGCTGCTGGAGATTCATTCCCCACACTCCTTGTCATGAGGTGCTCAGAGTGATTGGAAAGGCTGTTGGCAGCAGGCAGTTCTCTGGGTTCAAGCTGTGGAGCTGTCAGCGGGAATGCAAAGGCCAAGCTGGTGAGCCTTTTGTCCTGGTGCCTTTAGTGTGTGAGCAGTCCCTGGTGCCGTTGTCTTTGGATCCTGAGTGTGGGAGAGGCAAGGCTTAGGATGGTGCGTAGAGCTGAGAAGGAAAGTGCCGAGAGCAGCGTGTGTGCTGCTGCTTTGAGGGGTGCAGTTGAAGTTGTAGGCAGCAAGAGCTTTCTCAGCTGGCCCTTTTGTGAGCTCTGCTTTTGCCAGATGACTTCCATCTTACCCTCTTACCATCTTAGCCTCTCATTTTTGCATATCCCAAACCCCCTTCCAAACATCCAGCAGCTGCTTGTAAAGAAGAAGTCCTAGAACAAAAAGCCAGTGCTGCCTTTCATAGCCCCTTTGCTGTCTATGAAGTAGAGGAAAGAAGCTAGTGAGACGCACTTTCTTTCTCAACTCCATAGAGCGCATCCTTCTCTCAAGGTGGCAGAGTCCTTGGCGGAAGTGAAGCATCTGCAGCTGCAGTTCAGACTGAGAGATGTGCCAGGACAGGAAACATTTGCTGACCTTCCCTGTTCCCTGTGCAACATGATTCTCGCATCCCAGTCACTTTCACATACCTTCGGTATCCCTGAGTCCAAGCAGCTAAAGCTCACAGAGACAGAAGTGTCAGGAAGGAAAACGTTGCAAAAGCACCCCCTTCTCTTATCAGCATATAAATTGTGCACAACAGGCTGCGGCACCGAACCTTCCTTCTCAGATAGACATGCCATCACACTTTTCACTCTTGCAGCTCGGTTGAAAAGCTCCAGCAGCTGCTCCCGCAATAGCAAAAGGTTCTAGAAGTGAAAGCCAGTTTGGGGCTGCACCTTCTCCTTGCCGCATGTAAGCCACACCAAACTCCCTGATGCACTCTGTCCTCCCCTTCTCAAAGGAGTAGACGGTGGCATCAGGACACACCTGTGTCCCAGCAGCTGGGTGCCCAGCCGGGAGCAGGAGCAGGGCTGGGGCTGCTCCCAAAGTTGCCCCGCCCCAATGCCAGAGCCGGACATATGCTGAGGGGGGGCTGGATCAGGCTTTATTGTCCAGCTGCATGCCAGGAGTGAGCACAAAATCTACCTGCATTCTCTGCAGCATGCCATCCTGGAGCAGAGCCATTGCCAAAGGAAGCCGTGAGCCCGTGCCAAGCCAGTGCCGGAGTGGGATCCTAGCAGCACCTGTGGAAGCCGGGAGAGAGGAGCCCACCTGGAGCAGGTTCGTGCAGGATTAATCATCCCGTGGCTTCCCACCAGGGTCCTGTTGCTTCCAAAAGGCCCCACAGTGTCACTGTGGCCCCTCGGTTCCACCAGGTTCCATAGCGTCACTGTGGTGCCCAGGGTTCCGTCAGCTTCGCCAGCATCCCCACGGTCTGCAGAGCTCCCCGAGCTTCTGTGGTGTCACAGTGGAGGCAGGGTTGCATCAGGTTCCATAGCATCAGCACGGTCTCCAGGGCTCCCAGAGGTTCTGTGGTGTCACAGTGGAGGCAGGGTTGCATCAGGTTCCATAGCATCACCACAGTCTCCAGGGCTCCCTGAGCTTCTGTGGTGTCACAGTGGAGGCAGGGTTGCATCAGGTTCCATAGCATCAGCACGGTCTCCAGGGCTCCCAGAGGTTCTGTGGTGTCACAGAGGAGGCAGGGTTGCCTCAGGTTCCATAGCATCACCACGGTCTCCAGGGCTCCAAGAGCTTCTGTGGTGTCACAGAGGAGGCAGGGTTGCATCAAGTTCCATAGCATCAGCACGGTCTCCAGGGCTCCCAGAGGTTCTGTGGTGTCACAGAGGAGGCAGGGTTGCATCAGGTTCCATAGCATCAGCACGGTCTCCAGGGCTCCAAGAGCTTCTGTGGTGTCACAGAGGAGGCAGGGTTGCATCAGGTTCAATAGCATCAGCACGGTCTCCAGGGCTCCCCTGAGCTTCTGTGGTGGTGTCACAGAGGAGCCAGGCTTCCTTGTAGTTCCCCAGGATCACAAAGGCTCTCCTGGGAGCCACGGGTCACAAAGCACCGTGGGGTCTGTGCAGCCCCGCTGTGTCACATGGGCCGCTGGCTTCCACGAGCCCCCGCAGTGTCCCAGTGGGCCCCGTGGCTTTAGGAGTGGGTGGCTGGGAGTTGGTGCCAGCGGCTGGGGGAGCAGCAGCAGGGACTGTGTGTGGACAGTGCCATGGCCACTTGTGTGGCCACTGGTGTCTCTGTGCCAGGCACAGCCGTGGTGTGTAACACCGGCTCTGGGTCCTTTGGCTGTGCAGGTGGCAGTCACAGCCTGGAGCAGGGCTGCTCCCGGGGGACAGCCTGGGGCAGGAGGCTGCTGGAGATTCATTCCCCACACTCCTTGTCATGAGGTGCTCAGAGTGATTGGAAAGGCTGTTGGCAGCAGGCAGTTCTCTGGGTTCAAGCTGTGGAGCTGTCAGCGGGAATGCAAAGGCCAAGCTGGTGAGCCTTTTGTCCTGGTGCCTTTAGTGTGTGAGCAGTCCCTGGTGCCGTTGTCTTTGGATCCTGAGTGTGGGAGAGGCAAGGCTTAGGATGGTGCGTAGAGCTGAGAAGGAAAGTGCCGAGAGCAGCGTGTGTGCTGCTGCTTTGAGGGGTGCAGTTGAAGTTGTAGGCAGCAAGAGCTTTCTCAGCTGGCCCTTTTGTGAGCTCTGCTTTTGCCAGATGACTTCCATCTTACCCTCTTACCATCTTAGCCTCTCATTTTTGCATATCCCAAACCCCCTTCCAAACATCCAGCAGCTGCTTGTAAAGAAGAAGTCCTAGAACAAAAAGCCAGTGCTGCCTTTCATAGCCCCTTTGCTGTCTATGAAGTAGAGGAAAGAAGCTAGTGAGACGCACTTTCTTTC
The DNA here is from genome assembly GCF_041296385.1 of Aphelocoma coerulescens. Classification (NCBI taxonomy): domain Eukaryota; kingdom Metazoa; phylum Chordata; class Aves; order Passeriformes; family Corvidae; genus Aphelocoma; species Aphelocoma coerulescens. The sequence continues at coordinate 228,902 of NW_027183502.1, read as the reverse complement.
TCAACTCCATAGAGCGCATCCTTCTCTCAAGGTGGCAGAGTCCTTGGCAGAAGTGAAGCATCTGCAGCTGCAGTTCAGACTGAGAGATGTGCCAGGACAGGAAACATTTGCTGACCTTCCCTGTTCCCTGTGCAACATGATTCTCGCATCCCAGTCACTTTCACACACCTTCGGTACCCCTGAGTCCAAGCAGCTAAAGCTCACAGAGACAGAAGTGTCAGGAAGGAAAACGTTGCAAAAGCACCCCCTTCTCTTATCAGCATATAAATTGTGCACAACAGGCTGCGGCACCGAACCTTCCTTCTCAGATAGACATGCCATCACACTTTTCACTCTTGCAGCTCGGTTGAAAAGCTCCAGCAGCTGCTCCCGCAATAGCAAAAGGTTCTAGAAGTGAAAGCCAGTTTGGGGCTGCACCTTCTCCTTGCCGCATGTAAGCCACACCAAACTCCCTGATGCACTCTGTCCTCCCCTTCTCAAAGGAGTAGACGGTGGCATCAGGACACACCTGTGTCCCAGCAGCTGGGTGCCCAGCCGGGAGCAGGAGCAGGGCTGGGGCTGCTCCCAAAGTTGCCCCGCCCCAATGCCAGAGCCGGACATATGCTGAGGGGGGGCTGGATCAGGCTTTATTGTCCAGCTGCATGCCAGGAGTGAGCACAAAATCTACCTGCATTCTCTGCAGCATGCCATCCTGGAGCAGAGCCATTGCCAAAGGAAGCCGTGAGCCCGTGCCAAGCCAGTGCCGGAGTGGGATCCTAGCAGCACCTGTGGAAGCCGGGAGAGAGGAGCCCACCTGGAGCAGGTTCGTGCAGGATTAATCATCCCGTGGCTTCCCACCAGGGTCCTGTTGCTTCCAAAAGGCCCCACAGTGTCACTGTGGCCCCTCGGTTCCACCAGGTTCCATAGCGTCACTGTGGTGCCCAGGGTTCCGTCAGCTTCGCCAGCATCCCCACGGTCTGCAGAGCTCCCCGAGCTTCTGTGGTGTCACAGTGGAGGCAGGGTTGCATCAGGTTCCATAGCATCAGCACGGTCTCCAGGGCTCCCAGAGGTTCTGTGGTGTCACAGTGGAGGCAGGGTTGCATCAGGTTCCATAGCATCACCACAGTCTCCAGGGCTCCCTGAGCTTCTGTGGTGTCACAGTGGAGGCAGGGTTGCATCAGGTTCCATAGCATCAGCACGGTCTCCAGGGCTCCCAGAGGTTCTGTGGTGTCACAGAGGAGGCAGGGTTGCCTCAGGTTCCATAGCATCACCACGGTCTCCAGGGCTCCAAGAGCTTCTGTGGTGTCACAGAGGAGGCAGGGTTGCATCAGGTTCAATAGCATCAGCACGGTCTCCAGGGCTCCCCTGAGCTTCTGTGGTGGTGTCACAGAGGAGCCAGGCTTCCTTGTAGTTCCCCAGGATCACAAAGGCTCTCCTGGGAGCCACGAGTCACAAAGCACCGTGGGCTCTGTGCAGCCCCGCTGTGTCACAATGGCCGCTGGCTTCCACGAGCCCCCGCAGTGTCCCAGTGGGCCCCGTGGCTTTAGGAGTGGGTGGCTGGGAGTTGGTGCCAGCGGCTGGGGGAGCAGCAGCAGGGACTGTGTGTGGACAGTGCCATGGCCACTTGTGTGGCCACTGGTGTCTCTGTGCCAGGCACAGCCGTGGTGTGTAACACCGGCTCTGGGTCCTTTGGCTGTGCAGGTGGCAGTCACGGCCTGGAGCAGGGCTGCTCCCGGGGGACAGCCTGGGGCAGGAGGCTGCTGGAGATTCATTCCCCACACTCCTTGTCATGAGGTGCTCAGAGTGATTGGAAAGGCTGTTGGCAGCAGGCAGTTCTCTGGGTTCAAGCTGTGGAGCTGTCAGCGGGAATGCAAAGGCCAAGCTGGTGAGCCTTTTGTCCTGGTGCCTTTAGTGTGTGAGCAGTCCCTGGTGCCGTTGTCTTTGGATCCTGAGTGTGGGAGAGGCAAGGCTTAGGATGGTGCGTAGAGCTGAGAAGGAAAGTGCCGAGAGCAGCGTGTGTGCTGCTGCTTTGAGGGGTGCAGTTGAAGTTGTAGGCAGCAAGAGCTTTCTCAGCTGGCCCTTTTGTGAGCTCTGCTTTTGCCAGATGACTTCCATCTTACCCTCTTACCATCTTAGCCTCTCATTTTTGCATATCCCAAACCCCCTTCCAAACATCCAGCAGCTGCTTGTAAAGAAGAAGTCCTAGAACAAAAAGCCAGTGCTGCCTTTCATAGCCCCTTTGCTGTCTATGAAGTAGAGGAAAGAAGCTAGTGAGACGCACTTTCTTTCTCAACTCCATAGAGCGCATCCTTCTCTCAAGGTGGCAGAGTCCTTGGCGGAAGTGAAGCATCTGCAGCTGCAGTTCAGACTGAGAGATGTGCCAGGACAGGAAACATTTGCTGACCTTCCCTGTTCCCTGTGCAACATGATTCTCGCATCCCAGTCACTTTCACATACCTTCGGTATCCCTGAGTCCAAGCAGCTAAAGCTCACAGAGACAGAAGTGTCAGGAAGGAAAACGTTGCAAAAGCACCCCCTTCTCTTATCAGCATATAAATTGTGCACAACAGGCTGCGGCACCGAACCTTCCTTCTCAGATAGACATGCCATCACACTTTTCACTCTTGCAGCTCGGTTGAAAAGCTCCAGCAGCTGCTCCCGCAATAGCAAAAGGTTCTAGAAGTGAAAGCCAGTTTGGGGCTGCACCTTCTCCTTGCCGCATGTAAGCCACACCAAACTCCCTGATGCACTCTGTCCTCCCCTTCTCAAAGGAGTAGACGGTGGCATCAGGACACACCTGTGTCCCAGCAGCTGGGTGCCCAGCCGGGAGCAGGAGCAGGGCTGGGGCTGCTCCCAAAGTTGCCCCGCCCCAATGCCAGAGCCGGACATATGCTGAGGGGGGGCTGGATCAGGCTTTATTGTCCAGCTGCATGCCAGGAGTGAGCACAAAATCTACCTGCATTCTCTGCAGCATGCCATCCTGGAGCAGAGCCATTGCCAAAGGAAGCCGTGAGCCCGTGCCAAGCCAGTGCCGGAGTGGGATCCTAGCAGCACCTGTGGAAGCCGGGAGAGAGGAGCCCACCTGGAGCAGGTTCGTGCAGGATTAATCATCCCGTGGCTTCCCACCAGGGTCCTGTTGCTTCCAAAAGGCCCCACAGTGTCACTGTGGCCCCTCGGTTCCACCAGGTTCCATAGCGTCACTGTGGTGCCCAGGGTTCCGTCAGCTTCGCCAGCATCCCCACGGTCTGCAGAGCTCCCCGAGCTTCTGTGGTGTCACAGTGGAGGCAGGGTTGCATCAGGTTCCATAGCATCAGCACGGTCTCCAGGGCTCCCAGAGGTTCTGTGGTGTCACAGTGGAGGCAGGGTTGCATCAGGTTCCATAGCATCACCACAGTCTCCAGGGCTCCCTGAGCTTCTGTGGTGTCACAGTGGAGGCAGGGTTGCATCAGGTTCCATAGCATCAGCACGGTCTCCAGAGCTCCCAGAGGTTCTGTGGTGTCACAGAGGAGGCAGGGTTGCATCAGGTTCCATAGCATCAGCACGGTCTCCAGGGCTCCAAGAGCTTCTGTGTTGTCACAGAGGAGGCAGGGTTGCATCAGGTTCCATAGCATCAGCACAGTCTCCAGGGCTCCCCTGAGCTTCTGTGGTGGTGTCACAGAGGAGCCAGGCTTCCTTGTAGTTCCCCAGCATCACAAAGGCTCTCCTGGGAGCCACGAGTCACAAAGCACCGTGGGCTCTGTGCAGCCCCGCTGTGTCACAATGGCCGCTGGCTTCCACGAGCCCCCGCAGTGTCCCAGTGGGCCCCGTGGCTTTAGGAGTGGGTGGCTGGGAGTTGGTGCCAGCGGCTGGGGGAGCAGCAGCAGGGACTGTGTGTGGACAGTGCCATGGCCACTTGTGTGGCCACTGGTGTCTCTGTGCCAGGCACAGCCGTGGTGTGTAACACCGGCTCTGGGTCCTTTGGCTGTGCAGGTGGCAGTCACGGCCTGGAGCAGGGCTGCTCCCGGGGGACAGCCTGGGGCAGGAGGCTGCTGGAGATTCATTCCCCACACTCCTTGTCATGAGGTGCTCAGAGTGATTGGAAAGGCTGTTGGCAGCAGGCAGTTCTCTGGGTTCAAGCTGTGGAGCTGTCAGCGGGAATGCAAAGGCCAAGCTGGTGAGCCTTTTGTCCTGGTGCCTTTAGTGTGTGAGCAGTCCCTGGTGCCGTTGTCTTTGGATCCTGAGTGTGGGAGAGGCAAGGCTTAGGATGGTGCGTAGAGCTGAGAAGGAAAGTGCCGAGAGCAGCGTGTGTGCTGCTGCTTTGAGGGGTGCAGTTGAAGTTGTAGGCAGCAAGAGCTTTCTCAGCTGGCCCTTTTGTGAGCTCTGCTTTTGCCAGATGACTTCCATCTTACCCTCTTACCATCTTAGCCTCTCATTTTTGCATATCCCAAACCCCCTTCCAAACATCCAGCAGCTGCTTGTAAAGAAGAAGTCCTAGAACAAAAAGCCAGTGCTGCCTTTCATAGCCCCTTTGCTGTCTATGAAGTAGAGGAAAGAAGCTAGTGAGACGCACTTTCTTTCTCAACTCCATAGAGCGCATCCTTCTCTCAAGGTGGCAGAGTCCTTGGCGGAAGTGAAGCATCTGCAGCTGCAGTTCAGACTGAGAGATGTGCCAGGACAGGAAACATTTGCTGACCTTCCCTGTTCCCTGTGCAACATGATTCTCGCATCCCAGTCACTTTCACACACCTTCGGTACCCCTGAGTCCAAGCAGCTAAAGCTCACAGAGACAGAAGTGTCAGGAAGGAAAACGTTGCAAAAGCACCCCCTTCTCTTATCAGCATATAAATTGTGCACAACAGGCTGCGGCACCGAACCTTCCTTCTCAGATAGACATGCCATCACACTTTTCACTCTTGCAGCTCGGTTGAAAAGCTCCAGCAGCTGCTCCCGCAATAGCAAAAGGTTCTAGAAGTGAAAGCCAGTTTGGGGCTGCACCTTCTCCTTGCCGCATGTAAGCCACACCAAACTCCCTGATGCACTCTGTCCTCCCCTTCTCAAAGGAGTAGACGGTGGCATCAGGACACACCTGTGTCCCAGCAGCTGGGTGCCCAGCCGGGAGCAGGAGCAGGGCTGGGGCTGCTCCCAAAGTTGCCCCGCCCCAATGCCAGAGCCGGACATATGCTGAGGGGGGGCTGGATCAGGCTTTATTGTCCAGCTGCATGCCAGGAGTGAGCACAAAATCTACCTGCATTCTCTGCAGCATGCCATCCTGGAGCAGAGCCATTGCCAAAGGAAGCCGTGAGCCCGTGCCAAGCCAGTGCCGGAGTGGGATCCTAGCAGCACCTGTGGAAGCCGGGAGAGAGGAGCCCACCTGGAGCAGGTTCGTGCAGGATTAATCATCCCGTGGCTTCCCACCAGGGTCCTGTTGCTTCCAAAAGGCCCCACAGTGTCACTGTGGCCCCTCGGTTCCACCAGGTTCCATAGCGTCACTGTGGTGCCCAGGGTTCCGTCAGCTTCGCCAGCATCCCCACGGTCTGCAGAGCTCCCCGAGCTTCTGTGGTGTCACAGTGGAGGCAGGGTTGCATCAGGTTCCATAGCATCAGCACGGTCTCCAGGGCTCCCAGAGGTTCTGTGGTGTCACAGTGGAGGCAGGGTTGCATCAGGTTCCATAGCATCACCACAGTCTCCAGGGCTCCCTGAGCTTCTGTGGTGTCACAGTGGAGGCAGGGTTGCATCAGGTTCCATAGCATCAGCACGGTCTCCAGGGCTCCCAGAGGTTCTGTGGTGTCACAGAGGAGGCAGGGTTGCCTCAGGTTCCATAGCATCACCACGGTCTCCAGGGCTCCAAGAGCTTCTGTGGTGTCACAGAGGAGGCAGGGTTGCATCAGGTTCAATAGCATCAGCACGGTCTCCAGGGCTCCCCTGAGCTTCTGTGGTGGTGTCACAGAGGAGCCAGGCTTCCTTGTAGTTCCCCAGGATCACAAAGGCTCTCCTGGGAGCCACGAGTCACAAAGCACCGTGGGCTCTGTGCAGCCCCGCTGTGTCACAATGGCCGCTGGCTTCCACGAGCCCCCGCAGTGTCCCAGTGGGCCCCGTGGCTTTAGGAGTGGGTGGCTGGGAGTTGGTGCCAGCGGCTGGGGGAGCAGCAGCAGGGACTGTGTGTGGACAGTGCCATGGCCACTTGTGTGGCCACTGGTGTCTCTGTGCCAGGCACAGCCGTGGTGTGTAACACCGGCTCTGGGTCCTTTGGCTGTGCAGGTGGCAGTCACGGCCTGGAGCAGGGCTGCTCCCGGGGGACAGCCTGGGGCAGGAGGCTGCTGGAGATTCATTCCCCACACTCCTTGTCATGAGGTGCTCAGAGTGATTGGAAAGGCTGTTGGCAGCAGGCAGTTCTCTGGGTTCAAGCTGTGGAGCTGTCAGCGGGAATGCAAAGGCCAAGCTGGTGAGCCTTTTGTCCTGGTGCCTTTAGTGTGTGAGCAGTCCCTGGTGCCGTTGTCTTTGGATCCTGAGTGTGGGAGAGGCAAGGCTTAGGATGGTGCGTAGAGCTGAGAAGGAAAGTGCCGAGAGCAGCGTGTGTGCTGCTGCTTTGAGGGGTGCAGTTGAAGTTGTAGGCAGCAAGAGCTTTCTCAGCTGGCCCTTTTGTGAGCTCTGCTTTTGCCAGATGACTTCCATCTTACCCTCTTACCATCTTAGCCTCTCATTTTTGCATATCCCAAACCCCCTTCCAAACATCCAGCAGCTGCTTGTAAAGAAGAAGTCCTAGAACAAAAAGCCAGTGCTGCCTTTCATAGCCCCTTTGCTGTCTATGAAGTAGAGGAAAGAAGCTAGTGAGACGCACTTTCTTTCTCAACTCCATAGAGCGCATCCTTCTCTCAAGGTGGCAGAGTCCTTGGCGGAAGTGAAGCATCTGCAGCTGCAGTTCAGACTGAGAGATGTGCCAGGACAGGAAACATTTGCTGACCTTCCCTGTTCCCTGTGCAACATGATTCTCGCATCCCAGTCACTTTCACATACCTTCGGTATCCCTGAGTCCAAGCAGCTAAAGCTCACAGAGACAGAAGTGTCAGGAAGGAAAACGTTCCAAAAGCACCCCCTTCTCTTATCAGCATATAAATTGTGCACAACAGGCTGCGGCACCGAACCTTCCTTCTCAGATAGACATGCCATCACACTTTTCACTCTTGCAGCTCGGTTGAAAAGCTCCAGCAGCTGCTCCCGCAATAGCAAAAGGTTCTAGAAGTGAAAGCCAGTTTGGGGCTGCACCTTCTCCTTGCCGCATGTAAGCCACACCAAACTCCCTGATGCACTCTGTCCTCCCCTTCTCAAAGGAGTAGACGGTGGCATCAGGACACACCTGTGTCCCAGCAGCTGGGTGCCCAGCCGGGAGCAGGAGCAGGGCTGGGGCTGCTCCCAAAGTTGCCCCGCCCCAATGCCAGAGCCGGACATATGCTGAGGGGGGGCTGGATCAGGCTTTATTGTCCAGCTGCATGCCAGGAGTGAGCACAAAATCTACCTGCATTCTCTGCAGCATGCCATCCTGGAGCAGAGCCATTGCCAAAGGAAGCCGTGAGCCCGTGCCAAGCCAGTGCCGGAGTGGGATCCTAGCAGCACCTGTGGAAGCCGGGAGAGAGGAGCCCACCTGGAGCAGGTTCGTGCAGGATTAATCATCCCGTGGCTTCCCACCAGGGTCCTGTTGCTTCCAAAAGGCCCCACAGTGTCACTGTGGCCCCTCGGTTCCACCAGGTTCCATAGCGTCACTGTGGTGCCCAGGGTTCCGTCAGCTTCGCCAGCATCCCCACGGTCTGCAGAGCTCCCCGAGCTTCTGTGGTGTCACAGTGGAGGCAGGGTTGCATCAGGTTCCATAGCATCAGCACGGTCTCCAGGGCTCCCAGAGGTTCTGTGGTGTCACAGTGGAGGCAGGGTTGCATCAGGTTCCATAGCATCACCACAGTCTCCAGGGCTCCCTGAGCTTCTGTGGTGTCACAGTGGAGGCAGGGTTGCATCAGGTTCCATAGCATCAGCACGGTCTCCAGAGCTCCCAGAGGTTCTGTGGTGTCACAGAGGAGGCAGGGTTGCATCAGGTTCCATAGCATCAGCACGGTCTCCAGGGCTCCAAGAGCTTCTGTGTTGTCACAGAGGAGGCAGGGTTGCATCAGGTTCAATAGCATCAGCACAGTCTCCAGGGCTCCCCTGAGCTTCTGTGGTGGTGTCACAGAGGAGCCAGGCTTCCTTGTAGTTCCCCAGCATCACAAAGGCTCTCCTGGGAGCCACGAGTCACAAAGCACCGTGGGCTCTGTGCAGCCCCGCTGTGTCACAATGGCCGCTGGCTTCCACGAGCCCCCGCAGTGTCCCAGTGGGCCCCGTGGCTTTAGGAGTGGGTGGCTGGGAGTTGGTGCCAGCGGCTGGGGGAGCAGCAGCAGGGACTGTGTGTGGACAGTGCCATGGCCACTTGTGTGGCCACTGGTGTCTCTGTGCCAGGCACAGCCGTGGTGTGTAACACCGGCTCTGGGTCCTTTGGCTGTGCAGGTGGCAGTCACGGCCTGGAGCAGGGCTGCTCCCGGGGGACAGCCTGGGGCAGGAGGCTGCTGGAGATTCATTCCCCACACTCCTTGTCATGAGGTGCTCAGAGTGATTGGAAAGGCTGTTGGCAGCAGGCAGTTCTCTGGGTTCAAGCTGTGGAGCTGTCAGCGGGAATGCAAAGGCCAAGCTGGTGAGCCTTTTGTCCTGGTGCCTTTAGTGTGTGAGCAGTCCCTGGTGCCGTTGTCTTTGGATCCTGAGTGTGGGAGAGGCAAGGCTTAGGATGGTGCGTAGAGCTGAGAAGGAAAGTGCCGAGAGCAGCGTGTGTGCTGCTGCTTTGAGGGGTGCAGTTGAAGTTGTAGGCAGCAAGAGCTTTCTCAGCTGGCCCTTTTGTGAGCTCTGCTTTTGCCAGATGACTTCCATCTTACCCTCTTACCATCTTAGCCTCTCATTTTTGCATATCCCAAACCCCCTTCCAAACATCCAGCAGCTGCTTGTAAAGAAGAAGTCCTAGAACAAAAAGCCAGTGCTGCCTTTCATAGCCCCTTTGCTGTCTATGAAGTAGAGGAAAGAAGCTAGTGAGACGCACTTTCTTTCTCAACTCCATAGAGCGCATCCTTCTCTCAAGGTGGCAGAGTCCTTGGCGGAAGTGAAGCATCTGCAGCTGCAGTTCAGACTGAGAGATGTGCCAGGACAGGAAACATTTGCTGACCTTCCCTGTTCCCTGTGCAACATGATTCTCGCATCCCAGTCACTTTCACATACCTTCGGTATCCCTGAGTCCAAGCAGCTAAAGCTCACAGAGACAGAAGTGTCAGGAAGGAAAACGTTCCAAAAGCACCCCCTTCTCTTATCAGCATATAAATTGTGCACAACAGGCTGCGGCACCGAACCTTCCTTCTCAGATAGACATGCCATCACACTTTTCACTCTTGCAGCTCGGTTGAAAAGCTCCAGCAGCTGCTCCCGCAATAGCAAAAGGTTCTAGAAGTGAAAGCCAGTTTGGGGCTGCACCTTCTCCTTGCCGCATGTAAGCCACACCAAACTCCCTGATGCACTCTGTCCTCCCCTTCTCAAAGGAGTAGACGGTGGCATCAGGACACACCTGTGTCCCAGCAGCTGGGTGCCCAGCCGGGAGCAGGAGCAGGGCTGGGGCTGCTCCCAAAGTTGCCCCGCCCCAATGCCAGAGCCGGACATATGCTGAGGGGGGGCTGGATCAGGCTTTATTGTCCAGCTGCATGCCAGGAGTGAGCACAAAATCTACCTGCATTCTCTGCAGCATGCCATCCTGGAGCAGAGCCATTGCCAAAGGAAGCCGTGAGCCCGTGCCAAGCCAGTGCCGGAGTGGGATCCTAGCAGCACCTGTGGAAGCCGGGAGAGAGGAGCCCACCTGGAGCAGGTTCGTGCAGGATTAATCATCCCGTGGCTTCCCACCAGGGTCCTGTTGCTTCCAAAAGGCCCCACAGTGTCACTGTGGCCCCTCGGTTCCACCAGGTTCCATAGCGTCACTGTGGTGCCCAGGGTTCCGTCAGCTTCGCCAGCATCCCCACGGTCTGCAGAGCTCCCCGAGCTTCTGTGGTGTCACAGTGGAGGCAGGGTTGCATCAGGTTCCATAGCATCAGCACGGTCTCCAGGGCTCCCAGAGGTTCTGTGGTGTCACAGTGGAGGCAGGGTTGCATCAGGTTCCATAGCATCACCACAGTCTCCAGGGCTCCCTGAGCTTCTGTGGTGTCACAGTGGAGGCAGGGTTGCATCAGGTTCCATAGCATCAGCACGGTCTCCAGGGCTCCCAGAGGTTCTGTGGTGTCACAGAGGAGGCAGGGTTGCATCAGGTTCCATAGCATCACCACGGTCTCCAGGGCTCCAAGAGCTTCTGTGGTGTCACAGAGGAGGCAGGGTTGCATCAGGTTCAATAGCATCAGCACGGTCTCCAGGGCTCCCCTGAGCTTCTGTGGTGGTGTCACAGAGGAGCCAGGCTTCCTTGTAGTTCCCCAGCATCACAAAGGCTCTCCTGGGAGCCACGGGTCACAAAGCACCGTGGGCTCTGTGCAGCCCCGCTGTGTCACAATGGCCGCTGGCTTCCACGAGCCCCCGCAGTGTCCCAGTGGGCCCCGTGGCTTTAGGAGTGGGTGGCTGGGAGTTGGTGCCAGCGGCTGGGGGAGCAGCAGCAGGGACTGTGTGTGGACAGTGCCATGGCCACTTGTGTGGCCACTGGTGTCTCTGTGCCAGGCACAGCCGTGGTGTGTAACACCGGCTCTGGGTCCTTTGGCTGTGCAGGTGGCAGTCACGGCCTGGAGCAGGGCTGCTCCCGGGGGACAGCCTGGGGCAGGAGGCTGCTGGAGATTCATTCCCCACACTCCTTGTCATGAGGTGCTCAGAGTGATTGGAAAGGCTGTTGGCAGCAGGCAGTTCTCTGGGTTCAAGCTGTGGAGCTGTCAGCGGGAATGCAAAGGCCAAGCTGGTGAGCCTTTTGTCCTGGTGCCTTTAGTGTGTGAGCAGTCCCTGGCGCCGTTGTCTTTGGATCCTGAGTGTGGGAGAGGCAAGGCTTAGGATGGTGCGTAGAGCTGAGAAGGAAAGTGCCGAGAGCAGCGTGTGTGCTGCTGCTTTGAGGGGTGCAGTTGAAGTTGTAGGCAGCAAGAGCTTTCTCAGCTGGCCCTTTTGTGAGCTCTGCTTTTGCCAGATGACTTCCATCTTACCCTCTTACCATCTTAGCCTCTCATTTTTGCATATCCCAAACCCCCTTCCAAACATCCAGCAGCTGCTTGTAAAGAAGAAGTCCTAGAACAAAAAGCCAGTGCTGCCTTTCATAGCCCCTTTGCTGTCTATGAAGTAGAGGAAAGAAGCTAGTGAGACGCACTTTCTTTCTCAACTCCATAGAGCGCATCCTTCTCTCAAGGTGGCAGAGTCCTTGGCGGAAGTGAAGCATCTGCAGCTGCAGTTCAGACTGAGAGATGTGCCAGGACAGGAAACATTTGCTGACCTTCCCTGTTCCCTGTGCAACATGATTCTCGCATCCCAGTCACTTTCACACACCTTCGGTATCCCTGAGTCCAAGCAGCTAAAGCTCACAGAGACAGAAGTGTCAGGAAGGAAAACGTTGCAAAAGCACCCCCTTCTCTTATCAGCATATAAATTGTGCACAACAGGCTGCGGCACCGAACCTTCCTTCTCAGATAGACATGCCATCACACTTTTCACTCTTGCAGCTCGGTTGAAAAGCTCCAGCAGCTGCTCCCGCAATAGCAAAAGGTTCTAGAAGTGAAAGCCAGTTTGGGGCTGCACCTTCTCCTTGCCGCATGTAAGCCACACCAAACTCCCTGATGCACTCTGTCCTCCCCTTCTCAAAGGAGTAGACGGTGGCATCAGGACACACCTGTGTCCCAGCAGCTGGGTGCCCAGCCGGGAGCAGGAGCAGGGCTGGGGCTGCTCCCAAAGTTGCCCCGCCCCAATGCCAGAGCCGGACATATGCTGAGGGGGGGCTGGATCAGGCTTTATTGTCCAGCTGCATGCCAGGAGTGAGCACAAAATCTACCTGCATTCTCTGCAGCATGCCATCCTGGAGCAGAGCCATTGCCAAAGGAAGCCGTGAGCCCGTGCCAAGCCAGTGCCGGAGTGGGATCCTAGCAGCACCTGTGGAAGCCGGGAGAGAGGAGCCCACCTGGAGCAGGTTCGTGCAGGATTAATCATCCCGTGGCTTCCCACCAGGGTCCTGTTGCTTCCAAAAGGCCCCACAGTGTCACTGTGGCCCCTCGGTTCCACCAGGTTCCATAGCGTCACTGTGGTGCCCAGGGTTCCGTCAGCTTCGCCAGCATCCCCACGGTCTGCAGAGCTCCCCGAGCTTCTGTGGTGTCACAGTGGAGGCAGGGTTGCATCAGGTTCCATAGCATCAGCACGGTCTCCAGGGCTCCCAGAGGTTCTGTGGTGTCACAGTGGAGGCAGGGTTGCATCAGGTTCCATAGCATCACCACAGTCTCCAGGGCTCCCTGAGCTTCTGTGGTGTCACAGTGGAGGCAGGGTTGCATCAGGTTCCATAGCATCAGCACGGTCTCCAGGGCTCCCAGAGGTTCTGTGGTGTCACAGAGGAGGCAGGGTTGCATCAGGTTCCATAGCATCACCACGGTCTCCAGGGCTCCAAGAGCTTCTGTGGTGTCACAGAGGAGGCAGGGTTGCATCAGGTTCCATAGCATCAGCACGGTCTCCAGGGCTCCCCTGAGCTTCTGTGGTGGTGTCACAGAGGAGCCAGGCTTCCTTGTAGTTCCCCAGCATCACAAAGGCTCTCCTGGGAGCCACGGGTCACAAAGCACCGTGGGCTCTGTGCAGCCCCGCTGTGTCACAATGGCCGCTGGCTTCCACGAGCCCCCGCAGTGTCCCAGTGGGCCCCGTGGCTTTAGGAGTGGGTGGCTGGGAGTTGGTGCCAGCGGCTGGGGGAGCAGCAGCAGGGACTGTGTGTGGACAGTGCCATGGCCACTTGTGTGGCCACTGGTGTCTCTGTGCCAGGCACAGCCGTGGTGTGTAACACCGGCTCTGGGTCCTTTGGCTGTGCAGGTGGCAGTCACGGCCTGGAGCAGGGCTGCTCCCGGGGGACAGCCTGGGGCAGGAGGCTGCTGGAGATTCATTCCCCACACTCCTTGTCATGAGGTGCTCAGAGTGATTGGAAAGGCTGTTGGCAGCAGGCAGTTCTCTGGGTTCAAGCTGTGGAGCTGTCAGCGGGAATGCAAAGGCCAAGCTGGTGAGCCTTTTGTCCTGGTGCCTTTAGTGTGTGAGCAGTCCCTGGTGCCGTTGTCTTTGGATCCTGAGTGTGGGAGAGGCAAGGCTTAGGATGGTGCGTAGAGCTGAGAAGGAAAGTGCCGAGAGCAGCGTGTGTGCTGCTGCTTTGAGGGGTGCAGTTGAAGTTGTAGGCAGCAAGAGCTTTCTCAGCTGGCCCTTTTGTGAGCTCTGCTTTTGCCAGATGACTTCCATCTTACCCTCTTACCATCTTAGCCTCTCATTTTTGCATATCCCAAACCCCCTTCCAAACATCCAGCAGCTGCTTGTAAAGAAGAAGTCCTAGAACAAAAAGCCAGTGCTGCCTTTCATAGCCCCTTTGCTGTCTATGAAGTAGAGGAAAGAAGCTAGTGAGACGCACTTTCTTTCTCAACTCCATAGAGCGCATCCTTCTCTCAAGGTGGCAGAGTCCTTGGCGGAAGTGAAGCATCTGCAGCTGCAGTTCAGACTGAGAGATGTGCCAGGACAGGAAACATTTGCTGACCTTCCCTGTTCCCTGTGCAACATGATTCTCGCATCCCAGTCACTTTCACACACCTTCGGTATCCCTGAGTCCAAGCAGCTAAAGCTCACAGAGACAGAAGTGTCAGGAAGGAAAACGTTCCAAAAGCACCCCCTTCTCTTATCAGCATATAAATTGTGCACAACAGGCTGCGGCACCGAACCTTCCTTCTCAGATAGACATGCCATCACACTTTTCACTCTTGCAGCTCGGTTGAAAAGCTCCAGCAGCTGCTCCCGCAATAGCAAAAGGTTCTAGAAGTGAAAGCCAGTTTGGGGCTGCACCTTCTCCTTGCCGCATGTAAGCCACACCAAACTCCCTGATGCACTCTGTCCTCCCCTTCTCAAAGGAGTAGACGGTGGCATCAGGACACACCTGTGTCCCAGCAGCTGGGTGCCCAGCCGGGAGCAGGAGCAGGGCTGGGGCTGCTCCCAAAGTTGCCCCGCCCCAATGCCAGAGCCGGACATATGCTGAGGGGGGGCTGGATCAGGCTTTATTGTCCAGCTGCATGCCAGGAGTGAGCACAAAATCTACCTGCATTCTCTGCAGCATGCCATCCTGGAGCAGAGCCATTGCCAAAGGAAGCCGTGAGCCCGTGCCAAGCCAGTGCCGGAGTGGGATCCTAGCAGCACCTGTGGAAGCCGGGAGAGAGGAGCCCACCTGGAGCAGGTTTGTGCAGGATTAATCATCCCGTGGCTTCCCACCAGGGTCCTGTTGCTTCCAAAAGGCCCCACAGTGTCACTGTGGCCCCTCGGTTCCACCAGGTTCCATAGCGTCACTGTGGTGCCCAGGGTTCCGTCAGCTTCGCCAGCATCCCCACGGTCTGCAGAGCTCCCCGAGCTTCTGTGGTGTCACAGTGGAGGCAGGGTTGCATCAGGTTCCATAGCATCAGCACGGTCTCCAGGGCTCCCAGAGGTTCTGTGGTGTCACAGTGGAGGCAGGGTTGCATCAGGTTCCATAGCATCACCACAGTCTCCAGGGCTCCCTGAGCTTCTGTGGTGTCACAGTGGAGGCAGGGTTGCCTCAGGTTCCATAGCATCACCACGGTCTCCAGGGCTCCCAGAGGTTCTGTGGTGTCACAGAGGAGGCAGGGTTGCATCAGGTTCCATAGCATCACCACGGTCTCCAGGGCTCCAAGAGCTTCTGTGGTGTCACAGAGGAGGCAGGGTTGCATCAGGTTCAATAGCATCAGCACGGTCTCCAGGGCTCCCCTGAGCTTCTGTGGTGGTGTCACAGAGGAGCCAGGCTTCCTTGTAGTTCCCCAGCATCACAAATGTCGAAATTGATGGCGATGATGGTGATGAGGGTGTGGGTTCGGTCGGGCCCGGCTGGAGATGGACGGCGACGAGAGATCTCTATAAGCAGGTCTTTGGAGCATGCAGTTGATTGCAGAGGGCGTGGGTACAGGGGCACTGCTTAGAGCTGCCAGCTGCAGCTCCAAGCAGGCCCAAGGTGTAAGAGAGGGAGAGAGAGTGAGCGAGAGAGCTAGAGCAAGAGGCTGAGAGCTAAGAGTGTAAAGAGCAAGAGAGACAAACTAAGAGGAGAGCTGAATTAAGAGGAAGAAGAAGAGCAAGAGAGTTACTAAGAGAGCTACTAAGAGGAGAAGAGCATTACTAAGAGAGCTACTAAGAGAGTTACTAAGAGCGTTACTAAGAGGAGAAGAGCATTACTAAGAGGAGAGGAGTTAAGAGAGCGAGGAGCTTGTTACAATACAATAAATCATCTTCTGTAGTGAATATTCTAATTCTCAGTAGCCAATCTAATACAAGGTACAAATCCTATAGCATTTACATACAGCCTATAAGAGTTCTTACATTACCATAGAGTGTTACATTTTAACTTCTAAAAACTACTCTTTGGACCCCTTCTGCTGAGCTAGTAGGGTCTGCTCTGACCCTTGGACCTGTCTGCAAGCAGAGGGTATTGTTCAATCAAGAGGGGATTACCTTCAGCCGGCTATACCATTGTTTTCCAGTTGTTCAGTAACTAAGACTCTATATCTCAAAGATGGCCTTCATTTCGATGTCGCTCACAGTTTTCATATTCCCAGAATCTTTTGTTAGGCAATCATATTTATAAGGCTTTCCTGTTTCATCTTCCCCAACATCTCCCCCGTTCTGATGAACAACTAAGATATTAGATACAGTCCTACTCGTTATTTTTTGCACACACTGAAGCATACAAGGTACTGCTACTAAAACTATAATTATTACTACTAGAATAATCAAGCCTATTTTACAGAGTTCCCTTAGCCAAGGTGCAAAGCTCCAATCATCAAACAAACTGTCCAGCCAAGACGGGTCATCTGTTCTAATTTGGTTAGCTAGATCCTTTAGGTTTTGTAGCTGTTTGTGAATGGAAACAGAATGATCGGATAAGTTCATACAGCATAATCCTTCAAAATCTTCACAGCCGTGCCCATGTGCTAATAAAAGATAATCAACGGCAGCTCTATTTTGTAAAGTGGCATGTCTGACTGCCTCTTCATCGGTTAACAGATCACTGATCATAGTAGAGGTGGCATTTACCTCCTTGCTGAGCCAACATCCCAACTTGTTTAACTGTTTTAAAGCAATTGAGGAGCTTAACTGAGGTAGAAAAATGCTTGCAACAATTGATTTTCCAGAGTTCCAAGGGTGGAAGTCACTATCACAGTCACTATCGTACTGATGTCCCCAGGAAGATCTGATCTTTCTGCTTTTCTTTTTGATTACCTCTTTGACACTGGGAGCAATAATTGTAAGTTGTCCCAGAGCACAAGGGCCACCATCTATTTTTGAAGGTATACCTTGCCAGGCCCTGTCTCCACAGATGAGCCAAATTCCTCTGGGGAATCGAATAGGAAGTTTGCTAAAACGATCTGCATGAGGTTCGTCATATATAAGAAGCTTAACTTGACTACACCAAGAAGTTACATTGCTATAAGCTGGGTGATATGGGGTAACATTTAAATGGGGACCGTTTTCTCCTTGAAAGTGAAAGAAATAGCAGGTATCCATAGTTAACGAACCTAGGATTTCTAGCTCTTGAAGGTCAGATTTATCAATTTTAGAATTATCAATATAAGTTTGGTGTCTATGGCTGGGAGTTGGAGATACATGATGATCGTCATATGGCCAATACTTATCAAGAGTAATATTATCAAAACCTTCTGGAAGAGGTACTCCAACTAAACAGGTTGAAAAAGGTTTGTCAGGGCTTGTGTCAGATAGACAGATGGTATCGGAGCCTGCGGATTTGGCTAAAGCAACCCAGACATTTGTCTTTGGTTGATTCACAGGTAAAGCTTCACTACAAAAACTAAAACAAAAGAATAAAAGCAACATGCACGCGCGCAAATGAGAAAACTCCATTCTTTTCTTGAGCTGTTTTTGGCAGATCACTTTCTTCTGGTGATTCTGCGCAGTTCAGGTCTGGGTGCTTGCTTCCTGGCTTCCACTTGCAGAGTCACTGGCTGGTGTGGTGGCATCAGCAGGCTTTGATGTGAGGTATGGCTTCACGTTTTTTGCTGGAACCCACTTGATTCCTTCACCTGTGGAAACACATGCAAACCCCTTCCCCCACATTATAAGATTGTATGGTCCTTCTATTTTTCCTGAGTCTAGATTTTTAATCAAAACTGGGGGGCGCTCTTTCAGTTTTGCTTTTTTGTTGTTCAAAAAATGTCTATAAATGGGGGGATCAGGCTCTTCTGCAGAGCTATTCAAAAAATTGTAAACATACAAAGCCTTGTTCAACCTCCTTTGAGGTGTATCCTGGACTTCTCCCCCTCTCTGTTGATCTAAAATGCGTTTTAGGGTTTGATGTGTTCTTTTTAGGGTACTTTTTAGCAGTTGTTTAAGATACGGTGAGCAAATACCACTATCTCTTACAGCCCTTCTTAGTTCTTTAATTTCGTGAGTGGGGATGGGAACCCACGTTTTGGGACTGTCAGGCTGTTGGCTAGCTATCACAGGCTTAGCTAATAGACTTTCATCTTTACAGCTTTGGAGTCTTATTTCATGCCAATCTGTTAACTGAGAATAATCTGAGCACTTTGGAGGATTTTTTGATTCAGAAAGTAGCGCTAACAAACTCTCAGAACTCGTTTTCTCCTTATGGGTTGCAAGATCCCAGCCGCTCGCTGGCGGGACTCTGGGGCTCATTGCAAACAAATCTGGCTGCTTTTCAGGGTTTCCTGGTGTTAGATTTAAAGCATCAGCTCGGGCAGAGCGGCTCTCCGTCTTCCCTGCCACTGGAGCTGCACCACTGCCCTTCGTTCCCCCCCTGTTTGCGGCTTGTGAGGCGAGGCTGAGCTGCGCGGAGGGATGTTGCTGGGCGGCGGTAGCCGAGGGATACAGCTGTGCGGTGCCGGAGGGCCCCGGCGGGGGCGGCGATGGCACTGCCGATCTCCGCGGTGGCGGGCGAGGAGGCGGGGGGGCCGCGAGCAACCGGCTCCGCGGCAGCGGGCGAGGGGGTGCGGGTGGCTCTATTGAAGGCGAGGTGAAAGCCGTGGGGGGCGGTGGCGGAGCTAGTTCCGTGAGCAGTGCTGTGGTTGGAGAAGTGTGAGCGTGCGTGGGTTGCGCCATCAGGTCAACGTGGCGGACTGTGATGGCCGCTGTCTGTGTGTCGGGGAGAGCGGGAGGTGGCAGGGCTGTCCCGTCGGCAGGAGACGATCCCGGGGCTGCGGGAGGCGGGAGGGCCGGCGTGGAGGCGGCGGGAGTATGTTGCGGTGGGGCCATGGCGAACGGTGGGCCAGTCGGCGGCTGGACCGCGGCGTGCTGCCGCTGGGAGTTTGCAGGCTGGGCTGGTGTGGCTGCCGGCGCGGCGGTGCCAGGAGACGGGGCTGGAGCAGCGGCAGGCACGGGAGAGGCAGCAGCCATCTGTGTAGGCGCTGCAGCGCCGGCACCAGGTGGCTGGCGGGGCTGGGGCGCTCCGTGTCCCACGGACGCGGACGGGACGTTGACCACCACCGGCGCCGTGTCGGTGGCGGCGAGGGGGACCTGGGGGGCTGGAAGAAGGGTCGCCGCCTGGCTTTGCGGGGGGCCGGCTATGATGGTGGCTACAGCCATAACAGGCGCGGCTAGGGGAGCGGTAGGACCCGTAGGTGGCAGGGGAGCAGCCGCTGGCCCCGCGGGGCTATCGGCGGGGGGCGGGGCCGCGAAGGCGCTGGCGGACGGGGTGGGAGGAGCGAGGGACGGGGCCGCGAAGACGCTGGAGCCGAGGGCGGGGACCGCGGGAGCCGGGGCAGCAGGGAGGAACGGGATGGGGGGGGCGGGGATGGGGGGAGCGGTGGAGGGGGTCGTAGGGTCCGGTGGGACAGGGGTGACGGCTGCCAGGACAGCGGGGGCGGGGGGCGGGGCGGCACGAGTCAGTCGGACCGCGGCTACCGGAGCCGCGAGAGGCGGGACAGCAGGGACTAACGGGACCGTGGGGGTGGAGATGACGGGGGCGGTGGGGGGGGCGGTGGAGTCCGGTGGGGCAGGGGTGACCGGTGCAGGGACCGCGGGGGGGTGGGGCGGGGCGGCACGAGACAGCTGGACCGCGGGTACCGGAGCCGTGAGGTCCGGCGGCGGGGCGGGGGCCGTGCCCGGTTGCAGGCTCGCGGCGGCAAGGGGCGGGCTCGCAGCAGGAGCGGGACCCGGCGAGGTGGCTGCTGCGGGCGGCGCCTTCGCAGCAAACAGCTCCACGAGCGCTCTGCAAGCCGGGACCAGCTCCGCGGCAGCCCAATCCCGGCGGGAGATATTATTAAAGAGTTTAACCCGAACTGTGTCCCAGAAGTCTCTTGTAAAGACGGCTGAACGGTCAGCATTTGGGAAATTAATCAGAGTCCATTCTAAGAGGTTTTTTAGCTCCTGTTTAGGTAATTGACTTGGACCGGAGCTTAGTAAGTACTTAAGTTGTTTATAGAGATGTCTGTCATGGGCAGAGTGAGTTTGTCCCATTATTGACCAGTATGATACTCACCTAGATGTCGCAGGGGGCAGGGTCCTTAATCAGAAGTCCGTCGTGGGGGGCTGGCCAGGCTCTCCACACGGCGCTCAGGACGCTGCTGTCGGGTCCCTCCTCAGAGCTCCGGTTTCAGGCGTCGCTTGGCAACGGCTTTCCGTGCTCGGGACCTCGCAGGTGTCTCCACTCAGAGCTCCAGCGCGGGCGGTGCTGAGCAATACCCGCCTGTGCTCGGGCGCGCAGCTGGATCCCTCCTAAGAGCTCCGGTCTGCACTGCTTAGCAGCGTGTCCGTGCTCGAGGGGTACCACGGCAAACTTCCTCAAAGAGCTCCAGGTAACCGCTGCGCAGCAGTGGCCGTCTGTGCTCGAGGACTGCCAGGCAATTTCCTCCCTCCGAGAGCTCCAGGTAATTGCTACGAAGTAACGGCTCCCCGTGCTCGAGGGCTGCCTCAGCAGAGTTATAGAGCTCCGGCTTTTACGCTGCGCAGCAACGGTATGCCGTGCTCACGACACGTTCCAGGTGGCTATAACTGGTCTTTTAGTTACCGTCCATGGCGAAGTCTCTCACAGGTGGAAGAAGCTGAATCAGGCCTTCACTCACGTTTGGGCGCCAGTTTGTCGAAATTGATGGCGATGATGGTGATGAGGGTGTGGGTTCGGTCGGGCCCGGCTGGAGATGGACGGCGACGAGAGATCTCTATAAGCAGGTCTTTGGAGCATGCAGTTGATTGCAGAGGGCGTGGGTACAGGGGCACTGCTTAGAGCTGCCAGCTGCAGCTCCAAGCAGGCCCAAGGTGTAAGAGAGGGAGAGAGAGTGAGCGAGAGAGCTAGAGCAAGAGGCTGAGAGCTAAGAGTGTAAAGAGCAAGAGAGACAAACTAAGAGGAGAGCTGAATTAAGAGGAAGAAGAAGAGCAAGAGAGTTACTAAGAGAGCTACTAAGAGGAGAAGAGCATTACTAAGAGAGCTACTAAGAGAGTTACTAAGAGCGTTACTAAGAGGAGAAGAGCATTACTAAGAGGAGAGGAGTTAAGAGAGCGAGGAGCTTGTTACAATACAATAAATCATCTTCTGTAGTGAATATTCTAATTCTCAGTAGCCAATCTAATACAAGGTACAAATCCTATAGCATTTACATACAGCCTATAAGAGTTCTTACATTACCATAGAGTGTTACATTTTAACTTCTAAAAACTACTCTTTGGACCCCTTCTGCTGAGCTAGTAGGGTCTGCTCTGACCCTTGGACCTGTCTGCAAGCAGAGGGTATTGTTCAATCAAGAGGGGATTACCTTCAGCCGGCTAAACCATTGTTTTCCAGTTGTTCAGTAACTAAGACTCTATATCTCAAAGATGGCCTTCATTTCGATGTCGCTCACAGTTTTCATATTCCCAGAATCTTTTGTTAGGCAATCATATTTATAAGGCTTTCCTGTTTCATCTTCCCCAACAACAAAGGCTCTCCTGGGAGCCACGGGTCACAAAGCACCGTGGGCTCTGTGCAGCCCCGCTGTGTCACAATGGCCGCTGGCTTCCACGAGCCCCCGCAGTGTCCCAGTGGGCCCCGTGGCTTTAGGAGTGGGTGGCTGGGAGTTGGTGCCAGCGGCTGGGGGAGCAGCAGCAGGGACTGTGTGTGGACAGTGCCATGGCCACTTGTGTGGCCACTGGTGTCTCTGTGCCAGGCACAGCCGTGGTGTGTAACACCGGCTCTGGGTCCTTTGGCTGTGCAGGTGGCAGTCACGGCCTGGAGCAGGGCTGCTCCCGGGGGACAGCCTGGGGCAGGAGGCTGCTGGAGATTCATTCCCCACACTCCTTGTCATGAGGTGCTCAGAGTGATTGGAAAGGCTGTTGGCAGCAGGCAGTTCTCTGGGTTCAAGCTGTGGAGCTGTCAGCGGGAATGCAAAGGCCAAGCTGGTGAGCCTTTTGTCCTGGTGCCTTTAGTGTGTGAGCAGTCCCTGGTGCCGTTGTCTTTGGATCCTGAGTGTGGGAGAGGCAAGGCTTAGGATGGTGCGTAGAGCTGAGAAGGAAAGTGCCGAGAGCAGCATGTGTGCTGCTGCTTTGAGGGGTGCAGTTGAAGTTGTAGGCAGCAAGAGCTTTCTCAGCTGGCCCTTTTGTGAGCTCTGCTTTTGCCAGATGACTTCCATCTTACCCTCTTACCATCTTAGCCTCTCATTTTTGCATATCCCAAACCCCCTTCCAAACATCCAGCAGCTGCTTGTAAAGAAGAAGTCCTAGAACAAAAAGCCAGTGCTGCCTTTCATAGCCCCTTTGCTGTCTATGAAGTAGAGGAAAGAAGCTAGTGAGACGCACTTTCTTTCTCAACTCCATAGAGCGCATCCTTCTCTCAAGGTGGCAGAGTCCTTGGCGGAAGTGAAGCATCTGCAGCTGCAGTTCAGACTGAGAGATGTGCCAGGACAGGAAACATTTGCTGACCTTCCCTGTTCCCTGTGCAACATGATTCTCGCATCCCAGTCACTTTCACATACCTTCGGTATCCCTGAGTCCAAGCAGCTAAAGCTCACAGAGACAGAAGTGTCAGGAAGGAAAACGTTGCAAAAGCACCCCCTTCTCTTATCAGCATATAAATTGTGCACAACAGGCTGCGGCACCGAACCTTCCTTCTCAGATAGACATGCCATCACACTTTTCACTCTTGCAGCTCGGTTGAAAAGCTCCAGCAGCTGCTCCCGCAATAGCAAAAGGTTCTAGAAGTGAAAGCCAGTTTGGGGCTGCACCTTCTCCTTGCCGCATGTAAGCCACACCAAACTCCCTGATGCACTCTGTCCTCCCCTTCTCAAAGGAGTAGACGGTGGCATCAGGACACACCTGTGTCCCAGCAGCTGGGTGCCCAGCCGGGAGCAGGAGCAGGGCTGGGGCTGCTCCCAAAGTTGCCCCGCCCCAATGCCAGAGCCGGACATATGCTGAGGGGGGGCTGGATCAGGCTTTATTGTCCAGCTGCATGCCAGGAGTGAGCACAAAATCTACCTGCATTCTCTGCAGCATGCCATCCTGGAGCAGAGCCATTGCCAAAGGAAGCCGTGAGCCCGTGCCAAGCCAGTGCCGGAGTGGGATCCTAGCAGCACCTGTGGAAGCCGGGAGAGAGGAGCCCACCTGGAGCAGGTTCGTGCAGGATTAATCATCCCGTGGCTTCCCACCAGGGTCCTGTTGCTTCCAAAAGGCCCCACAGCGTCACTGTGGCCCCTCGGTTCCACCAGGTTCCATAGCGTCACTGTGGTGCCCAGGGTTCCGTCAGCTTCGCCAGCATCCCCACGGTCTGCAGAGCTCCCCGAGCTTCTGTGGTGTCACAGTGGAGGCAGGGTTGCATCAGGTTCCATAGCATCAGCACGGTCTCCAGGGCTCCCAGAGGTTCTGTGGTGTCACAGTGGAGGCAGGGTTGCATCAGGTTCCATAGCATCACCACAGTCTCCAGGGCTCCCTGAGCTTCTGTGGTGTCACAGTGGAGGCAGGGTTGCATCAGGTTCCATAGCATCAGCACGGTCTCCAGGGCTCCCAGAGGTTCTGTGGTGTCACAGAGGAGGCAGGGTTGCATCAGGTTCCATAGCATCACCACGGTCTCCAGGGCTCCAAGAGCTTCTGTGGTGTCACAGAGGAGGCAGGGTTGCATCAGGTTCAATAGCATCAGCACGGTCTCCAGGGCTCCCCTGAGCTTCTGTGGTGGTGTCACAGAGGAGCCAGGCTTCCTTGTAGTTCCCCAGCATCACAAAGGCTCTCCTGGGAGCCACGGGTCACAAAGCACCGTGGGCTCTGTGCAGCCCCGCTGTGTCACAATGGCCGCTGGCTTCCACGAGCCCCCGCAGTGTCCCAGTGGGCCCCGTGGCTTTAGGAGTGGGTGGCTGGGAGTTGGTGCCAGCGGCTGGGGGAGCAGCAGCAGGGACTGTGTGTGGACAGTGCCATGGCCACTTGTGTGGCCACTGGTGTCTCTGTGCCAGGCACAGCCGTGGTGTGTAACACCGGCTCTGGGTCCTTTGGCTGTGCAGGTGGTAGTCACGGCCTGGAGCAGGGCTGCTCCCGGGGGACAGCCTGGGGCAGGAGGCTGCTGGAGATTCATTCCCCACACTCCTTGTCATGAGGTGCTCAGAGTGATTGGAAAGGCTGTTGGCAGCAGGCAGTTCTCTGGGTTCAAGCTGTGGAGCTGTCAGCGGGAATGCAAAGGCCAAGCTGGTGAGCCTTTTGTCCTGGTGCCTTTAGTGTGTGAGCAGTCCCTGGTGCCGTTGTCTTTGGATCCTGAGTGTGGGAGAGGCAAGGCTTAGGATGGTGCGTAGAGCTGAGAAGGAAAGTGCCGAGAGCAGCGTGTGTGCTGCTGCTTTGAGGGGTGCAGTTGAAGTTGTAGGCAGCAAGAGCTTTCTCAGCTGGCCCTTTTGTGAGCTCTGCTTTTGCCAGATGACTTCCATCTTACCCTCTTACCATCTTAGCCTCTCATTTTTGCATATCCCAAACCCCCTTCCAAACATCCAGCAGCTGCTTGTAAAGAAGAAGTCCTAGAACAAAAAGCCAGTGCTGCCTTTCATAGCCCCTTTGCTGTCTATGAAGTAGAGGAAAGAAGCTAGTGAGACGCACTTTCTTTCTCAACTCCATAGAGCGCATCCTTCTCTCAAGGTGGCAGAGTCCTTGGCGGAAGTGAAGCATCTGCAGCTGCAGTTCAGACTGAGAGATGTGCCAGGACAGGAAACATTTGCTGACCTTCCCTGTTCCCTGTGCAACATGATTCTCGCATCCCAGTCACTTTCACATACCTTCGGTATCCCTGAGTCCAAGCAGCTAAAGCTCACAGAGACAGAAGTGTCAGGAAGGAAAACGTTGCAAAAGCACCCCCTTCTCTTATCAGCATATAAATTGTGCACAACAGGCTGCGGCACCAAACCTTCCTTCTCAGATAGACATGCCATCACACTTTTCACTCTTGCAGCTCGGTTGAAAAGCTCCAGCAGCTGCTCCCGCAATAGCAAAAGGTTCTAGAAGTGAAAGCCAGTTTGGGGCTGCACCTTCTCCTTGCCGCATGTAAGCCACACCAAACTCCCTGATGCACTCTGTCCTCCCCTTCTCAAAGGAGTAGACGGTGGCATCAGGACACACCTGTGTCCCAGCAGCTGGGTGCCCAGCCGGGAGCAGGAGCAGGGCTGGGGCTGCTCCCAAAGTTGCCCCGCCCCAATGCCAGAGCCGGACATATGCTGAGGGGGGGCTGGATCAGGCTTTATTGTCCAGCTGCATGCCAGGAGTGAGCACAAAATCTACCTGCATTCTCTGCAGCATGCCATCCTGGAGCAGAGCCATTGCCAAAGGAAGCCGTGAGCCCGTGCCAAGCCAGTGCCGGAGTGGGATCCTAGCAGCACCTGTGGAAGCCGGGAGAGAGGAGCCCACCTGGAGCAGGTTTGTGCAGGATTAATCATCCCGTGGCTTCCCACCAGGGTCCTGTTGCTTCCAAAAGGCCCCACAGTGTCACTGTGGCCCCTCGGTTCCACCAGGTTCCATAGCGTCACTGTGGTGCCCAGGGTTCCGTCAGCTTCGCCAGCATCCCCACGGTCTGCAGAGGTCCCCGAGCTTCTGTGGTGTCACAGTGGAGGCAGGGTTGCATCAGGTTCCATAGCATCAGCACGGTCTCCAGGGCTCCCAGAGGTTCTGTGGTGTCACAGTGGAGGCAGGGTTGCATCAGGTTCCATAGCATCACCACAGTCTCCAGGGCTCCCTGAGCTTCTGTGGTGTCACAGTGGAGGCAGGGTTGCATCAGGTTCCATAGCATCAGCACGGTCTCCAGGGCTCCCAGAGGTTCTGTGGTGTCACAGAGGAGGCAGGGTTGCATCAGGTTCCATAGCATCACCACGGTCTCCAGGGCTCCAAGAGCTTCTGTGGTGTCACAGAGGAGGCAGGGTTGCATCAGGTTCAATAGCATCAGCACGGTCTCCAGGGCTCCCCTGAGCTTCTGTGGTGGTGTCACAGAGGAGCCAGGCTTCCTTGTAGTTCCCCAGCATCACAAAGGCTCTCCTGGGAGCCACGGGTCACAAAGCACCGTGGGCTCTGTGCAGCCCCGCTGTGTCACAATGGCCGCTGGCTTCCACGAGCCCCCGCAGTGTCCCAGTGGGCCCCGTGGCTTTAGGAGTGGGTGGCTGGGAGTTGGTGCCAGCGGCTGGGGGAGCAGCAGCAGGGACTGTGTGTGGACAGTGCCATGGCCACTTGTGTGGCCACTGGTGTCTCTGTGCCAGGCACAGCCGTGGTGTGTAACACCGGCTCTGGGTCCTTTGGCTGTGCAGGTGGCAGTCACGGCCTGGAGCAGGGCTGCTCCCGGGGGACAGCCTGGGGCAGGAGGCTGCTGGAGATTCATTCCCCACACTCCTTGTCATGAGGTGCTCAGAGTGATTGGAAAGGCTGTTGGCAGCAGGCAGTTCTCTGGGTTCAAGCTGTGGAGCTGTCAGCGGGAATGCAAAGGCCAAGCTGGTGAGCCTTTTGTCCTGGTGCCTTTAGTGTGTGAGCAGTCCCTGGTGCCGTTGTCTTTGGATCCTGAGTGTGGGAGAGGCAAGGCTTAGGATGGTGCGTAGAGCTGAGAAGGAAAGTGCCGAGAGCAGCGTGTGTGCTGCTGCTTTGAGGGGTGCAGTTGAAGTTGTAGGCAGCAAGAGCTTTCTCAGCTGGCCCTTTTGTGAGCTCTGCTTTTGCCAGATGACTTCCATCTTACCCTCTTACCATCTTAGCCTCTCATTTTTGCATATCCCAAACCCCCTTCCAAACATCCAGCAGCTGCTTGTAAAGAAGAAGTCCTAGAACAAAAAGCCAGTGCTGCCTTTCATAGCCCCTTTGCTGTCTATGAAGTAGAGGAAAGAAGCTAGTGAGACGCACTTTCTTTCTCAACTCCATAGAGCGCATCCTTCTCTCAAGGTGGCAGAGTCCTTGGCGGAAGTGAAGCATCTGCAGCTGCAGTTCAGACTGAGAGATGTGCCAGGACAGGAAACATTTGCTGACCTTCCCTGTTCCCTGTGCAACATGATTCTCGCATCCCAGTCACTTTCACATACCTTCGGTATCCCTGAGTCCAAGCAGCTAAAGCTCACAGAGACAGAAGTGTCAGGAAGGAAAACGTTCCAAAAGCACCCCCTTCTCTTATCAGCATATAAATTGTGCACAACAGGCTGCGGCACCAAACCTTCCTTCTCAGATAGACATGCCATCACACTTTTCACTCTTGCAGCTCGGTTGAAAAGCTCCAGCAGCTGCTCCCGCAATAGCAAAAGGTTCTAGAAGTGAAAGCCAGTTTGGGGCTGCACCTTCTCCTTGCCGCATGTAAGCCACACCAAACACCCTGATGCACTCTGTCCTCCCCTTCTCAAAGGAGTAGACGGTGGCATCAGGACACACCTGTGTCCCAGCAGCTGGGTGCCCAGCCGGGAGCAGGAGCAGGGCTGGGGCTGCTCCCAAAGTTGCCCCGCCCCAATGCCAGAGCCGGACATATGCTGAGGGGGGGCTGGATCAGGCTTTATTGTCCAGCTGCATGCCAGGAGTGAGCACAAAATCTACCTGCATTCTCTGCAGCATGCCATCCTGGAGCAGAGCCATTGCCAAAGGAAGCCGTGAGCCCGTGCCAAGCCAGTGCCGGAGTGGGATCCTAGCAGCACCTGTGGAAGCCGGGAGAGAGGAGCCCACCTGGAGCAGGTTCGTGCAGGATTAATCATCCCGTGGCTTCCCACCAGGGTCCTGTTGCTTCCAAAAAGCCCCACAGTGTCACTGTGGCCCCTCGGTTCCACCAGGTTCCATAGCGTCACTGTGGTGCCCAGGGTTCCGTCAGCTTCGCCAGCATCCCCACGGTCTGCAGAGGTCCCCGAGCTTCTGTGGTGTCACAGTGGAGGCAGGGTTGCATCAGGTTCCATAGCATCAGCACGGTCTCCAGGGCTCCCAGAGGTTCTGTGGTGTCACAGTGGAGGCAGGGTTGCATCAGGTTCCATAGCATCACCACAGTCTCCAGGGCTCCCTGAGCTTCTGTGGTGTCACAGTGGAGGCAGGGTTGCATCAGGTTCCATAGCATCAGCACGGTCTCCAGGGCTCCCAGAGGTTCTGTGGTGTCACAGAGGAGGCAGGGTTGCCTCAGGTTCCATAGCATCACCACGGTCTCCAGGGCTCCAAGAGCTTCTGTGGTGTCACAGAGGAGGCAGGGTTGCATCAGGTTCAATAGCATCAGCACGGTCTCCAGGGCTCCCCTGAGCTTCTGTGGTGGTGTCACAGAGGAGCCAGGCTTCCTTGTAGTTCCCCAGCATCACAAAGGCTCTCCTGGGAGCCACGAGTCACAAAGCACCGTGGGCTCTGTGCAGCCCCGCTGTGTCACAATGGCCGCTGGCTTCCACGAGCCCCCGCAGTGTCCCAGTGGGCCCCGTGGCTTTAGGAGTGGGTGGCTGGGAGTTGGTGCCAGCGGCTGGGGGAGCAGCAGCAGGGACTGTGTGTGGACAGTGCCATGGCCACTTGTGTGGCCACTGGTGTCTCTGTGCCAGGCACAGCCGTGGTGTGTAACACCGGCTCTGGGTCCTTTGGCTGTGCAGGTGGCAGTCACGGCCTGGAGCAGGGCTGCTCCCGGGGGACAGCCTGGGGCAGGAGGCTGCTGGAGATTCATTCCCCACACTCCTTGTCATGAGGTGCTCAGAGTGATTGGAAAGGCTGTTGGCAGCAGGCAGTTCTCTGGGTTCAAGCTGTGGAGCTGTCAGCGGGAATGCAAAGGCCAAGCTGGTGAGCCTTTTGTCCTGGTGCCTTTAGTGTGTGAGCAGTCCCTGGTGCCGTTGTCTTTGGATCCTGAGTGTGGGAGAGGCAAGGCTTAGGATGGTGCGTAGAGCTGAGAAGGAAAGTGCCGAGAGCAGCGTGTGTGCTGCTGCTTTGAGGGGTGCAGTTGAAGTTGTAGGCAGCAAGAGCTTTCTCAGCTGGCCCTTTTGTGAGCTCTGCTTTTGCCAGATGACTTCCATCTTACCCTCTTACCATCTTAGCCTCTCATTTTTGCATATCCCAAACCCCCTTCCAAACATCCAGCAGCTGCTTGTAAAGAAGAAGTCCTAGAACAAAAAGCCAGTGCTGCCTTTCATAGCCCCTTTGCTGTCTATGAAGTAGAGGAAAGAAGCTAGTGAGACGCACTTTCTTTCTCAACTCCATAGAGCGCATCCTTCTCTCAAGGTGGCAGAGTCCTTGGCGGAAGTGAAGCATCTGCAGCTGCAGTTCAGACTGAGAGATGTGCCAGGACAGGAAACATTTGCTGACCTTCCCTGTTCCCTGTGCAACATGATTCTCGCATCCCAGTCACTTTCACATACCTTCGGTATCCCTGAGTCCAAGCAGCTAAAGCTCACAGAGACAGAAGTGTCAGGAAGGAAAACGTTGCAAAAGCACCCCCTTCTCTTATCAGCATATAAATTGTGCACAACAGGCTGCGGCACCGAACCTTCCTTCTCAGATAGACATGCCATCACACTTTTCACTCTTGCAGCTCGGTTGAAAAGCTCCAGCAGCTGCTCCCGCAATAGCAAAAGGTTCTAGAAGTGAAAGCCAGTTTGGGGCTGCACCTTCTCCTTGCCGCATGTAAGCCACACCAAACTCCCTGATGCACTCTGTCCTCCCCTTCTCAAAGGAGTAGACGGTGGCATCAGGACACACCTGTGTCCCAGCAGCTGGGTGCCCAGCCGGGAGCAGGAGCAGGGCTGGGGCTGCTCCCAAAGTTGCCCCGCCCCAATGCCAGAGCCGGACATATGCTGAGGGGGGGCTGGATCAGGCTTTATTGTCCAGCTGCATGCCAGGAGTGAGCACAAAATCTACCTGCATTCTCTGCAGCATGCCATCCTGGAGCAGAGCCATTGCCAAAGGAAGCCGTGAGCCCGTGCCAAGCCAGTGCCGGAGTGGGATCCTAGCAGCACCTGTGGAAGCCGGGAGAGAGGAGCCCACCTGGAGCAGGTTCGTGCAGGATTAATCATCCCGTGGCTTCCCACCAGGGTCCTGTTGCTTCCAAAAGGCCCCACAGTGTCACTGTGGCCCCTCGGTTCCACCAGGTTCCATAGCGTCACTGTGGTGCCCAGGGTTCCGTCAGCTTCGCCAGCATCCCCACGGTCTGCAGAGGTCCCCGAGCTTCTGTGGTGTCACAGTGGAGGCAGGGTTGCATCAGGTTCCATAGCATCAGCACGGTCTCCAGGGCTCCCAGAGGTTCTGTGGTGTCACAGTGGAGGCAGGGTTGCATCAGGTTCCATAGCATCACCACAGTCTCCAGGGCTCCCTGAGCTTCTGTGGTGTCACAGTGGAGGCAGGGTTGCATCAGGTTCCATAGCATCAGCACGGTCTCCAGGGCTCCCAGAGGTTCTGTGGTGTCACAGAGGAGGCAGGGTTGCCTCAGGTTCCATAGCATCACCACGGTCTCCAGGGCTCCAAGAGCTTCTGTGGTGTCACAGAGGAGGCAGGGTTGCATCAGGTTCAATAGCATCAGCACGGTCTCCAGGGCTCCCCTGAGCTTCTGTGGTGGTGTCACAGAGGAGCCAGGCTTCCTTGTAGTTCCCCAGCATCACAAAGGCTCTCCTGGGAGCCACGAGTCACAAAGCACCGTGGGCTCTGTGCAGCCCCGCTGTGTCACAATGGCCGCTGGCTTCCACGAGCCCCCGCAGTGTCCCAGTGGGCCCCGTGGCTTTAGGAGTGGGTGGCTGGGAGTTGGTGCCAGCGGCTGGGGGAGCAGCAGCAGGGACTGTGTGTGGACAGTGCCATGGCCACTTGTGTGGCCACTGGTGTCTCTGTGCCAGGCACAGCCGTGGTGTGTAACACCGGCTCTGGGTCCTTTGGCTGTGCAGGTGGCAGTCACGGCCTGGAGCAGGGCTGCTCCCGGGGGACAGCCTGGGGCAGGAGGCTGCTGGAGATTCATTCCCCACACTCCTTGTCATGAGGTGCTCAGAGTGATTGGAAAGGCTGTTGGCAGCAGGCAGTTCTCTGGGTTCAAGCTGTGGAGCTGTCAGCGGGAATGCAAAGGCCAAGCTGGTGAGCCTTTTGTCCTGGTGCCTTTAGTGTGTGAGCAGTCCCTGGTGCCGTTGTCTTTGGATCCTGAGTGTGGGAGAGGCAAGGCTTAGGATGGTGCGTAGAGCTGAGAAGGAAAGTGCCGAGAGCAGCGTGTGTGCTGCTGCTTTGAGGGGTGCAGTTGAAGTTGTAGGCAGCAAGAGCTTTCTCAGCTGGCCCTTTTGTGAGCTCTGCTTTTGCCAGATGACTTCCATCTTACCCTCTTACCATCTTAGCCTCTCATTTTTGCATATCCCAAACCCCCTTCCAAACATCCAGCAGCTGCTTGTAAAGAAGAAGTCCTAGAACAAAAAGCCAGTGCTGCCTTTCATAGCCCCTTTGCTGTCTATGAAGTAGAGGAAAGAAGCTAGTGAGACGCACTTTCTTTCTCAACTCCATAGAGCGCATCCTTCTCTCAAGGTGGCAGAGTCCTTGGCGGAAGTGAAGCATCTGCAGCTGCAGTTCAGACTGAGAGATGTGCCAGGACAGGAAACATTTGCTGACCTTCCCTGTTCCCTGTGCAACATGATTCTCGCATCCCAGTCACTTTCACATACCTTCGGTATCCCTGAGTCCAAGCAGCTAAAGCTCACAGAGACAGAAGTGTCAGGAAGGAAAACGTTGCAAAAGCACCCCCTTCTCTTATCAGCATATAAATTGTGCACAACAGGCTGCGGCACCGAACCTTCCTTCTCAGATAGACATGCCATCACACTTTTCACTCTTGCAGCTCGGTTGAAAAGCTCCAGCAGCTGCTCCCGCAATAGCAAAAGGTTCTAGAAGTGAAAGCCAGTTTGGGGCTGCACCTTCTCCTTGCCGCATGTAAGCCACACCAAACTCCCTGATGCACTCTGTCCTCCCCTTCTCAAAGGAGTAGACGGTGGCATCAGGACACACCTGTGTCCCAGCAGCTGGGTGCCCAGCCGGGAGCAGGAGCAGGGCTGGGGCTGCTCCCAAAGTTGCCCCGCCCCAATGCCAGAGCCGGACATATGCTGAGGGGGGGCTGGATCAGGCTTTATTGTCCAGCTGCATGCCAGGAGTGAGCACAAAATCTACCTGCATTCTCTGCAGCATGCCATCCTGGAGCAGAGCCATTGCCAAAGGAAGCCGTGAGCCCGTGCCAAGCCAGTGCCGGAGTGGGATCCTAGCAGCACCTGTGGAAGCCGGGAGAGAGGAGCCCACCTGGAGCAGGTTCGTGCAGGATTAATCATCCCGTGGCTTCCCACCAGGGTCCTGTTGCTTCCAAAAGGCCCCACAGTGTCACTGTGGCCCCTCGGTTCCACCAGGTTCCATAGCGTCACTGTGGTGCCCAGGGTTCCGTCAGCTTCGCCAGCATCCCCACGGTCTGCAGAGGTCCCCGAGCTTCTGTGGTGTCACAGTGGAGGCAGGGTTGCATCAGGTTCCATAGCATCAGCACGGTCTCCAGGGCTCCCAGAGGTTCTGTGGTGTCACAGTGGAGGCAGGGTTGCATCAGGTTCCATAGCATCACCACAGTCTCCAGGGCTCCAAGAGCTTCTGTGGTGTCACAGTGGAGGCAGGGTTGCATCAGGTTCAATAGCATCAGCACGGTCTCCAGGGCTCCCCTGAGCTTCTGTGGTGGTGTCACAGAGGAGCCAGGCTTCCTTGTAGTTCCCCAGCATCACAAAGGCTCTCCTGGGAGCCACGGGTCACAAAGCACCGTGGGCTCTGTGCAGCCCCGCTGTGTCACAATGGCCGCTGGCTTCCACGAGCCCCCGCAGTGTCCCAGTGGGCCCCGTAGCTTTAGGAGTGGGTGGCTGGGAGTTGGTGCCAGCGGCTGGGGGAGCAGCAGCAGGGACTGTGTGTGGACAGTGCCATGGCCACTTGTGTGGCCACTGGTGTCTCTGTGCCAGGCACAGCCGTGGTGTGTAACACCGGCTCTGGGTCCTTTGGCTGTGCAGGTGGCAGTCACGGCCTGGAGCAGGGCTGCTCCCGGGGGACAGCCTGGGGCAGGAGGCTGCTGGAGATTCATTCCCCACACTCCTTGTCATGAGGTGCTCAGAGTGATTGGAAAGGCTGTTGGCAGCAGGCAGTTCTCTGGGTTCAAGCTGTGGAGCTGTCAGCGGGAATGCAAAGGCCAAGCTGGTGAGCCTTTTGTCCTGGTGCCTTTAGTGTGTGAGCAGTCCCTGGTGCCGTTGTCTTTGGATCCTGAGTGTGGGAGAGGCAAGGCTTAGGATGGTGCGTAGAGCTGAGAAGGAAAGTGCCGAGAGCAGCGTGTGTGCTGCTGCTTTGAGGGGTGCAGTTGAAGTTGTAGGCAGCAAGAGCTTTCTCAGCTGGCCCTTTTGTGAGCTCTGCTTTTGCCAGATGACTTCCATCTTACCCTCTTACCATCTTAGCCTCTCATTTTTGCATATCCCAAACCCCCTTCCAAACATCCAGCAGCTGCTTGTAAAGAAGAAGTCCTAGAACAAAAAGCCAGTGCTGCCTTTCATAGCCCCTTTGCTGTCTATGAAGTAGAGGAAAGAAGCTAGTGAGACGCACTTTCTTTCTCAACTCCATAGAGCGCATCCTTCTCTCAAGGTGGCAGAGTCCTTGGCGGAAGTGAAGCATCTGCAGCTGCAGTTCAGACTGAGAGATGTGCCAGGACAGGAAACATTTGCTGACCTTCCCTGTTCCCTGTGCAACATGATTCTCGCATCCCAGTCACTTTCACATACCTTCGGTATCCCTGAGTCCAAGCAGCTAAAGCTCACAGAGACAGAAGTGTCAGGAAGGAAAACGTTCCAAAAGCACCCCCTTCTCTTATCAGCATATAAATTGTGCACAACAGGCTGCGGCACCAAACCTTCCTTCTCAGATAGACATGCCATCACACTTTTCACTCTTGCAGCTCGGTTGAAAAGCTCCAGCAGCTGCTCCCGCAATAGCAAAAGGTTCTAGAAGTGAAAGCCAGTTTGGGGCTGCACCTTCTCCTTGCCGCATGTAAGCCACACCAAACTCCCTGATGCACTCTGTCCTCCCCTTCTCAAAGGAGTAGACGGTGGCATCAGGACACACCTGTGTCCCAGCAGCTGGGTGCCCAGCCGGGAGCAGGAGCAGGGCTGGGGCTGCTCCCAAAGTTGCCCCGCCCCAATGCCAGAGCCGGACATATGCTGAGGGGGGGCTGGATCAGGCTTTATTGTCCAGCTGCATGCCAGGAGTGAGCACAAAATCTACCTGCATTCTCTGCAGCATGCCATCCTGGAGCAGAGCCATTGCCAAAGGAAGCCGTGAGCCCGTGCCAAGCCAGTGCCGGAGTGGGATCCTAGCAGCACCTGTGGAAGCCGGGAGAGAGGAGCCCACCTGGAGCAGGTTCGTGCAGGATTAATCATCCCGTGGCTTCCCACCAGGGTCCTGTTGCTTCCAAAAAGCCCCACAGTGTCACTGTGGCCCCTCGGTTCCACCAGGTTCCATAGCGTCACTGTGGTGCCCAGGGTTCCGTCAGCTTCGCCAGCATCCCCACGGTCTGCAGAGGTCCCCGAGCTTCTGTGGTGTCACAGTGGAGGCAGGGTTGCATCAGGTTCCATAGCATCAGCACGGTCTCCAGGGCTCCCAGAGGTTCTGTGGTGTCACAGTGGAGGCAGGGTTGCATCAGGTTCCATAGCATCACCACAGTCTCCAGGGCTCCCTGAGCTTCTGTGGTGTCACAGTGGAGGCAGGGTTGCATCAGGTTCCATAGCATCAGCACGGTCTCCAGGGCTCCCAGAGGTTCTGTGGTGTCACAGAGGAGGCAGGGTTGCCTCAGGTTCCATAGCATCACCACGGTC
The DNA here is from genome assembly GCF_041296385.1 of Aphelocoma coerulescens. Taxonomy (NCBI): domain Eukaryota; kingdom Metazoa; phylum Chordata; class Aves; order Passeriformes; family Corvidae; genus Aphelocoma; species Aphelocoma coerulescens. The sequence continues at coordinate 194,472 of NW_027183502.1, read as the reverse complement.
TCCAGGGCTCCAAGAGCTTCTGTGGTGTCACAGAGGAGGCAGGGTTGCATCAGGTTCAATAGCATCAGCACGGTCTCCAGGGCTCCCCTGAGCTTCTGTGGTGGTGTCACAGAGGAGCCAGGCTTCCTTGTAGTTCCCCAGGATCACAAAGGCTCTCCTGGGAGCCACGAGTCACAAAGCACTGTGGGCTCTGTGCAGCCCCGCTGTGTCACAATGGCCGCTGGCTTCCACGAGCCCCCGCAGTGTCCCAGTGGGCCCCGTGGCTTTAGGAGTGGGTGGCTGGGAGTTGGTGCCAGCGGCTGGGGGAGCAGCAGCAGGGACTGTGTGTGGACAGTGCCATGGCCACTTGTGTGGCCACTGGTGTCTCTGTGCCAGGCACAGCCGTGGTGTGTAACACCGGCTCTGGGTCCTTTGGCTGTGCAGGTGGCAGTCACGGCCTGGAGCAGGGCTGCTCCCGGGGGACAGCCTGGGGCAGGAGGCTGCTGGAGATTCATTCCCCACACTCCTTGTCATGAGGTGCTCAGAGTGATTGGAAAGGCTGTTGGCAGCAGGCAGTTCTCTGGGTTCAAGCTGTGGAGCTGTCAGCGGGAATGCAAAGGCCAAGCTGGTGAGCCTTTTGTCCTGGTGCCTTTAGTGTGTGAGCAGTCCCTGGTGCCGTTGTCTTTGGATCCTGAGTGTGGGAGAGGCAAGGCTTAGGATGGTGCGTAGAGCTGAGAAGGAAAGTGCCGAGAGCAGCGTGTGTGCTGCTGCTTTGAGGGGTGCAGTTGAAGTTGTAGGCAGCAAGAGCTTTCTCAGCTGGCCCTTTTGTGAGCTCTGCTTTTGCCAGATGACTTCCATCTTACCCTCTTACCATCTTAGCCTCTCATTTTTGCATATCCCAAACCCCCTTCCAAACATCCAGCAGCTGCTTGTAAAGAAGAAGTCCTAGAACAAAAAGCCAGTGCTGCCTTTCATAGCCCCTTTGCTGTCTATGAAGTAGAGGAAAGAAGCTAGTGAGACGCACTTTCTTTCTCAACTCCATAGAGCGCATCCTTCTCTCAAGGTGGCAGAGTCCTTGGCGGAAGTGAAGCATCTGCAGCTGCAGTTCAGACTGAGAGATGTGCCAGGACAGGAAACATTTGCTGACCTTCCCTGTTCCCTGTGCAACATGATTCTCGCATCCCAGTCACTTTCACATACCTTCGGTATCCCTGAGTCCAAGCAGCTAAAGCTCACAGAGACAGAAGTGTCAGGAAGGAAAACGTTGCAAAAGCACCCCCTTCTCTTATCAGCATATAAATTGTGCACAACAGGCTGCGGCACCGAACCTTCCTTCTCAGATAGACATGCCATCACACTTTTCACTCTTGCAGCTCGGTTGAAAAGCTCCAGCAGCTGCTCCCGCAATAGCAAAAGGTTCTAGAAGTGAAAGCCAGTTTGGGGCTGCACCTTCTCCTTGCCGCATGTAAGCCACACCAAACTCCCTGATGCACTCTGTCCTCCCCTTCTCAAAGGAGTAGACGGTGGCATCAGGACACACCTGTGTCCCAGCAGCTGGGTGCCCAGCCGGGAGCAGGAGCAGGGCTGGGGCTGCTCCCAAAGTTGCCCCGCCCCAATGCCAGAGCCGGACATATGCTGAGGGGGGGCTGGATCAGGCTTTATTGTCCAGCTGCATGCCAGGAGTGAGCACAAAATCTACCTGCATTCTCTGCAGCATGCCATCCTGGAGCAGAGCCATTGCCAAAGGAAGCCGTGAGCCCGTGCCAAGCCAGTGCCGGAGTGGGATCCTAGCAGCACCTGTGGAAGCCGGGAGAGAGGAGCCCACCTGGAGCAGGTTCGTGCAGGATTAATCATCCCGTGGCTTCCCACCAGGGTCCTGTTGCTTCCAAAAGGCCCCACAGTGTCACTGTGGCCCCTCGGTTCCACCAGGTTCCATAGCGTCACTGTGGTGCCCAGGGTTCCGTCAGCTTCGCCAGCATCCCCACGGTCTGCAGAGCTCCCCGAGCTTCTGTGGTGTCACAGTGGAGGCAGGGTTGCATCAGGTTCCATAGCATCAGCACGGTCTCCAGGGCTCCCAGAGGTTCTGTGGTGTCACAGTGGAGGCAGGGTTGCATCAGGTTCCATAGCATCACCACAGTCTCCAGGGCTCCCTGAGCTTCTGTGGTGTCACAGTGGAGGCAGGGTTGCATCAGGTTCCATAGCATCAGCACGGTCTCCAGAGCTCCCAGAGGTTCTGTGGTGTCACAGAGGAGGCAGGGTTGCATCAGGTTCCATAGCATCACCACGGTCTCCAGGGCTCCAAGAGCTTCTGTGTTGTCACAGAGGAGGCAGGGTTGCATCAGGTTCAATAGCATCAGCACAGTCTCCAGGGCTCCCCTGAGCTTCTGTGGTGGTGTCACAGAGGAGCCAGGCTTCCTTGTAGTTCCCCAGCATCACAAAGGCTCTCCTGGGAGCCACGAGTCACAAAGCACCGTGGGCTCTGTGCAGCCCCGCTGTGTCACAATGGCCGCTGGCTTCCACGAGCCCCCGCAGTGTCCCAGTGGGCCCCGTGGCTTTAGGAGTGGGTGGCTGGGAGTTGGTGCCAGCGGCTGGGGGAGCAGCAGCAGGGACTGTGTGTGGACAGTGCCATGGCCACTTGTGTGGCCACTGGTGTCTCTGTGCCAGGCACAGCCGTGGTGTGTAACACCGGCTCTGGGTCCTTTGGCTGTGCAGGTGGCAGTCACGGCCTGGAGCAGGGCTGCTCCCGGGGGACAGCCTGGGGCAGGAGGCTGCTGGAGATTCATTCCCCACACTCCTTGTCATGAGGTGCTCAGAGTGATTGGAAAGGCTGTTGGCAGCAGGCAGTTCTCTGGGTTCAAGCTGTGGAGCTGTCAGCGGGAATGCAAAGGCCAAGCTGGTGAGCCTTTTGTCCTGGTGCCTTTAGTGTGTGAGCAGTCCCTGGTGCCGTTGTCTTTGGATCCTGAGTGTGGGAGAGGCAAGGCTTAGGATGGTGCGTAGAGCTGAGAAGGAAAGTGCCGAGAGCAGCGTGTGTGCTGCTGCTTTGAGGGGTGCAGTTGAAGTTGTAGGCAGCAAGAGCTTTCTCAGCTGGCCCTTTTGTGAGCTCTGCTTTTGCCAGATGACTTCCATCTTACCCTCTTACCATCTTAGCCTCTCATTTTTGCATATCCCAAACCCCCTTCCAAACATCCAGCAGCTGCTTGTAAAGAAGAAGTCCTAGAACAAAAAGCCAGTGCTGCCTTTCATAGCCCCTTTGCTGTCTATGAAGTAGAGGAAAGAAGCTAGTGAGACGCACTTTCTTTCTCAACTCCATAGAGCGCATCCTTCTCTCAAGGTGGCAGAGTCCTTGGCGGAAGTGAAGCATCTGCAGCTGCAGTTCAGACTGAGAGATGTGCCAGGACAGGAAACATTTGCTGACCTTCCCTGTTCCCTGTGCAACATGATTCTCGCATCCCAGTCACTTTCACATACCTTCGGTATCCCTGAGTCCAAGCAGCTAAAGCTCACAGAGACAGAAGTGTCAGGAAGGAAAACGTTCCAAAAGCACCCCCTTCTCTTATCAGCATATAAATTGTGCACAACAGGCTGCGGCACCGAACCTTCCTTCTCAGATAGACATGCCATCACACTTTTCACTCTTGCAGCTCGGTTGAAAAGCTCCAGCAGCTGCTCCCGCAATAGCAAAAGGTTCTAGAAGTGAAAGCCAGTTTGGGGCTGCACCTTCTCCTTGCCGCATGTAAGCCACACCAAACTCCCTGATGCACTCTGTCCTCCCCTTCTCAAAGGAGTAGACGGTGGCATCAGGACACACCTGTGTCCCAGCAGCTGGGTGCCCAGCCGGGAGCAGGAGCAGGGCTGGGGCTGCTCCCAAAGTTGCCCCGCCCCAATGCCAGAGCCGGACATATGCTGAGGGGGGGCTGGATCAGGCTTTATTGTCCAGCTGCATGCCAGGAGTGAGCACAAAATCTACCTGCATTCTCTGCAGCATGCCATCCTGGAGCAGAGCCATTGCCAAAGGAAGCCGTGAGCCCGTGCCAAGCCAGTGCCGGAGTGGGATCCTAGCAGCACCTGTGGAAGCCGGGAGAGAGGAGCCCACCTGGAGCAGGTTCGTGCAGGATTAATCATCCCGTGGCTTCCCACCAGGGTCCTGTTGCTTCCAAAAGGCCCCACAGTGTCACTGTGGCCCCTCGGTTCCACCAGGTTCCATAGCGTCACTGTGGTGCCCAGGGTTCCGTCAGCTTCGCCAGCATCCCCACGGTCTGCAGAGCTCCCCGAGCTTCTGTGGTGTCACAGTGGAGGCAGGGTTGCATCAGGTTCCATAGCATCAGCACGGTCTCCAGGGCTCCCAGAGGTTCTGTGGTGTCACAGTGGAGGCAGGGTTGCATCAGGTTCCATAGCATCACCACAGTCTCCAGGGCTCCCTGAGCTTCTGTGGTGTCACAGTGGAGGCAGGGTTGCATCAGGTTCCATAGCATCAGCACGGTCTCCAGAGCTCCCAGAGGTTCTGTGGTGTCACAGAGGAGGCAGGGTTGCATCAGGTTCCATAGCATCAGCACGGTCTCCAGGGCTCCAAGAGCTTCTGTGTTGTCACAGAGGAGGCAGGGTTGCATCAGGTTCAATAGCATCAGCACAGTCTCCAGGGCTCCCCTGAGCTTCTGTGGTGGTGTCACAGAGGAGCCAGGCTTCCTTGTAGTTCCCCAGCATCACAAAGGCTCTCCTGGGAGCCACGAGTCACAAAGCACCGTGGGCTCTGTGCAGCCCCGCTGTGTCACAATGGCCGCTGGCTTCCACGAGCCCCCGCAGTGTCCCAGTGGGCCCCGTGGCTTTAGGAGTGGGTGGCTGGGAGTTGGTGCCAGCGGCTGGGGGAGCAGCAGCAGGGACTGTGTGTGGACAGTGCCATGGCCACTTGTGTGGCCACTGGTGTCTCTGTGCCAGGCACAGCCGTGGTGTGTAACACCGGCTCTGGGTCCTTTGGCTGTGCAGGTGGCAGTCACGGCCTGGAGCAGGGCTGCTCCCGGGGGACAGCCTGGGGCAGGAGGCTGCTGGAGATTCATTCCCCACACTCCTTGTCATGAGGTGCTCAGAGTGATTGGAAAGGCTGTTGGCAGCAGGCAGTTCTCTGGGTTCAAGCTGTGGAGCTGTCAGCGGGAATGCAAAGGCCAAGCTGGTGAGCCTTTTGTCCTGGTGCCTTTAGTGTGTGAGCAGTCCCTGGTGCCGTTGTCTTTGGATCCTGAGTGTGGGAGAGGCAAGGCTTAGGATGGTGCGTAGAGCTGAGAAGGAAAGTGCCGAGAGCAGCGTGTGTGCTGCTGCTTTGAGGGGTGCAGTTGAAGTTGTAGGCAGCAAGAGCTTTCTCAGCTGGCCCTTTTGTGAGCTCTGCTTTTGCCAGATGACTTCCATCTTACCCTCTTACCATCTTAGCCTCTCATTTTTGCATATCCCAAACCCCCTTCCAAACATCCAGCAGCTGCTTGTAAAGAAGAAGTCCTAGAACAAAAAGCCAGTGCTGCCTTTCATAGCCCCTTTGCTGTCTATGAAGTAGAGGAAAGAAGCTAGTGAGACGCACTTTCTTTCTCAACTCCATAGAGCGCATCCTTCTCTCAAGGTGGCAGAGTCCTTGGCGGAAGTGAAGCATCTGCAGCTGCAGTTCAGACTGAGAGATGTGCCAGGACAGGAAACATTTGCTGACCTTCCCTGTTCCCTGTGCAACATGATTCTCGCATCCCAGTCACTTTCACATACCTTCGGTATCCCTGAGTCCAAGCAGCTAAAGCTCACAGAGACAGAAGTGTCAGGAAGGAAAACGTTGCAAAAGCACCCCCTTCTCTTATCAGCATATAAATTGTGCACAACAGGCTGCGGCACCGAACCTTCCTTCTCAGATAGACATGCCATCACACTTTTCACTCTTGCAGCTCGGTTGAAAAGCTCCAGCAGCTGCTCCCGCAATAGCAAAAGGTTCTAGAAGTGAAAGCCAGTTTGGGGCTGCACCTTCTCCTTGCCGCATGTAAGCCACACCAAACTCCCTGATGCACTCTGTCCTCCCCTTCTCAAAGGAGTAGACGGTGGCATCAGGACACACCTGTGTCCCAGCAGCTGGGTGCCCAGCCGGGAGCAGGAGCAGGGCTGGGGCTGCTCCCAAAGTTGCCCCACCCCAATGCCAGAGCCGGACATATGCTGAGGGGGGGCTGGATCAGGCTTTATTGTCCAGCTGCATGCCAGGAGTGAGCACAAAATCTACCTGCATTCTCTGCAGCATGCCATCCTGGAGCAGAGCCATTGCCAAAGGAAGCCGTGAGCCCGTGCCAAGCCAGTGCCGGAGTGGGATCCTAGCAGCACCTGTGGAAGCCGGGAGAGAGGAGCCCACCTGGAGCAGGTTCGTGCAGGATTAATCATCCCGTGGCTTCCCACCAGGGTCCTGTTGCTTCCAAAAGGCCCCACAGTGTCACTGTGGCCCCTCGGTTCCACCAGGTTCCATAGCGTCACTGTGGTGCCCAGGGTTCCGTCAGCTTCGCCAGCATCCCCACGGTCTGCAGAGCTCCCCGAGCTTCTGTGGTGTCACAGTGGAGGCAGGGTTGCATCAGGTTCCATAGCATCAGCACGGTCTCCAGGGCTCCCAGAGGTTCTGTGGTGTCACAGTGGAGGCAGGGTTGCATCAGGTTCCATAGCATCACCACAGTCTCCAGGGCTCCCTGAGCTTCTGTGGTGTCACAGTGGAGGCAGGGTTGCATCAGGTTCCATAGCATCAGCACGGTCTCCAGGGCTCCCAGAGGTTCTGTGGTGTCACAGAGGAGGCAGGGTTGCATCAGGTTCCATAGCATCACCACGGTCTCCAGGGCTCCAAGAGCTTCTGTGGTGTCACAGAGGAGGCAGGGTTGCATCAGGTTCAATAGCATCAGCACGGTCTCCAGGGCTCCCCTGAGCTTCTGTGGTGGTGTCACAGAGGAGCCAGGCTTCCTTGTAGTTCCCCAGCATCACAAAGGCTCTCCTGGGAGCCACGGGTCACAAAGCACCGTGGGCTCTGTGCAGCCCCGCTGTGTCACAATGGCCGCTGGCTTCCACGAGCCCCCGCAGTGTCCCAGTGGGCCCCGTGGCTTTAGGAGTGGGTGGCTGGGAGTTGGTGCCAGCGGCTGGGGGAGCAGCAGCAGGGACTGTGTGTGGACAGTGCCATGGCCACTTGTGTGGCCACTGGTGTCTCTGTGCCAGGCACAGCCGTGGTGTGTAACACCGGCTCTGGGTCCTTTGGCTGTGCAGGTGGCAGTCACGGCCTGGAGCAGGGCTGCTCCCGGGGGACAGCCTGGGGCAGGAGGCTGCTGGAGATTCATTCCCCACACTTCTTGTCATGAGGTGCTCAGAGTGATTGGAAAGGCTGTTGGCAGCAGGCAGTTCTCTGGGTTCAAGCTGTGGAGCTGTCAGCGGGAATGCAAAGGCCAAGCTGGTGAGCCTTTTGTCCTGGTGCCTTTAGTGTGTGAGCAGTCCCTGGTGCCGTTGTCTTTGGATCCTGAGTGTGGGAGAGGCAAGGCTTAGGATGGTGCGTAGAGCTGAGAAGGAAAGTGCCGAGAGCAGCGTGTGTGCTGCTGCTTTGAGGGGTGCAGTTGAAGTTGTAGGCAGCAAGAGCTTTCTCAGCTGGCCCTTTTGTGAGCTCTGCTTTTGCCAGATGACTTCCATCTTACCCTCTTACCATCTTAGCCTCTCATTTTTGCATATCCCAAACCCCCTTCCAAACATCCAGCAGCTGCTTGTAAAGAAGAAGTCCTAGAACAAAAAGCCAGTGCTGCCTTTCATAGCCCCTTTGCTGTCTATGAAGTAGAGGAAAGAAGCTAGTGAGACGCACTTTCTTTCTCAACTCCATAGAGCGCATCCTTCTCTCAAGGTGGCAGAGTCCTTGGCGGAAGTGAAGCATCTGCAGCTGCAGTTCAGACTGAGAGATGTGCCAGGACAGGAAACATTTGCTGACCTTCCCTGTTCCCTGTGCAACATGATTCTCGCATCCCAGTCACTTTCACACACCTTCGGTATCCCTGAGTCCAAGCAGCTAAAGCTCACAGAGACAGAAGTGTCAGGAAGGAAAACGTTGCAAAAGCACCCCCTTCTCTTATCAGCATATAAATTGTGCACAACAGGCTGCGGCACCGAACCTTCCTTCTCAGATAGACATGCCATCACACTTTTCACTCTTGCAGCTCGGTTGAAAAGCTCCAGCAGCTGCTCCCGCAATAGCAAAAGGTTCTAGAAGTGAAAGCCAGTTTGGGGCTGCACCTTCTCCTTGCCGCATGTAAGCCACACCAAACTCCCTGATGCACTCTGTCCTCCCCTTCTCAAAGGAGTAGACGGTGGCATCAGGACACACCTGTGTCCCAGCAGCTGGGTGCCCAGCCGGGAGCAGGAGCAGGGCTGGGGCTGCTCCCAAAGTTGCCCCGCCCCAATGCCAGAGCCGGACATATGCTGAGGGGGGGCTGGATCAGGCTTTATTGTCCAGCTGCATGCCAGGAGTGAGCACAAAATCTACCTGCATTCTCTGCAGCATGCCATCCTGGAGCAGAGCCATTGCCAAAGGAAGCCGTGAGCCCGTGCCAAGCCAGTGCCGGAGTGGGATCCTAGCAGCACCTGTGGAAGCCGGGAGAGAGGAGCCCACCTGGAGCAGGTTCGTGCAGGATTAATCATCCCGTGGCTTCCCACCAGGGTCCTGTTGCTTCCAAAAGGCCCCACAGTGTCACTGTGGCCCCTCGGTTCCACCAGGTTCCATAGCGTCACTGTGGTGCCCAGGGTTCCGTCAGCTTCGCCAGCATCCCCACGGTCTGCAGAGCTCCCCGAGCTTCTGTGGTGTCACAGTGGAGGCAGGGTTGCATCAGGTTCCATAGCATCAGCACGGTCTCCAGGGCTCCCAGAGGTTCTGTGGTGTCACAGTGGAGGCAGGGTTGCATCAGGTTCCATAGCATCACCACAGTCTCCAGGGCTCCCTGAGCTTCTGTGGTGTCACAGTGGAGGCAGGGTTGCATCAGGTTCCATAGCATCAGCACGGTCTCCAGGGCTCCCAGAGGTTCTGTGGTGTCACAGAGGAGGCAGGGTTGCATCAGGTTCCATAGCATCACCACGGTCTCCAGGGCTCCAAGAGCTTCTGTGGTGTCACAGAGGAGGCAGGGTTGCATCAGGTTCAATAGCATCAGCACGGTCTCCAGGGCTCCCCTGAGCTTCTGTGGTGGTGTCACAGAGGAGCCAGGCTTCCTTGTAGTTCCCCAGCATCACAAAGGCTCTCCTGGGAGCCACGGGTCACAAAGCACCGTGGGCTCTGTGCAGCCCCGCTGTGTCACAATGGCCGCTGGCTTCCACGAGCCCCCGCAGTGTCCCAGTGGGCCCCGTGGCTTTAGGAGTGGGTGGCTGGGAGTTGGTGCCAGCGGCTGGGGGAGCAGCAGCAGGGACTGTGTGTGGACAGTGCCATGGCCACTTGTGTGGCCACTGGTGTCTCTGTGCCAGGCACAGCCGTGGTGTGTAACACCGGCTCTGGGTCCTTTGGCTGTGCAGGTGGCAGTCACGGCCTGGAGCAGGGCTGCTCCCGGGGGACAGCCTGGGGCAGGAGGCTGCTGGAGATTCATTCCCCACACTTCTTGTCATGAGGTGCTCAGAGTGATTGGAAAGGCTGTTGGCAGCAGGCAGTTCTCTGGGTTCAAGCTGTGGAGCTGTCAGCGGGAATGCAAAGGCCAAGCTGGTGAGCCTTTTGTCCTGGTGCCTTTAGTGTGTGAGCAGTCCCTGGTGCCGTTGTCTTTGGATCCTGAGTGTGGGAGAGGCAAGGCTTAGGATGGTGCGTAGAGCTGAGAAGGAAAGTGCCGAGAGCAGCGTGTGTGCTGCTGCTTTGAGGGGTGCAGTTGAAGTTGTAGGCAGCAAGAGCTTTCTCAGCTGGCCCTTTTGTGAGCTCTGCTTTTGCCAGATGACTTCCATCTTACCCTCTTACCATCTTAGCCTCTCATTTTTGCATATCCCAAACCCCCTTCCAAACATCCAGCAGCTGCTTGTAAAGAAGAAGTCCTAGAACAAAAAGCCAGTGCTGCCTTTCATAGCCCCTTTGCTGTCTATGAAGTAGAGGAAAGAAGCTAGTGAGACGCACTTTCTTTCTCAACTCCATAGAGCGCATCCTTCTCTCAAGGTGGCAGAGTCCTTGGCGGAAGTGAAGCATCTGCAGCTGCAGTTCAGACTGAGAGATGTGCCAGGACAGGAAACATTTGCTGACCTTCCCTGTTCCCTGTGCAACATGATTCTCGCATCCCAGTCACTTTCACACACCTTCGGTATCCCTGAGTCCAAGCAGCTAAAGCTCACAGAGACAGAAGTGTCAGGAAGGAAAACGTTGCAAAAGCACCCCCTTCTCTTATCAGCATATAAATTGTGCACAACAGGCTGCGGCACCGAACCTTCCTTCTCAGATAGACATGCCATCACACTTTTCACTCTTGCAGCTCGGTTGAAAAGCTCCAGCAGCTGCTCCCGCAATAGCAAAAGGTTCTAGAAGTGAAAGCCAGTTTGGGGCTGCACCTTCTCCTTGCCGCATGTAAGCCACACCAAACTCCCTGATGCACTCTGTCCTCCCCTTCTCAAAGGAGTAGACGGTGGCATCAGGACACACCTGTGTCCCAGCAGCTGGGTGCCCAGCCGGGAGCAGGAGCAGGGCTGGGGCTGCTCCCAAAGTTGCCCCGCCCCAATGCCAGAGCCGGACATATGCTGAGGGGGGGCTGGATCAGGCTTTATTGTCCAGCTGCATGCCAGGAGTGAGCACAAAATCTACCTGCATTCTCTGCAGCATGCCATCCTGGAGCAGAGCCATTGCCAAAGGAAGCCGTGAGCCCGTGCCAAGCCAGTGCCGGAGTGGGATCCTAGCAGCACCTGTGGAAGCCGGGAGAGAGGAGCCCACCTGGAGCAGGTTCGTGCAGGATTAATCATCCCGTGGCTTCCCACCAGGGTCCTGTTGCTTCCAAAAGGCCCCACAGTGTCACTGTGGCCCCTCGGTTCCACCAGGTTCCATAGCGTCACTGTGGTGCCCAGGGTTCCGTCAGCTTCGCCAGCATCCCCACGGTCTGCAGAGCTCCCCGAGCTTCTGTGGTGTCACAGTGGAGGCAGGGTTGCATCAGGTTCCATAGCATCAGCACGGTCTCCAGGGCTCCCAGAGGTTCTGTGGTGTCACAGTGGAGGCAGGGTTGCATCAGGTTCCATAGCATCACCACAGTCTCCAGGGCTCCCTGAGCTTCTGTGGTGTCACAGTGGAGGCAGGGTTGCATCAGGTTCCATAGCATCAGCACGGTCTCCAGGGCTCCCAGAGGTTCTGTGGTGTCACAGAGGAGGCAGGGTTGCATCAGGTTCCATAGCATCACCACGGTCTCCAGGGCTCCAAGAGCTTCTGTGGTGTCACAGAGGAGGCAGGGTTGCATCAGGTTCAATAGCATCAGCACGGTCTCCAGGGCTCCCCTGAGCTTCTGTGGTGGTGTCACAGAGGAGCCAGGCTTCCTTGTAGTTCCCCAGCATCACAAAGGCTCTCCTGGGAGCCACGGGTCACAAAGCACCGTGGGCTCTGTGCAGCCCCGCTGTGTCACAATGGCCGCTGGCTTCCACGAGCCCCCGCAGTGTCCCAGTGGGCCCCGTGGCTTTAGGAGTGGGTGGCTGGGAGTTGGTGCCAGCGGCTGGGGGAGCAGCAGCAGGGACTGTGTGTGGACAGTGCCATGGCCACTTGTGTGGCCACTGGTGTCTCTGTGCCAGGCACAGCCGTGGTGTGTAACACCGGCTCTGGGTCCTTTGGCTGTGCAGGTGGCAGTCACGGCCTGGAGCAGGGCTGCTCCCGGGGGACAGCCTGGGGCAGGAGGCTGCTGGAGATTCATTCCCCACACTTCTTGTCATGAGGTGCTCAGAGTGATTGGAAAGGCTGTTGGCAGCAGGCAGTTCTCTGGGTTCAAGCTGTGGAGCTGTCAGCGGGAATGCAAAGGCCAAGCTGGTGAGCCTTTTGTCCTGGTGCCTTTAGTGTGTGAGCAGTCCCTGGTGCCGTTGTCTTTGGATCCTGAGTGTGGGAGAGGCAAGGCTTAGGATGGTGCGTAGAGCTGAGAAGGAAAGTGCCGAGAGCAGCGTGTGTGCTGCTGCTTTGAGGGGTGCAGTTGAAGTTGTAGGCAGCAAGAGCTTTCTCAGCTGGCCCTTTTGTGAGCTCTGCTTTTGCCAGATGACTTCCATCTTACCCTCTTACCATCTTAGCCTCTCATTTTTGCATATCCCAAACCCCCTTCCAAACATCCAGCAGCTGCTTGTAAAGAAGAAGTCCTAGAACAAAAAGCCAGTGCTGCCTTTCATAGCCCCTTTGCTGTCTATGAAGTAGAGGAAAGAAGCTAGTGAGACGCACTTTCTTTCTCAACTCCATAGAGCGCATCCTTCTCTCAAGGTGGCAGAGTCCTTGGCGGAAGTGAAGCATCTGCAGCTGCAGTTCAGACTGAGAGATGTGCCAGGACAGGAAACATTTGCTGACCTTCCCTGTTCCCTGTGCAACATGATTCTCGCATCCCAGTCACTTTCACACACCTTCGGTATCCCTGAGTCCAAGCAGCTAAAGCTCACAGAGACAGAAGTGTCAGGAAGGAAAACGTTGCAAAAGCACCCCCTTCTCTTATCAGCATATAAATTGTGCACAACAGGCTGCGGCACCGAACCTTCCTTCTCAGATAGACATGCCATCACACTTTTCACTCTTGCAGCTCGGTTGAAAAGCTCCAGCAGCTGCTCCCGCAATAGCAAAAGGTTCTAGAAGTGAAAGCCAGTTTGGGGCTGCACCTTCTCCTTGCCGCATGTAAGCCACACCAAACTCCCTGATGCACTCTGTCCTCCCCTTCTCAAAGGAGTAGACGGTGGCATCAGGACACACCTGTGTCCCAGCAGCTGGGTGCCCAGCCGGGAGCAGGAGCAGGGCTGGGGCTGCTCCCAAAGTTGCCCCGCCCCAATGCCAGAGCCGGACATATGCTGAGGGGGGGCTGGATCAGGCTTTATTGTCCAGCTGCATGCCAGGAGTGAGCACAAAATCTACCTGCATTCTCTGCAGCATGCCATCCTGGAGCAGAGCCATTGCCAAAGGAAGCCGTGAGCCCGTGCCAAGCCAGTGCCGGAGTGGGATCCTAGCAGCACCTGTGGAAGCCGGGAGAGAGGAGCCCACCTGGAGCAGGTTCGTGCAGGATTAATCATCCCGTGGCTTCCCACCAGGGTCCTGTTGCTTCCAAAAGGCCCCACAGTGTCACTGTGGCCCCTCGGTTCCACCAGGTTCCATAGCGTCACTGTGGTGCCCAGGGTTCCGTCAGCTTCGCCAGCATCCCCACGGTCTGCAGAGCTCCCCGAGCTTCTGTGGTGTCACAGTGGAGGCAGGGTTGCATCAGGTTCCATAGCATCAGCACGGTCTCCAGGGCTCCCAGAGGTTCTGTGGTGTCACAGTGGAGGCAGGGTTGCATCAGGTTCCATAGCATCACCACAGTCTCCAGGGCTCCCTGAGCTTCTGTGGTGTCACAGTGGAGGCAGGGTTGCATCAGGTTCCATAGCATCAGCACGGTCTCCAGGGCTCCCAGAGGTTCTGTGGTGTCACAGAGGAGGCAGGGTTGCATCAGGTTCCATAGCATCACCACGGTCTCCAGGGCTCCAAGAGCTTCTGTGGTGTCACAGAGGAGGCAGGGTTGCATCAGGTTCCATAGCATCAGCACGGTCTCCAGGGCTCCCCTGAGCTTCTGTGGTGGTGTCACAGAGGAGCCAGGCTTCCTTGTAGTTCCCCAGCATCACAAAGGCTCTCCTGGGAGCCACGGGTCACAAAGCACCGTGGGCTCTGTGCAGCCCCGCTGTGTCACAATGGCCGCTGGCTTCCACGAGCCCCCGCAGTGTCCCAGTGGGCCCCGTGGCTTTAGGAGTGGGTGGCTGGGAGTTGGTGCCAGCGGCTGGGGGAGCAGCAGCAGGGACTGTGTGTGGACAGTGCCATGGCCACTTGTGTGGCCACTGGTGTCTCTGTGCCAGGCACAGCCGTGGTGTGTAACACCGGCTCTGGGTCCTTTGGCTGTGCAGGTGGCAGTCACGGCCTGGAGCAGGGCTGCTCCCGGGGGACAGCCTGGGGCAGGAGGCTGCTGGAGATTCATTCCCCACACTCCTTGTCATGAGGTGCTCAGAGTGATTGGAAAGGCTGTTGGCAGCAGGCAGTTCTCTGGGTTCAAGCTGTGGAGCTGTCAGCGGGAATGCAAAGGCCAAGCTGGTGAGCCTTTTGTCCTGGTGCCTTTAGTGTGTGAGCAGTCCCTGGTGCCGTTGTCTTTGGATCCTGAGTGTGGGAGAGGCAAGGCTTAGGATGGTGCGTAGAGCTGAGAAGGAAAGTGCCGAGAGCAGCGTGTGTGCTGCTGCTTTGAGGGGTGCAGTTGAAGTTGTAGGCAGCAAGAGCTTTCTCAGCTGGCCCTTTTGTGAGCTCTGCTTTTGCCAGATGACTTCCATCTTACCCTCTTACCATCTTAGCCTCTCATTTTTGCATATCCCAAACCCCCTTCCAAACATCCAGCAGCTGCTTGTAAAGAAGAAGTCCTAGAACAAAAAGCCAGTGCTGCCTTTCATAGCCCCTTTGCTGTCTATGAAGTAGAGGAAAGAAGCTAGTGAGACGCACTTTCTTTCTCAACTCCATAGAGCGCATCCTTCTCTCAAGGTGGCAGAGTCCTTGGCGGAAGTGAAGCATCTGCAGCTGCAGTTCAGACTGAGAGATGTGCCAGGACAGGAAACATTTGCTGACCTTCCCTGTTCCCTGTGCAACATGATTCTCGCATCCCAGTCACTTTCACACACCTTCGGTATCCCTGAGTCCAAGCAGCTAAAGCTCACAGAGACAGAAGTGTCAGGAAGGAAAACGTTCCAAAAGCACCCCCTTCTCTTATCAGCATATAAATTGTGCACAACAGGCTGCGGCACCGAACCTTCCTTCTCAGATAGACATGCCATCACACTTTTCACTCTTGCAGCTCGGTTGAAAAGCTCCAGCAGCTGCTCCCGCAATAGCAAAAGGTTCTAGAAGTGAAAGCCAGTTTGGGGCTGCACCTTCTCCTTGCCGCATGTAAGCCACACCAAACTCCCTGATGCACTCTGTCCTCCCCTTCTCAAAGGAGTAGACGGTGGCATCAGGACACACCTGTGTCCCAGCAGCTGGGTGCCCAGCCGGGAGCAGGAGCAGGGCTGGGGCTGCTCCCAAAGTTGCCCCGCCCCAATGCCAGAGCCGGACATATGCTGAGGGGGGGCTGGATCAGGCTTTATTGTCCAGCTGCATGCCAGGAGTGAGCACAAAATCTACCTGCATTCTCTGCAGCATGCCATCCTGGAGCAGAGCCATTGCCAAAGGAAGCCGTGAGCCCGTGCCAAGCCAGTGCCGGAGTGGGATCCTAGCAGCACCTGTGGAAGCCGGGAGAGAGGAGCCCACCTGGAGCAGGTTCGTGCAGGATTAATCATCCCGTGGCTTCCCACCAGGGTCCTGTTGCTTCCAAAAGGCCCCACAGTGTCACTGTGGCCCCTCGGTTCCACCAGGTTCCATAGCGTCACTGTGGTGCCCAGGGTTCCGTCAGCTTCGCCAGCATCCCCACGGTCTGCAGAGCTCCCCGAGCTTCTGTGGTGTCACAGTGGAGGCAGGGTTGCATCAGGTTCCATAGCATCAGCACGGTCTCCAGGGCTCCCAGAGGTTCTGTGGTGTCACAGTGGAGGCAGGGTTGCATCAGGTTCCATAGCATCACCACAGTCTCCAGGGCTCCCTGAGCTTCTGTGGTGTCACAGTGGAGGCAGGGTTGCATCAGGTTCCATAGCATCACCACGGTCTCCAGGGCTCCCAGAGGTTCTGTGGTGTCACAGAGGAGGCAGGGTTGCATCAGGTTCCATAGCATCAGCACGGTCTCCAGGGCTCCAAGAGCTTCTGTGGTGTCACAGAGGAGGCAGGGTTGCATCAGGTTCAATAGCATCAGCACGGTCTCCAGGGCTCCCCTGAGCTTCTGTGGTGGTGTCACAGAGGAGCCAGGCTTCCTTGTAGTTCCCCAGCATCACAAATGTCGAAATTGATGGCGATGATGGTGATGAGGGTGTGGGTTCGGTCGGGCCCGGCTGGAGATGGACGGCGACGAGAGATCTCTATAAGCAGGTCTTTGGAGCATGCAGTTGATTGCAGAGGGCGTGGGTACAGGGGCACTGCTTAGAGCTGCCAGCTGCAGCTCCAAGCAGGCCCAAGGTGTAAGAGAGGGAGAGAGAGTGAGCGAGAGAGCTAGAGCAAGAGGCTGAGAGCTAAGAGTGTAAAGAGCAAGAGAGACAAACTAAGAGGAGAGCTGAATTAAGAGGAAGAAGAAGAGCAAGAGAGTTACTAAGAGAGCTACTAAGAGGAGAAGAGCATTACTAAGAGAGCTACTAAGAGAGTTACTAAGAGCGTTACTAAGAGGAGAAGAGCATTACTAAGAGGAGAGGAGTTAAGAGAGCGAGGAGCTTGTTACAATACAATAAATCATCTTCTGTAGTGAATATTCTAATTCTCAGTAGCCAATCTAATACAAGGTACAAATCCTATAGCATTTACATACAGCCTATAAGAGTTCTTACATTACCATAGAGTGTTACATTTTAACTTCTAAAAACTACTCTTTGGACCCCTTCTGCTGAGCTAGTAGGGTCTGCTCTGACCCTTGGACCTGTCTGCAAGCAGAGGGTATTGTTCAATCAAGAGGGGATTACCTTCAGCCGGCTATACCATTGTTTTCCAGTTGTTCAGTAACTAAGACTCTATATCTCAAAGATGGCCTTCATTTCGATGTCGCTCACAGTTTTCATATTCCCAGAATCTTTTGTTAGGCAATCATATTTATAAGGCTTTCCTGTTTCATCTTCCCCAACATCTCCCCCGTTCTGATGAACAACTAAGATATTAGATACAGTCCTACTCGTTATTTTTTGCACACACTGAAGCATACAAGGTACTGCTACTAAAACTATAATTATTACTACTAGAATAATCAAGCCTATTTTACAGAGTTCCCTTAGCCAAGGTGCAAAGCTCCAATCATCAAACAAACTGTCCAGCCAAGACGGGTCATCTGTTCTAATTTGGTTAGCTAGATCCTTTAGGTTTTGTAGCTGTTTGTGAATGGAAACAGAATGATCGGATAAGTTCATACAGCATAATCCTTCAAAATCTTCACAGCCGTGCCCATGTGCTAATAAAAGATAATCAACGGCAGCTCTATTTTGTAAAGTGGCATGTCTGACTGCCTCTTCATCGGTTAACAGATCACTGATCATAGTAGAGGTGGCATTTACCTCCTTGCTGAGCCAACATCCCAACTTGTTTAACTGTTTTAAAGCAATTGAGGAGCTTAACTGAGGTAGAAAAATGCTTGCAACAATTGATTTTCCAGAGTTCCAAGGGTGGAAGTCACTATCACAGTCACTATCGTACTGATGTCCCCAGGAAGATCTGATCTTTCTGCTTTTCTTTTTGATTACCTCTTTGACACTGGGAGCAATAATTGTAAGTTGTCCCAGAGCACAAGGGCCACCATCTATTTTTGAAGGTATACCTTGCCAGGCCCTGTCTCCACAGATGAGCCAAATTCCTCTGGGGAATCGAATAGGAAGTTTGCTAAAACGATCTGCATGAGGTTCGTCATATATAAGAAGCTTAACTTGACTACACCAAGAAGTTACATTGCTATAAGCTGGGTGATATGGGGTAACATTTAAATGGGGACCGTTTTCTCCTTGAAAGTGAAAGAAATAGCAGGTATCCATAGTTAACGAACCTAGGATTTCTAGCTCTTGAAGGTCAGATTTATCAATTTTAGAATTATCAATATAAGTTTGGTGTCTATGGCTGGGAGTTGGAGATACATGATGATCGTCATATGGCCAATACTTATCAAGAGTAATATTATCAAAACCTTCTGGAAGAGGTACTCCAACTAAACAGGTTGAAAAAGGTTTGTCAGGGCTTGTGTCAGATAGACAGATGGTATCGGAGCCTGCGGATTTGGCTAAAGCAACCCAGACATTTGTCTTTGGTTGATTCACAGGTAAAGCTTCACTACAAAAACTAAAACAAAAGAATAAAAGCAACATGCACGCGCGCAAATGAGAAAACTCCATTCTTTTCTTGAGCTGTTTTTGGCAGATCACTTTCTTCTGGTGATTCTGCGCAGTTCAGGTCTGGGTGCTTGCTTCCTGGCTTCCACTTGCAGAGTCACTGGCTGGTGTGGTGGCATCAGCAGGCTTTGATGCGAGGTATGGCTTCACGTTTTTTGCTGGAACCCACTTGATTCCTTCACCTGTGGAAACACATGCAAACCCCTTCCCCCACATTATAAGATTGTATGGTCCTTCTATTTTTCCTGAGTCTAGATTTTTAATCAAAACTGGGGGGCGCTCTTTCAGTTTTGCTTTTTTGTTGTTCAAAAAATGTCTATAAATGGGGGGATCAGGCTCTTCTGCAGAGCTATTCAAAAAATTGTAAACATACAAAGCCTTGTTCAACCTCCTTTGAGGTGTATCCTGGACTTCTCCCCCTCTCTGTTGATCTAAAATGCGTTTTAGGGTTTGATGTGTTCTTTTTAGGGTACTTTTTAGCAGTTGTTTAAGATACGGTGAGCAAATACCACTATCTCTTACAGCCCTTCTTAGTTCTTTAATTTCGTGAGTGGGGATGGGAACCCACGTTTTGGGACTGTCAGGCTGTTGGCTAGCTATCACAGGCTTAGCTAATAGACTTTCATCTTTACAGCTTTGGAGTCTTATTTCATGCCAATCTGTTAACTGAGAATAATCTGAGCACTTTGGAGGATTTTTTGATTCAGAAAGTAGCGCTAACAAACTCTCAGAACTCGTTTTCTCCTTATGGGTTGCAAGATCCCAGCCGCTCGCTGGCGGGACTCTGGGGCTCATTGCAAACAAATCTGGCTGCTTTTCAGGGTTTCCTGGTGTTAGATTTAAAGCATCAGCTCGGGCAGAGCGGCTCTCCGTCTTCCCTGCCACTGGAGCTGCACCACTGCCCTTCGTTCCCCCCCTGTTTGCGGCTTGTGAGGCGAGGCTGAGCTGCGCGGAGGGATGTTGCTGGGCGGCGGTAGCCGAGGGATACAGCTGTGCGGTGCCGGAGGGCCCCGGCGGGGGCGGCGATGGCACTGCCGATCTCCGCGGTGGCGGGCGAGGAGGCGGGGGGGCCGCGAGCAACCGGCTCCGCGGCAGCGGGCGAGGGGGTGCGGGTGGCTCTATTGAAGGCGAGGTGAAAGCCGTGGGGGGCGGTGGCGGAGCTAGTTCCGTGAGCAGTGCTGTGGTTGGAGAAGTGTGAGCGTGCGTGGGTTGCGCCATCAGGTCAACGTGGCGGACTGTGATGGCCGCTGTCTGTGTGTCGGGGAGAGCGGGAGGTGGCAGGGCTGTCCCGTCGGCAGGAGACGATCCCGGGGCTGCGGGAGGCGGGAGGGCCGGCGTGGAGGCGGCGGGAGTATGTTGCGGTGGGGCCATGGCGAACGGTGGGCCAGTCGGCGGCTGGACCGCGGCGTGCTGCCGCTGGGAGTTTGCAGGCTGGGCTGGTGTGGCTGCCGGCGCGGCGGTGCCAGGAGACGGGGCTGGAGCAGCGGCAGGCACGGGAGAGGCAGCAGCCATCTGTGTAGGCGCTGCAGCGCCGGCACCAGGTGGCTGGCGGGGCTGGGGCGCTCCGTGTCCCACGGACGCGGACGGGACGTTGACCACCACCGGCGCCGTGTCGGTGGCGGCGAGGGGGACCTGGGGGGCTGGAAGAAGGGTCGCCGCCTGGCTTTGCGGGGGGCCGGCTATGATGGTGGCTACAGCCATAACAGGCGCGGCTAGGGGAGCGGTAGGACCCGTAGGTGGCAGGGGAGCAGCCGCTGGCCCCGCAGGGCTATCGGCGGGGGGCGGGGCCGCGAAGGCGCTGGCGGACGGGGTGGGAGGAGCGAGGGACGGGGCCGCGAAGACGCTGGAGCCGAGGGCGGGGACCGCGGGAGCCGGGGCAGCAGGGAGGAACGGGATGGGGGGGGGCGGGGATGGGGGGAGCGGTGGAGGGGGTCGTAGGGTCCGGTGGGACAGGGGTGACGGCTGCCAGGACAGCGGGGGCGGGGGGCGGGGCGGCACGAGTCAGTCGGACCGCGGCTACCGGAGCCGCGAGAGGCGGGACAGCAGGGACTAACGGGACCGTGGGGGTGGAGATGACGGGGGCGGTGGGGGGGGCGGTGGAGTCCGGTGGGGCAGGGGTGACCGGTGCAGGGACCGCGGGGGGGTGGGGCGGGGCGGCACGAGACAGCTGGACCGCGGGTACCGGAGCCGTGAGGTCCGGCGGCGGGGCGGGGGCCGTGCCCGGTTGCAGGCTCGCGGCGGCAAGGGGCGGGCTCGCAGCAGGAGCGGGACCCGGCGAGGTGGCTGCTGCGGGCGGCGCCTTCGCAGCAAACAGCTCCACGAGCGCTCTGCAAGCCGGGACCAGCTCCGCGGCAGCCCAATCCCGGCGGGAGATATTATTAAAGAGTTTAACCCGAACTGTGTCCCAGAAGTCTCTTGTAAAGACGGCTGAACGGTCAGCATTTGGGAAATTAATCAGAGTCCATTCTAAGAGGTTTTTTAGCTCCTGTTTAGGTAATTGACTTGGACCGGAGCTTAGTAAGTACTTAAGTTGTTTATAGAGATGTCTGTCATGGGCAGAGTGAGTTTGTCCCATTATTGACCAGTATGATACTCACCTAGATGTCGCAGGGGGCAGGGTCCTTAATCAGAAGTCCGTCGTGGGGGGCTGGCCAGGCTCTCCACACGGCGCTCAGGACGCTGCTGTCGGGTCCCTCCTCAGAGCTCCGGTTTCAGGCGTCGCTTGGCAACGGCTTTCCGTGCTCGGGACCTCGCAGGTGTCTCCACTCAGAGCTCCAGCGCGGGCGGTGCTGAGCAATACCCGCCTGTGCTCGGGCGCGCAGCTGGATCCCTCCTAAGAGCTCCGGTCTGCACTGCTTAGCAGCGTGTCCGTGCTCGAGGGGTACCACGGCAAACTTCCTCAAAGAGCTCCAGGTAACCGCTGCGCAGCAGTGGCCGTCTGTGCTCGAGGACTGCCAGGCAATTTCCTCCCTCCGAGAGCTCCAGGTAATTGCTACGAAGTAACGGCTCCCCGTGCTCGAGGGCTGCCTCAGCAGAGTTATAGAGCTCCGGCTTTTACGCTGCGCAGCAACGGTATGCCGTGCTCACGACACGTTCCAGGTGGCTATAACTGGTCTTTTAGTTACCGTCCATGGCGAAGTCTCTCACAGGTGGAAGAAGCTGAATCAGGCCTTCACTCACGTTTGGGCGCCAGTTTGTCGAAATTGATGGCGATGATGGTGATGAGGGTGTGGGTTCGGTCGGGCCCGGCTGGAGATGGACGGCGACGAGAGATCTCTATAAGCAGGTCTTTGGAGCATGCAGTTTATTGCAGAGGGCGTGGGTACAGGGGCACTGCTTAGAGCTGCCAGCTGCAGCTCCAAGCAGGCCCAAGGTGTAAGAGAGGGAGAGAGAGTGAGCGAGAGAGCTAGAGCAAGAGGCTGAGAGCTAAGAGTGTAAAGAGCAAGAGAGACAAACTAAGAGGAGAGCTGAATTAAGAGGAAGAAGAAGAGCAAGAGAGTTACTAAGAGAGCTACTAAGAGGAGAAGAGCATTACTAAGAGAGCTACTAAGAGAGTTACTAAGAGCGTTACTAAGAGGAGAAGAGCATTACTAAGAGGAGAGGAGTTAAGAGAGCGAGGAGCTTGTTACAATACAATAAATCATCTTCTGTAGTGAATATTCTAATTCTCAGTAGCCAATCTAATACAAGGTACAAATCCTATAGCATTTACATACAGCCTATAAGAGTTCTTACATTACCATAGAGTGTTACATTTTAACTTCTAAAAACTACTCTTTGGACCCCTTCTGCTGAGCTAGTAGGGTCTGCTCTGACCCTTGGACCTGTCTGCAAGCAGAGGGTATTGTTCAATCAAGAGGGGATTACCTTCAGCCGGCTAAACCATTGTTTTCCAGTTGTTCAGTAACTAAGACTCTATATCTCAAAGATGGCCTTCATTTCGATGTCGCTCACAGTTTTCATATTCCCAGAATCTTTTGTTAGGCAATCATATTTATAAGGCTTTCCTGTTTCATCTTCCCCAACAACAAAGGCTCTCCTGGGAGCCACGGGTCACAAAGCACCGTGGGCTCTGTGCAGCCCCGCTGTGTCACAATGGCCGCTGGCTTCCACGAGCCCCCGCAGTGTCCCAGTGGGCCCCGTGGCTTTAGGAGTGGGTGGCTGGGAGTTGGTGCCAGCGGCTGGGGGAGCAGCAGCAGGGACTGTGTGTGGACAGTGCCATGGCCACTTGTGTGGCCACTGGTGTCTCTGTGCCAGGCACAGCCGTGGTGTGTAACACCGGCTCTGGGTCCTTTGGCTGTGCAGGTGGCAGTCACGGCCTGGAGCAGGGCTGCTCCCGGGGGACAGCCTGGGGCAGGAGGCTGCTGGAGATTCATTCCCCACACTCCTTGTCATGAGGTGCTCAGAGTGATTGGAAAGGCTGTTGGCAGCAGGCAGTTCTCTGGGTTCAAGCTGTGGAGCTGTCAGCGGGAATGCAAAGGCCAAGCTGGTGAGCCTTTTGTCCTGGTGCCTTTAGTGTGTGAGCAGTCCCTGGTGCCGTTGTCTTTGGATCCTGAGTGTGGGAGAGGCAAGGCTTAGGATGGTGCGTAGAGCTGAGAAGGAAAGTGCCGAGAGCAGCATGTGTGCTGCTGCTTTGAGGGGTGCAGTTGAAGTTGTAGGCAGCAAGAGCTTTCTCAGCTGGCCCTTTTGTGAGCTCTGCTTTTGCCAGATGACTTCCATCTTACCCTCTTACCATCTTAGCCTCTCATTTTTGCATATCCCAAACCCCCTTCCAAACATCCAGCAGCTGCTTGTAAAGAAGAAGTCCTAGAACAAAAAGCCAGTGCTGCCTTTCATAGCCCCTTTGCTGTCTATGAAGTAGAGGAAAGAAGCTAGTGAGACGCACTTTCTTTCTCAACTCCATAGAGCGCATCCTTCTCTCAAGGTGGCAGAGTCCTTGGCGGAAGTGAAGCATCTGCAGCTGCAGTTCAGACTGAGAGATGTGCCAGGACAGGAAACATTTGCTGACCTTCCCTGTTCCCTGTGCAACATGATTCTCGCATCCCAGTCACTTTCACATACCTTCGGTATCCCTGAGTCCAAGCAGCTAAAGCTCACAGAGACAGAAGTGTCAGGAAGGAAAACGTTGCAAAAGCACCCCCTTCTCTTATCAGCATATAAATTGTGCACAACAGGCTGCGGCACCGAACCTTCCTTCTCAGATAGACATGCCATCACACTTTTCACTCTTGCAGCTCGGTTGAAAAGCTCCAGCAGCTGCTCCCGCAATAGCAAAAGGTTCTAGAAGTGAAAGCCAGTTTGGGGCTGCACCTTCTCCTTGCCGCATGTAAGCCACACCAAACTCCCTGATGCACTCTGTCCTCCCCTTCTCAAAGGAGTAGACGGTGGCATCAGGACACACCTGTGTCCCAGCAGCTGGGTGCCCAGCCGGGAGCAGGAGCAGGGCTGGGGCTGCTCCCAAAGTTGCCCCGCCCCAATGCCAGAGCCGGACATATGCTGAGGGGGGGCTGGATCAGGCTTTATTGTCCAGCTGCATGCCAGGAGTGAGCACAAAATCTACCTGCATTCTCTGCAGCATGCCATCCTGGAGCAGAGCCATTGCCAAAGGAAGCCGTGAGCCCGTGCCAAGCCAGTGCCGGAGTGGGATCCTAGCAGCACCTGTGGAAGCCGGGAGAGAGGAGCCCACCTGGAGCAGGTTCGTGCAGGATTAATCATCCCGTGGCTTCCCACCAGGGTCCTGTTGCTTCCAAAAGGCCCCACAGCGTCACTGTGGCCCCTCGGTTCCACCAGGTTCCATAGCGTCACTGTGGTGCCCAGGGTTCCGTCAGCTTCGCCAGCATCCCCACGGTCTGCAGAGCTCCCCGAGCTTCTGTGGTGTCACAGTGGAGGCAGGGTTGCATCAGGTTCCATAGCATCAGCACGGTCTCCAGGGCTCCCAGAGGTTCTGTGGTGTCACAGTGGAGGCAGGGTTGCATCAGGTTCCATAGCATCACCACAGTCTCCAGGGCTCCCTGAGCTTCTGTGGTGTCACAGTGGAGGCAGGGTTGCATCAGGTTCCATAGCATCAGCACGGTCTCCAGGGCTCCCAGAGGTTCTGTGGTGTCACAGTGGAGGCAGGGTTGCATCAGGTTCCATAGCATCACCACAGTCTCCAGGGCTCCCTGAGCTTCTGTGGTGTCACAGTGGAGGCAGGGTTGCATCAGGTTCCATAGCATCAGCACGGTCTCCAGGGCTCCCCTGAGCTTCTGTGGTGGTGTCACAGAGGAGCCAGGCTTCCTTGTAGTTCCCCAGCATCACAAAGGCTCTCCTGGGAGCCACGGGTCACAAAGCACCGTGGGCTCTGTGCAGCCCCGCTGTGTCACAATGGCCGCTGGCTTCCACGAGCCCCCGCAGTGTCCCAGTGGGCCCCGTGGCTTTAGGAGTGGGTGGCTGGGAGTTGGTGCCAGCGGCTGGGGGAGCAGCAGCAGGGACTGTGTGTGGACAGTGCCATGGCCACTTGTGTGGCCACTGGTGTCTCTGTGCCAGGCACAGCCGTGGTGTGTAACACCGGCTCTGGGTCCTTTGGCTGTGCAGGTGGCAGTCACGGCCTGGAGCAGGGCTGCTCCCGGGGGACAGCCTGGGGCAGGAGGCTGCTGGAGATTCATTCCCCACACTCCTTGTCATGAGGTGCTCAGAGTGATTGGAAAGGCTGTTGGCAGCAGGCAGTTCTCTGGGTTCAAGCTGTGGAGCTGTCAGCGGGAATGCAAAGGCCAAGCTGGTGAGCCTTTTGTCCTGGTGCCTTTAGTGTGTGAGCAGTCCCTGGTGCCGTTGTCTTTGGATCCTGAGTGTGGGAGAGGCAAGGCTTAGGATGGTGCGTAGAGCTGAGAAGGAAAGTGCCGAGAGCAGCATGTGTGCTGCTGCTTTGAGGGGTGCAGTTGAAGTTGTAGGCAGCAAGAGCTTTCACAGCTGGCCCTTTTGTGAGCTCTGCTTTTGCCAGATGACTTCCATCTTACCCTCTTACCATCTTAGCCTCTCATTTTTGCATATCCCAAACCCCCTTCCAAACATCCAGCAGCTGCTTGTAAAGAAGAAGTCCTAGGACAAAAAGCCAGTGCTGCCTTTCATAGCCCCTTTGCTGTCTATGAAGTAGAGGAAAGAAGCTAGTGAGACGCACTTTCTTTCTCAACTCCATAGAGCGCATCCTTCTCTCAAGGTGGCAGAGTCCTTGGCGGAAGTGAAGCATCTGCAGCTGCAGTTCAGACTGAGAGATGTGCCAGGACAGGAAACATTTGCTGACCTTCCCTGTTCCCTGTGCAACATGATTCTCGCATCCCAGTCACTTTCACATACCTTCGGTATCCCTGAGTCCAAGCAGCTAAAGCTCACAGAGACAGAAGTGTCAGGAAGGAAAACGTTGCAAAAGCACCCCCTTCTCTTATCAGCATATAAATTGTGCACAACAGGCTGCGGCACCGAACCTTCCTTCTCAGATAGACATGCCATCACACTTTTCACTCTTGCAGCTCGGTTGAAAAGCTCCAGCAGCTGCTCCCGCAATAGCAAAAGGTTCTAGAAGTGAAAGCCAGTTTGGGGCTGCACCTTCTCCTTGCCGCATGTAAGCCACACCAAACTCCCTGATGCACTCTGTCCTCCCCTTCTCAAAGGAGTAGACGGTGGCATCAGGACACACCTGTGTCCCAGCAGCTGGGTGCCCAGCCGGGAGCAGGAGCAGGGCTGGGGCTGCTCCCAAAGTTGCCCCGCCCCAATGCCAGAGCCGGACATATGCTGAGGGGGGGCTGGATCAGGCTTTATTGTCCAGCTGCATGCCAGGAGTGAGCACAAAATCTACCTGCATTCTCTGCAGCATGCCATCCTGGAGCAGAGCCATTGCCAAAGGAAGCCGTGAGCCCGTGCCAAGCCAGTGCCGGAGTGGGATCCTAGCAGCACCTGTGGAAGCCGGGAGAGAGGAGCCCACCTGGAGCAGGTTCGTGCAGGATTAATCATCCCGTGGCTTCCCACCAGGGTCCTGTTGCTTCCAAAAGGCCCCACAGCGTCACTGTGGCCCCTCGGTTCCACCAGGTTCCATAGCGTCACTGTGGTGCCCAGGGTTCCGTCAGCTTCGCCAGCATCCCCACGGTCTGCAGAGGTCCCCGAGCTTCTGTGGTGTCACAGTGGAGGCAGGGTTGCATCAGGTTCCATAGCATCAGCACGGTCTCCAGGGCTCCCAGAGGTTCTGTGGTGTCACAGTGGAGGCAGGGTTGCATCAGGTTCCATAGCATCACCACAGTCTCCAGGGCTCCCTGAGCTTCTGTGGTGTCACAGTGGAGGCAGGGTTGCATCAGGTTCCATAGCATCAGCACGGTCTCCAGGGCTCCCAGAGGTTCTGTGGTGTCACAGAGGAGGCAGGGTTGCATCAGGTTCCATAGCATCACCACGGTCTCCAGGGCTCCAAGAGCTTCTGTGGTGTCACAGAGGAGGCAGGGTTGCATCAGGTTCAATAGCATCAGCACGGTCTCCAGGGCTCCCCTGAGCTTCTGTGGTGGTGTCACAGAGGAGCCAGGCTTCCTTGTAGTTCCCCAGCATCACAAAGGCTCTCCTGGGAGCCACGGGTCACAAAGCACCGTGGGCTCTGTGCAGCCCCGCTGTGTCACAATGGCCGCTGGCTTCCACGAGCCCCCGCAGTGTCCCAGTGGGCCCCGTGGCTTTAGGAGTGGGTGGCTGGGAGTTGGTGCCAGCGGCTGGGGGAGCAGCAGCAGGGACTGTGTGTGGACAGTGCCATGGCCACTTGTGTGGCCACTGGTGTCTCTGTGCCAGGCACAGCCGTGGTGTGTAACACCGGCTCTGGGTCCTTTGGCTGTGCAGGTGGCAGTCACGGCCTGGAGCAGGGCTGCTCCCGGGGGACAGCCTGGGGCAGGAGGCTGCTGGAGATTCATTCCCCACACTCCTTGTCATGAGGTGCTCAGAGTGATTGGAAAGGCTGTTGGCAGCAGGCAGTTCTCTGGGTTCAAGCTGTGGAGCTGTCAGCGGGAATGCAAAGGCCAAGCTGGTGAGCCTTTTGTCCTGGTGCCTTTAGTGTGTGAGCAGTCCCTGGTGCCGTTGTCTTTGGATCCTGAGTGTGGGAGAGGCAAGGCTTAGGATGGTGCGTAGAGCTGAGAAGGAAAGTGCCGAGAGCAGCGTGTGTGCTGCTGCTTTGAGGGGTGCAGTTGAAGTTGTAGGCAGCAAGAGCTTTCTCAGCTGGCCCTTTTGTGAGCTCTGCTTTTGCCAGATGACTTCCATCTTACCCTCTTACCATCTTAGCCTCTCATTTTTGCATATCCCAAACCCCCTTCCAAACATCCAGCAGCTGCTTGTAAAGAAGAAGTCCTAGAACAAAAAGCCAGTGCTGCCTTTCATAGCCCCTTTGCTGTCTATGAAGTAGAGGAAAGAAGCTAGTGAGACGCACTTTCTTTCTCAACTCCATAGAGCGCATCCTTCTCTCAAGGTGGCAGAGTCCTTGGCGGAAGTGAAGCATCTGCAGCTGCAGTTCAGACTGAGAGATGTGCCAGGACAGGAAACATTTGCTGACCTTCCCTGTTCCCTGTGCAACATGATTCTCGCATCCCAGTCACTTTCACATACCTTCGGTATCCCTGAGTCCAAGCAGCTAAAGCTCACAGAGACAGAAGTGTCAGGAAGGAAAACGTTCCAAAAGCACCCCCTTCTCTTATCAGCATATAAATTGTGCACAACAGGCTGCGGCACCAAACCTTCCTTCTCAGATAGACATGCCATCACACTTTTCACTCTTGCAGCTCGGTTGAAAAGCTCCAGCAGCTGCTCCCGCAATAGCAAAAGGTTCTAGAAGTGAAAGCCAGTTTGGGGCTGCACCTTCTCCTTGCCGCATGTAAGCCACACCAAACTCCCTGATGCACTCTGTCCTCCCCTTCTCAAAGGAGTAGACGGTGGCATCAGGACACACCTGTGTCCCAGCAGCTGGGTGCCCAGCCGGGAGCAGGAGCAGGGCTGGGGCTGCTCCCAAAGTTGCCCCGCCCCAATGCCAGAGCCGGACATATGCTGAGGGGGGGCTGGATCAGGCTTTATTGTCCAGCTGCATGCCAGGAGTGAGCACAAAATCTACCTGCATTCTCTGCAGCATGCCATCCTGGAGCAGAGCCATTGCCAAAGGAAGCCGTGAGCCCGTGCCAAGCCAGTGCCGGAGTGGGATCCTAGCAGCACCTGTGGAAGCCGGGAGAGAGGAGCCCACCTGGAGCAGGTTCGTGCAGGATTAATCATCCCGTGGCTTCCCACCAGGGTCCTGTTGCTTCCAAAAGGCCCCACAGTGTCACTGTGGCCCCTCGGTTCCACCAGGTTCCATAGCGTCACTGTGGTGCCCAGGGTTCCGTCAGCTTCGCCAGCATCCCCACGGTCTGCAGAGGTCCCCGAGCTTCTGTGGTGTCACAGTGGAGGCAGGGTTGCATCAGGTTCCATAGCATCAGCACGGTCTCCAGGGCTCCCAGAGGTTCTGTGGTGTCACAGTGGAGGCAGGGTTGCATCAGGTTCCATAGCATCACCACAGTCTCCAGGGCTCCCTGAGCTTCTGTGGTGTCACAGTGGAGGCAGGGTTGCATCAGGTTCCATAGCATCAGCACGGTCTCCAGGGCTCCCCTGAGCTTCTGTGGTGGTGTCACAGAGGAGCCAGGCTTCCTTGTAGTTCCCCAGCATCACAAAGGCTCTCCTGGGAGCCACGGGTCACAAAGCACCGTGGGCTCTGTGCAGCCCCGCTGTGTCACAATGGCCGCTGGCTTCCACGAGCCCCCGCAGTGTCCCAGTGGGCCCCGTAGCTTTAGGAGTGGGTGGCTGGGAGTTGGTGCCAGCGGCTGGGGGAGCAGCAGCAGGGACTGTGTGTGGACAGTGCCATGGCCACTTGTGTGGCCACTGGTGTCTCTGTGCCAGGCACAGCCGTGGTGTGTAACACCGGCTCTGGGTCCTTTGGCTGTGCAGGTGGCAGTCACGGCCTGGAGCAGGGCTGCTCCCGGGGGACAGCCTGGGGCAGGAGGCTGCTGGAGATTCATTCCCCACACTCCTTGTCATGAGGTGCTCAGAGTGATTGGAAAGGCTGTTGGCAGCAGGCAGTTCTCTGGGTTCAAGCTGTGGAGCTGTCAGCGGGAATGCAAAGGCCAAGCTGGTGAGCCTTTTGTCCTGGTGCCTTTAGTGTGTGAGCAGTCCCTGGTGCCGTTGTCTTTGGATCCTGAGTGTGGGAGAGGCAAGGCTTAGGATGGTGCGTAGAGCTGAGAAGGAAAGTGCCGAGAGCAGCGTGTGTGCTGCTGCTTTGAGGGGTGCAGTTGAAGTTGTAGGCAGCAAGAGCTTTCTCAGCTGGCCCTTTTGTGAGCTCTGCTTTTGCCAGATGACTTCCATCTTACCCTCTTACCATCTTAGCCTCTCATTTTTGCATATCCCAAACCCCCTTCCAAACATCCAGCAGCTGCTTGTAAAGAAGAAGTCCTAGAACAAAAAGCCAGTGCTGCCTTTCATAGCCCCTTTGCTGTCTATGAAGTAGAGGAAAGAAGCTAGTGAGACGCACTTTCTTTCTCAACTCCATAGAGCGCATCCTTCTCTCAAGGTGGCAGAGTCCTTGGCGGAAGTGAAGCATCTGCAGCTGCAGTTCAGACTGAGAGATGTGCCAGGACAGGAAACATTTGCTGACCTTCCCTGTTCCCTGTGCAACATGATTCTCGCATCCCAGTCACTTTCACATACCTTCGGTATCCCTGAGTCCAAGCAGCTAAAGCTCACAGAGACAGAAGTGTCAGGAAGGAAAACGTTCCAAAAGCACCCCCTTCTCTTATCAGCATATAAATTGTGCACAACAGGCTGCGGCACCAAACCTTCCTTCTCAGATAGACATGCCATCACACTTTTCACTCTTGCAGCTCGGTTGAAAAGCTCCAGCAGCTGCTCCCGCAATAGCAAAAGGTTCTAGAAGTGAAAGCCAGTTTGGGGCTGCACCTTCTCCTTGCCGCATGTAAGCCACACCAAACTCCCTGATGCACTCTGTCCTCCCCTTCTCAAAGGAGTAGACGGTGGCATCAGGACACACCTGTGTCCCAGCAGCTGGGTGCCCAGCCGGGAGCAGGAGCAGGGCTGGGGCTGCTCCCAAAGTTGCCCCGCCCCAATGCCAGAGCCGGACATATGCTGAGGGGGGGCTGGATCAGGCTTTATTGTCCAGCTGCATGCCAGGAGTGAGCACAAAATCTACCTGCATTCTCTGCAGCATGCCATCCTGGAGCAGAGCCATTGCCAAAGGAAGCCGTGAGCCCGTGCCAAGCCAGTGCCGGAGTGGGATCCTAGCAGCACCTGTGGAAGCCGGGAGAGAGGAGCCCACCTGGAGCAGGTTCGTGCAGGATTAATCATCCCGTGGCTTCCCACCAGGGTCCTGTTGCTTCCAAAAGGCCCCACAGTGTCACTGTGGCCCCTCGGTTCCACCAGGTTCCATAGCGTCACTGTGGTGCCCAGGGTTCCGTCAGCTTCGCCAGCATCCCCACGGTCTGCAGAGCTCCCCGAGCTTCTGTGGTGTCACAGTGGAGGCAGGGTTGCATCAGGTTCCATAGCATCAGCACGGTCTCCAGGGCTCCCAGAGGTTCTGTGGTGTCACAGTGGAGGCAGGGTTGCATCAGGTTCCATAGCATCACCACAGTCTCCAGGGCTCCCTGAGCTTCTGTGGTGTCACAGTGGAGGCAGGGTTGCATCAGGTTCCATAGCATCACCACGGTCTCCAGGGCTCCCCTGAGCTTCTGTGGTGGTGTCACAGAGGAGCCAGGCTTCCTTGTAGTTCCCCAGCATCACAAAGGCTCTCCTGGGAGCCACGGGTCACAAAGCACCGTGGGCTCTGTGCAGCCCCGCTGTGTCACAATGGCCGCTGGCTTCCACGAGCCCCCGCAGTGTCCCAGTGGGCCCCGTAGCTTTAGGAGTGGGTGGCTGGGAGTTGGTGCCAGCGGCTGGGGGAGCAGCAGCAGGGACTGTGTGTGGACAGTGCCATGGCCACTTGTGTGGCCACTGGTGTCTCTGTGCCAGGCACAGCCGTGGTGTGTAACACCGGCTCTGGGTCCTTTGGCTGTGCAGGTGGCAGTCACGGCCTGGAGCAGGGCTGCTCCCGGGGGACAGCCTGGGGCAGGAGGCTGCTGGAGATTCATTCCCCACACTCCTTGTCATGAGGTGCTCAGAGTGATTGGAAAGGCTGTTGGCAGCAGGCAGTTCTCTGGGTTCAAGCTGTGGAGCTGTCAGCGGGAATGCAAAGGCCAAGCTGGTGAGCCTTTTGTCCTGGTGCCTTTAGTGTGTGAGCAGTCCCTGGTGCCGTTGTCTTTGGATCCTGAGTGTGGGAGAGGCAAGGCTTAGGATGGTGCGTAGAGCTGAGAAGGAAAGTGCCGAGAGCAGCGTGTGTGCTGCTGCTTTGAGGGGTGCAGTTGAAGTTGTAGGCAGCAAGAGCTTTCTCAGCTGGCCCTTTTGTGAGCTCTGCTTTTGCCAGATGACTTCCATCTTACCCTCTTACCATCTTAGCCTCTCATTTTTGCATATCCCAAACCCCCTTCCAAACATCCAGCAGCTGCTTGTAAAGAAGAAGTCCTAGAACAAAAAGCCAGTGCTGCCTTTCATAGCCCCTTTGCTGTCTATGAAGTAGAGGAAAGAAGCTAGTGAGACGCACTTTCTTTCTCAACTCCATAGAGCGCATCCTTCTCTCAAGGTGGCAGAGTCCTTGGCGGAAGTGAAGCATCTGCAGCTGCAGTTCAGACTGAGAGATGTGCCAGGACAGGAAACATTTGCTGACCTTCCCTGTTCCCTGTGCAACATGATTCTCGCATCCCAGTCACTTTCACATACCTTCGGTATCCCTGAGTCCAAGCAGCTAAAGCTCACAGAGACAGAAGTGTCAGGAAGGAAAACGTTCCAAAAGCACCCCCTTCTCTTATCAGCATATAAATTGTGCACAACAGGCTGCGGCACCACACCTTCCTTCTCAGATAGACATGCCATCACACTTTTCACTCTTGCAGCTCGGTTGAAAAGCTCCAGCAGCTGCTCCCGCAATAGCAAAAGGTTCTAGAAGTGAAAGCCAGTTTGGGGCTGCACCTTCTCCTTGCCGCATGTAAGCCACACCAAACTCCCTGATGCACTCTGTCCTCCCCTTCTCAAAGGAGTAGACGGTGGCATCAGGACACACCTGTGTCCCAGCAGCTGGGTGCCCAGCCGGGAGCAGGAGCAGGGCTGGGGCTGCTCCCAAAGTTGCCCCGCCCCAATGCCAGAGCCGGACATATGCTGAGGGGGGGCTGGATCAGGCTTTATTGTCCAGCTGCATGCCAGGAGTGAGCACAAAATCTACCTGCATTCTCTGCAGCATGCCATCCTGGAGCAGAGCCATTGCCAAAGGAAGCCGTGAGCCCGTGCCAAGCCAGTGCCGGAGTGGGATCCTAGCAGCACCTGTGGAAGCCGGGAGAGAGGAGCCCACCTGGAGCAGGTTCGTGCAGGATTAATCATCCCGTGGCTTCCCACCAGGGTCCTGTTGCTTCCAAAAGGCCCCACAGTGTCACTGTGGCCCCTCGGTTCCACCAGGTTCCATAGCGTCACTGTGGTGCCCAGGGTTCCGTCAGCTTCGCCAGCATCCCCACGGTCTGCAGAGCTCCCCGAGCTTCTGTGGTGTCACAGTGGAGGCAGGGTTGCATCAGGTTCCATAGCATCAGCACGGTCTCCAGGGCTCCCAGAGGTTCTGTGGTGTCACAGTGGAGGCAGGGTTGCATCAGGTTCCATAGCATCACCACAGTCTCCAGGGCTCCCTGAGCTTCTGTGGTGTCACAGTGGAGGCAGGGTTGCATCAGGTTCCATAGCATCAGCACGGTCTCCAGGGCTCCCCTGAGCTTCTGTGGTGGTGTCACAGAGGAGCCAGGCTTCCTTGTAGTTCCCCAGCATCACAAAGGCTCTCCTGGGAGCCACGGGTCACAAAGCACCGTGGGCTCTGTGCAGCCCCGCTGTGTCACAATGGCCGCTGGCTTCCACGAGCCCCCGCAGTGTCCCAGTGGGCCCCGTAGCTTTAGGAGTGGGTGGCTGGGAGTTGGTGCCAGCGGCTGGGGGAGCAGCAGCAGGGACTGTGTGTGGACAGTGCCATGGCCACTTGTGTGGCCACTGGTGTCTCTGTGCCAGGCACAGCCGTGGTGTGTAACACCGGCTCTGGGTCCTTTGGCTGTGCAGGTGGCAGTCACGGCCTGGAGCAGGGCTGCTCCCGGGGGACAGCCTGGGGCAGGAGGCTGCTGGAGATTCATTCCCCACACTCCTTGTCATGAGGTGCTCAGAGTGATTGGAAAGGCTGTTGGCAGCAGGCAGTTCTCTGGGTTCAAGCTGTGGAGCTGTCAGCGGGAATGCAAAGGCCAAGCTGGTGAGCCTTTTGTCCTGGTGCCTTTAGTGTGTGAGCAGTCCCTGGTGCCGTTGTCTTTGGATCCTGAGTGTGGGAGAGGCAAGGCTTAGGATGGTGCGTAGAGCTGAGAAGGAAAGTGCCGAGAGCAGCGTGTGTGCTGCTGCTTTGAGGGGTGCAGTTGAAGTTGTAGGCAGCAAGAGCTTTCTCAGCTGGCCCTTTTGTGAGCTCTGCTTTTGCCAGATGACTTCCATCTTACCCTCTTACCATCTTAGCCTCTCATTTTTGCATATCCCAAACCCCCTTCCAAACATCCAGCAGCTGCTTGTAAAGAAGAAGTCCTAGAACAAAAAGCCAGTGCTGCCTTTCATAGCCCCTTTGCTGTCTATGAAGTAGAGGAAAGAAGCTAGTGAGACGCACTTTCTTTCTCAACTCCATAGAGCGCATCCTTCTCTCAAGGTGGCAGAGTCCTTGGCGGAAGTGAAGCATCTGCAGCTGCAGTTCAGACTGAGAGATGTGCCAGGACAGGAAACATTTGCTGACCTTCCCTGTTCCCTGTGCAACATGATTCTCGCATCCCAGTCACTTTCACATACCTTCGGTATCCCTGAGTCCAAGCAGCTAAAGCTCACAGAGACAGAAGTGTCAGGAAGGAAAACGTTCCAAAAGCACCCCCTTCTCTTATCAGCATATAAATTGTGCACAACAGGCTGCGGCACCGAACCTTCCTTCTCAGATAGACATGCCATCACACTTTTCACTCTTGCAGCTCGGTTGAAAAGCTCCAGCAGCTGCTCCCGCAATAGCAAAAGGTTCTAGAAGTGAAAGCCAGTTTGGGGCTGCACCTTCTCCTTGCCGCATGTAAGCCACACCAAACTCCCTGATGCACTCTGTCCTCCCCTTCTCAAAGGAGTAGACGGTGGCATCAGGACACACCTGTGTCCCAGCAGCTGGGTGCCCAGCCGGGAGCAGGAGCAGGGCTGGGGCTGCTCCCAAAGTTGCCCCGCCCCAATGCCAGAGCCGGACATATGCTGAGGGGGGGCTGGATCAGGCTTTATTGTCCAGCTGCATGCCAGGAGTGAGCACAAAATCTACCTGCATTCTCTGCAGCATGCCATCCTGGAGCAGAGCCATTGCCAAAGGAAGCCGTGAGCCCGTGCCAAGCCAGTGCCGGAGTGGGATCCTAGCAGCACCTGTGGAAGCCGGGAGAGAGGAGCCCACCTGGAGCAGGTTCGTGCAGGATTAATCATCCCGTGGCTTCCCACCAGGGTCCTGTTGCTTCCAAAAAGCCCCACAGTGTCACTGTGGCCCCTCGGTTCCACCAGGTTCCATAGCGTCACTGTGGTGCCCAGGGTTCCGTCAGCTTCGCCAGCATCCCCACGGTCTGCAGAGCTCCCCGAGCTTCTGTGGTGTCACAGTGGAGGCAGGGTTGCATCAGGTTCCATAGCATCAGCACGGTCTCCAGGGCTCCCAGAGGTTCTGTGGTGTCACAGTGGAGGCAGGGTTGCATCAGGTTCCATAGCATCACCACAGTCTCCAGGGCTCCCTGAGCTTCTGTGGTGTCACAGTGGAGGCAGGGTTGCATCAGGTTCCATAGCATCAGCACGGTCTCCAGGGCTCCCAGAGGTTCTGTGGTGTCACAGAGGAGGCAGGGTTGCATCAGGTTCCATAGCATCACCACGGTCTCCAGGGCTCCAAGAGCTTCTGTGGTGTCACAGAGGAGGCAGGGTTGCATCAGGTTCAATAGCATCAGCACGGTCTCCAGGGCTCCCCTGAGCTTCTGTGGTGGTGTCACAGAGGAGCCAGGCTTCCTTGTAGTTCCCCAGCATCACAAAGGCTCTCCTGGGAGCCACGGGTCACAAAGCACCGTGGGCTCTGTGCAGCCCCGCTGTGTCACAATGGCCGCTGGCTTCCACGAGCCCCCGCAGTGTCCCAGTGGGCCCCGTGGCTTTAGGAGTGGGTGGCTGGGAGTTGGTGCCAGCGGCTGGGGGAGCAGCAGCAGGGACTGTGTGTGGACAGTGCCATGGCCACTTGTGTGGCCACTGGTGTCTCTGTGCCAGGCACAGCCGTGGTGTGTAACACCGGCTCTGGGTCCTTTGGCTGTGCAGGTGGCAGTCACGGCCTGGAGCAGGGCTGCTCCCGGGGGACAGCCTGGGGCAGGAGGCTGCTGGAGATTCATTCCCCACACTCCTTGTCATGAGGTGCTCAGAGTGATTGGAAAGGCTGTTGGCAGCAGGCAGTTCTCTGGGTTCAAGCTGTGGAGCTGTCAGCGGGAATGCAAAGGCCAAGCTGGTGAGCCTTTTGTCCTGGTGCCTTTAGTGTGTGAGCAGTCCCTGGTGCCGTTGTCTTTGGATCCTGAGTGTGGGAGAGGCAAGGCTTAGGATGGTGCGTAGAGCTGAGAAGGAAAGTGCCGAGAGCAGCGTGTGTGCTGCTGCTTTGAGGGGTGCAGTTGAAGTTGTAGGCAGCAAGAGCTTTCTCAGCTGGCCCTTTTGTGAGCTCTGCTTTTGCCAGATGACTTCCATCTTACCCTCTTACCATCTTAGCCTCTCATTTTTGCATATCCCAAACCCCCTTCCAAACATCCAGCAGCTGCTTGTAAAGAAGAAGTCCTAGAACAAAAAGCCAGTGCTGCCTTTCATAGCCCCTTTGCTGTCTATGAAGTAGAGGAAAGAAGCTAGTGAGACGCACTTTCTTTCTCAACTCCATAGAGCGCATCCTTCTCTCAAGGTGGCAGAGTCCTTGGCGGAAGTGAAGCATCTGCAGCTGCAGTTCAGACTGAGAGATGTGCCAGGACAGGAAACATTTGCTGACCTTCCCTGTTCCCTGTGCAACATGATTCTCGCATCCCAGTCACTTTCACATACCTTCGGTATCCCTGAGTCCAAGCAGCTAAAGCTCACAGAGACAGAAGTGTCAGGAAGGAAAACGTTCCAAAAGCACCCCCTTCTCTTATCAGCATATAAATTGTGCACAACAGGCTGCGGCACCGAACCTTCCTTCTCAGATAGACATGCCATCACACTTTTCACTCTTGCAGCTCGGTTGAAAAGCTCCAGCAGCTGCTCCCGCAATAGCAAAAGGTTCTAGAAGTGAAAGCCAGTTTGGGGCTGCACCTTCTCCTTGCCGCATGTAAGCCACACCAAACTCCCTGATGCACTCTGTCCTCCCCTTCTCAAAGGAGTAGACGGTGGCATCAGGACACACCTGTGTCCCAGCAGCTGGGTGCCCAGCCGGGAGCAGGAGCAGGGCTGGGGCTGCTCCCAAAGTTGCCCCGCCCCAATGCCAGAGCCGGACATATGCTGAGGGGGGGCTGGATCAGGCTTTATTGTCCAGCTGCATGCCAGGAGTGAGCACAAAATCTACCTGCATTCTCTGCAGCATGCCATCCTGGAGCAGAGCCATTGCCAAAGGAAGCCGTGAGCCCGTGCCAAGCCAGTGCCGGAGTGGGATCCTAGCAGCACCTGTGGAAGCCGGGAGAGAGGAGCCCACCTGGAGCAGGTTCGTGCAGGATTAATCATCCCGTGGCTTCCCACCAGGGTCCTGTTGCTTCCAAAAAGCCCCACAGTGTCACTGTGGCCCCTCGGTTCCACCAGGTTCCATAGCGTCACTGTGGTGCCCAGGGTTCCGTCAGCTTCGCCAGCATCCCCACGGTCTGCAGAGCTCCCCGAGCTTCTGTGGTGTCACAGTGGAGGCAGGGTTGCATCAGGTTCCATAGCATCAGCACGGTCTCCAGGGCTCCCAGAGGTTCTGTGGTGTCACAGTGGAGGCAGGGTTGCATCAGGTTCCATAGCATCACCACAGTCTCCAGGGCTCCCTGAGCTTCTGTGGTGTCACAGTGGAGGCAGGGTTGCATCAGGTTCCATAGCATCAGCACGGTCTCCAGGGCTCCCAGAGGTTCTGTGGTGTCACAGAGGAGGCAGGGTTGCATCAGGTTCCATAGCATCACCACGGTCTCCAGGGCTCCAAGAGCTTCTGTGGTGTCACAGAGGAGGCAGGGTTGCATCAGGTTCAATAGCATCAGCACGGTCTCCAGGGCTCCCCTGAGCTTCTGTGGTGGTGTCACAGAGGAGCCAGGCTTCCTTGTAGTTCCCCAGCATCACAAAGGCTCTCCTGGGAGCCACGGGTCACAAAGCACCGTGGGCTCTGTGCAGCCCCGCTGTGTCACAATGGCCGCTGGCTTCCACGAGCCCCCGCAGTGTCCCAGTGGGCCCCGTGGCTTTAGGAGTGGGTGGCTGGGAGTTGGTGCCAGCGGCTGGGGGAGCAGCAGCAGGGACTGTGTGTGGACAGTGCCATGGCCACTTGTGTGGCCACTGGTGTCTCTGTGCCAGGCACAGCCGTGGTGTGTAACACCGGCTCTGGGTCCTTTGGCTGTGCAGGTGGCAGTCACGGCCTGGAGCAGGGCTGCTCCCGGGGGACAGCCTGGGGCAGGAGGCTGCTGGAGATTCATTCCCCACACTCCTTGTCATGAGGTGCTCAGAGTGATTGGAAAGGCTGTTGGCAGCAGGCAGTTCTCTGGGTTCAAGCTGTGGAGCTGTCAGCGGGAATGCAAAGGCCAAGCTGGTGAGCCTTTTGTCCTGGTGCCTTTAGTGTGTGAGCAGTCCCTGGTGCCGTTGTCTTTGGATCCTGAGTGTGGGAGAGGCAAGGCTTAGGATGGTGCATAGAGCTGAGAAGGAAAGTGCCGAGAGCAGCGTGTGTGCTGCTGCTTTGAGGGGTGCAGTTGAAGTTGTAGGCAGCAAGAGCTTTCTCAGCTGGCCCTTTTGTGAGCTCTGCTTTTGCCAGATGACTTCCATCTTACCCTCTTACCATCTTAGCCTCTCATTTTTGCATATCCCAAACCCCCTTCCAAACATCCAGCAGCTGCTTGTAAAGAAGAAGTCCTAGAACAAAAAGCCAGTGCTGCCTTTCATAGCCCCTTTGCTGTCTATGAAGTAGAGGAAAGAAGCTAGTGAGACGCACTTTCTTTCTCAACTCCATAGAGCGCATCCTTCTCTCAAGGTGGCAGAGTCCTTGGCGGAAGTGAAGCATCTGCAGCTGCAGTTCAGACTGAGAGATGTGCCAGGACAGGAAACATTTGCTGACCTTCCCTGTTCCCTGTGCAACATGATTCTCGCATCCCAGTCACTTTCACATACCTTCGGTATCCCTGAGTCCAAGCAGCTAAAGCTCACAGAGACAGAAGTGTCAGGAAGGAAAACGTTCCAAAAGCACCCCCTTCTCTTATCAGCATATAAATTGTGCACAACAGGCTGCGGCACCGAACCTTCCTTCTCAGATAGACATGCCATCACACTTTTCACTCTTGCAGCTCGGTTGAAAAGCTCCAGCAGCTGCTCCCGCAATAGCAAAAGGTTCTAGAAGTGAAAGCCAGTTTGGGGCTGCACCTTCTCCTTGCCGCATGTAAGCCACACCAAACTCCCTGATGCACTCTGTCCTCCCCTTCTCAAAGGAGTAGACGGTGGCATCAGGACACACCTGTGTCCCAGCAGCTGGGTGCCCAGCCGGGAGCAGGAGCAGGGCTGGGGCTGCTCCCAAAGTTGCCCCGCCCCAATGCCAGAGCCGGACATATGCTGAGGGGGGGCTGGATCAGGCTTTATTGTCCAGCTGCATGCCAGGATTGAGCACAAAATCTACCTGCATTCTCTGCAGCATGCCATCCTGGAGCAGAGCCATTGCCAAAGGAAGCCGTGAGCCCGTGCCAAGCCAGTGCCGGAGTGGGATCCTAGCAGCACCTGTGGAAGCCGGGAGAGAGGAGCCCACCTGGAGCAGGTTCGTGCAGGATTAATCATCCCGTGGCTTCCCACCAGGGTCCTGTTGCTTCCAAAAGGCCCCACAGTGTCACTGTGGCCCCTCGGTTCCACCAGGTTCCATAGCGTCACTGTGGTGCCCAGGGTTCCGTCAGCTTCGCCAGCATCCCCACGGTCTGCAGAGCTCCCCGAGCTTCTGTGGTGTCACAGTGGAGGCAGGGTTGCATCAGGTTCCATAGCATCAGCACGGTCTCCAGGGCTCCCAGAGGTTCTGTGGTGTCACAGTGGAGGCAGGGTTGCATCAGGTTCCATAGCATCACCACAGTCTCCAGGGCTCCCTGAGCTTCTGTGGTGTCACAGTGGAGGCAGGGTTGCATCAGGTTCCATAGCATCAGCACGGTCTCCAGGGCTCCCAGAGGTTCTGTGGTGTCACAGAGGAGGCAGGGTTGCATCAGGTTCCATAGCATCACCACGGTCTCCAGGGCTCCAAGAGCTTCTGTGGTGTCACAGAGGAGGCAGGGTTGCATCAGGTTCAATAGCATCAGCACGGTCTCCAGGGCTCCCCTGAGCTTCTGTGGTGGTGTCACAGAGGAGCCAGGCTTCCTTGTAGTTCCCCAGCATCACAAAGGCTCTCCTGGGAGCCACGGGTCACAAAGCACCGTGGGCTCTGTGCAGCCCCGCTGTGTCACAATGGCCGCTGGCTTCCACGAGCCCCCGCAGTGTCCCAGTGGGCCCCGTGGCTTTAGGAGTGGGTGGCTGGGAGTTGGTGCCAGCGGCTGGGGGAGCAGCAGCAGGGACTGTGTGTGGACAGTGCCATGGCCACTTGTGTGGCCACTGGTGTCTCTGTGCCAGGCACAGCCGTGGTGTGTAACACCGGCTCTGGGTCCTTTGGCTGTGCAGGTGGCAGTCACGGCCTGGAGCAGGGCTGCTCCCGGGGGACAGCCTGGGGCAGGAGGCTGCTGGAGATTCATTCCCCACACTCCTTGTCATGAGGTGCTCAGAGTGATTGGAAAGGCTGTTGGCAGCAGGCAGTTCTCTGGGTTCAAGCTGTGGAGCTGTCAGCGGGAATGCAAAGGCCAAGCTGGTGAGCCTTTTGTC
Organism: Aphelocoma coerulescens; assembly: GCF_041296385.1. Classification (NCBI taxonomy): domain Eukaryota; kingdom Metazoa; phylum Chordata; class Aves; order Passeriformes; family Corvidae; genus Aphelocoma; species Aphelocoma coerulescens. The sequence goes on along the minus strand of NW_027183502.1, from coordinate 154,173 downwards.
CTGGTGCCTTTAGTGTGTGAGCAGTCCCTGGTGCCGTTGTCTTTGGATCCTGAGTGTGGGAGAGGCAAGGCTTAGGATGGTGCGTAGAGCTGAGAAGGAAAGTGCCGAGAGCAGCGTGTGTGCTGCTGCTTTGAGGGGTGCAGTTGAAGTTGTAGGCAGCAAGAGCTTTCTCAGCTGGCCCTTTTGTGAGCTCTGCTTTTGCCAGATGACTTCCATCTTACCCTCTTACCATCTTAGCCTCTCATTTTTGCATATCCCAAACCCCCTTCCAAACATCCAGCAGCTGCTTGTAAAGAAGAAGTCCTAGAACAAAAAGCCAGTGCTGCCTTTCATAGCCCCTTTGCTGTCTATGAAGTAGAGGAAAGAAGCTAGTGAGACGCACTTTCTTTCTCAACTCCATAGAGCGCATCCTTCTCTCAAGGTGGCAGAGTCCTTGGCGGAAGTGAAGCATCTGCAGCTGCAGTTCAGACTGAGAGATGTGCCAGGACAGGAAACATTTGCTGACCTTCCCTGTTCCCTGTGCAACATGATTCTCGCATCCCAGTCACTTTCACATACCTTCGGTATCCCTGAGTCCAAGCAGCTAAAGCTCACAGAGACAGAAGTGTCAGGAAGGAAAACGTTCCAAAAGCACCCCCTTCTCTTATCAGCATATAAATTGTGCACAACAGGCTGCGGCACCGAACCTTCCTTCTCAGATAGACATGCCATCACACTTTTCACTCTTGCAGCTCGGTTGAAAAGCTCCAGCAGCTGCTCCCGCAATAGCAAAAGGTTCTAGAAGTGAAAGCCAGTTTGGGGCTGCACCTTCTCCTTGCCGCATGTAAGCCACACCAAACTCCCTGATGCACTCTGTCCTCCCCTTCTCAAAGGAGTAGACGGTGGCATCAGGACACACCTGTGTCCCAGCAGCTGGGTGCCCAGCCGGGAGCAGGAGCAGGGCTGGGGCTGCTCCCAAAGTTGCCCCGCCCCAATGCCAGAGCCGGACATATGCTGAGGGGGGGCTGGATCAGGCTTTATTGTCCAGCTGCATGCCAGGAGTGAGCACAAAATCTACCTGCATTCTCTGCAGCATGCCATCCTGGAGCAGAGCCATTGCCAAAGGAAGCCGTGAGCCCGTGCCAAGCCAGTGCCGGAGTGGGATCCTAGCAGCACCTGTGGAAGCCGGGAGAGAGGAGCCCACCTGGAGCAGGTTCGTGCAGGATTAATCATCCCGTGGCTTCCCACCAGGGTCCTGTTGCTTCCAAAAAGCCCCACAGTGTCACTGTGGCCCCTCGGTTCCACCAGGTTCCATAGCGTCACTGTGGTGCCCAGGGTTCCGTCAGCTTCGCCAGCATCCCCACGGTCTGCAGAGGTCCCCGAGCTTCTGTGGTGTCACAGTGGAGGCAGGGTTGCATCAGGTTCCATAGCATCAGCACGGTCTCCAGGGCTCCCAGAGGTTCTGTGGTGTCACAGTGGAGGCAGGGTTGCATCAGGTTCCATAGCATCACCACAGTCTCCAGGGCTCCCTGAGCTTCTGTGGTGTCACAGTGGAGGCAGGGTTGCATCAGGTTCCATAGCATCAGCACGGTCTCCAGGGCTCCCAGAGGTTCTGTGGTGTCACAGAGGAGGCAGGGTTGCATCAGGTTCCATAGCATCACCACGGTCTCCAGGGCTCCAAGAGCTTCTGTGGTGTCACAGAGGAGGCAGGGTTGCATCAGGTTCAATAGCATCAGCACGGTCTCCAGGGCTCCCCTGAGCTTCTGTGGTGGTGTCACAGAGGAGCCAGGCTTCCTTGTAGTTCCCCAGCATCACAAAGGCTCTCCTGGGAGCCACGGGTCACAAAGCACCGTGGGCTCTGTGCAGCCCCGCTGTGTCACAATGGCCGCTGGCTTCCACGAGCCCCCGCAGTGTCCCAGTGGGCCCCGTGGCTTTAGGAGTGGGTGGCTGGGAGTTGGTGCCAGCGGCTGGGGGAGCAGCAGCAGGGACTGTGTGTGGACAGTGCCATGGCCACTTGTGTGGCCACTGGTGTCTCTGTGCCAGGCACAGCCGTGGTGTGTAACACCGGCTCTGGGTCCTTTGGCTGTGCAGGTGGCAGTCACGGCCTGGAGCAGGGCTGCTCCCGGGGGACAGCCTGGGGCAGGAGGCTGCTGGAGATTCATTCCCCACACTCCTTGTCATGAGGTGCTCAGAGTGATTGGAAAGGCTGTTGGCAGCAGGCAGTTCTCTGGGTTCAAGCTGTGGAGCTGTCAGCGGGAATGCAAAGGCCAAGCTGGTGAGCCTTTTGTCCTGGTGCCTTTAGTGTGTGAGCAGTCCCTGGTGCCGTTGTCTTTGGATCCTGAGTGTGGGAGAGGCAAGGCTTAGGATGGTGCGTAGAGCTGAGAAGGAAAGTGCCGAGAGCAGCGTGTGTGCTGCTGCTTTGAGGGGTGCAGTTGAAGTTGTAGGCAGCAAGAGCTTTCTCAGCTGGCCCTTTTGTGAGCTCTGCTTTTGCCAGATGACTTCCATCTTACCCTCTTACCATCTTAGCCTCTCATTTTTGCATATCCCAAACCCCCTTCCAAACATCCAGCAGCTGCTTGTAAAGAAGAAGTCCTAGAACAAAAAGCCAGTGCTGCCTTTCATAGCCCCTTTGCTGTCTATGAAGTAGAGGAAAGAAGCTAGTGAGACGCACTTTCTTTCTCAACTCCATAGAGCGCATCCTTCTCTCAAGGTGGCAGAGTCCTTGGCGGAAGTGAAGCATCTGCAGCTGCAGTTCAGACTGAGAGATGTGCCAGGACAGGAAACATTTGCTGACCTTCCCTGTTCCCTGTGCAACATGATTCTCGCATCCCAGTCACTTTCACATACCTTCGGTATCCCTGAGTCCAAGCAGCTAAAGCTCACAGAGACAGAAGTGTCAGGAAGGAAAACGTTCCAAAAGCACCCCCTTCTCTTATCAGCATATAAATTGTGCACAACAGGCTGCGGCACCGAACCTTCCTTCTCAGATAGACATGCCATCACACTTTTCACTCTTGCAGCTCGGTTGAAAAGCTCCAGCAGCTGCTCCCGCAATAGCAAAAGGTTCTAGAAGTGAAAGCCAGTTTGGGGCTGCACCTTCTCCTTGCCGCATGTAAGCCACACCAAACTCCCTGATGCACTCTGTCCTCCCCTTCTCAAAGGAGTAGACGGTGGCATCAGGACACACCTGTGTCCCAGCAGCTGGGTGCCCAGCCGGGAGCAGGAGCAGGGCTGGGGCTGCTCCCAAAGTTGCCCCGCCCCAATGCCAGAGCCGGACATATGCTGAGGGGGGGCTGGATCAGGCTTTATTGTCCAGCTGCATGCCAGGAGTGAGCACAAAATCTACCTGCATTCTCTGCAGCATGCCATCCTGGAGCAGAGCCATTGCCAAAGGAAGCCGTGAGCCCGTGCCAAGCCAGTGCCGGAGTGGGATCCTAGCAGCACCTGTGGAAGCCGGGAGAGAGGAGCCCACCTGGAGCAGGTTCGTGCAGGATTAATCATCCCGTGGCTTCCCACCAGGGTCCTGTTGCTTCCAAAAGGCCCCACAGTGTCACTGTGGCCCCTCGGTTCCACCAGGTTCCATAGCGTCACTGTGGTGCCCAGGGTTCCGTCAGCTTCGCCAGCATCCCCACGGTCTGCAGAGGTCCCCGAGCTTCTGTGGTGTCACAGTGGAGGCAGGGTTGCATCAGGTTCCATAGCATCAGCACGGTCTCCAGGGCTCCCAGAGGTTCTGTGGTGTAACAGTGGAGGCAGGGTTGCATCAGGTTCCATAGCATCACCACAGTCTCCAGGGCTCCCTGAGCTTCTGTGGTGTCACAGTGGAGGCAGGGTTGCATCAGGTTCAATAGCATCACCACGGTCTCCAGGGCTCCCCTGAGCTTCTGTGGTGGTGTCACAGAGGAGCCAGGCTTCCTTGTAGTTCCCCAGCATCACAAAGGCTCTCCTGGGAGCCACGGGTCACAAAGCACCGTGGGCTCTGTGCAGCCCCGCTGTGTCACAATGGCCGCTGGCTTCCACGAGCCCCCGCAGTGTCCCAATGGGCCCCGTAGCTTTAGGAGTGGGTGGCTGGGAGTTGGTGCCAGCGGCTGGGGGAGCAGCAGCAGGGACTGTGTGTGGACAGTGCCATGGCCACTTGTGTGGCCACTGGTGTCTCTGTGCCAGGCACAGCCGTGGTGTGTAACACCGGCTCTGGGTCCTTTGGCTGTGCAGGTGGCAGTCACGGCCTGGAGCAGGGCTGCTCCCGGGGGACAGCCTGGGGCAGGAGGCTGCTGGAGATTCATTCCCCACACTCCTTGTCATGAGGTGCTCAGAGTGATTGGAAAGGCTGTTGGCAGCAGGCAGTTCTCTGGGTTCAAGCTGTGGAGCTGTCAGCGGGAATGCAAAGGCCAAGCTGGTGAGCCTTTTGTCCTGGTGCCTTTAGTGTGTGAGCAGTCCCTGGTGCCGTTGTCTTTGGATCCTGAGTGTGGGAGAGGCAAGGCTTAGGATGGTGCGTAGAGCTGAGAAGGAAAGTGCCGAGAGCAGCGTGTGTGCTGCTGCTTTGAGGGGTGCAGTTGAAGTTGTAGGCAGCAAGAGCTTTCTCAGCTGGCCCTTTTGTGAGCTCTGCTTTTGCCAGATGACTTCCATCTTACCCTCTTACCATCTTAGCCTCTCATTTTTGCATATCCCAAACCCCCTTCCAAACATCCAGCAGCTGCTTGTAAAGAAGAAGTCCTAGAACAAAAAGCCAGTGCTGCCTTTCATAGCCCCTTTGCTGTCTATGAAGTAGAGGAAAGAAGCTAGTGAGACGCACTTTCTTTCTCAACTCCATAGAGCGCATCCTTCTCTCAAGGTGGCAGAGTCCTTGGCGGAAGTGAAGCATCTGCAGCTGCAGTTCAGACTGAGAGATGTGCCAGGACAGGAAACATTTGCTGACCTTCCCTGTTCCCTGTGCAACATGATTCTCGCATCCCAGTCACTTTCACATACCTTCGGTATCCCTGAGTCCAAGCAGCTAAAGCTCACAGAGACAGAAGTGTCAGGAAGGAAAACGTTCCAAAAGCACCCCCTTCTCTTATCAGCATATAAATTGTGCACAACAGGCTGCGGCACCGAACCTTCCTTCTCAGATAGACATGCCATCACACTTTTCACTCTTGCAGCTCGGTTGAAAAGCTCCAGCAGCTGCTCCCGCAATAGCAAAAGGTTCTAGAAGTGAAAGCCAGTTTGGGGCTGCACCTTCTCCTTGCCGCATGTAAGCCACACCAAACTCCCTGATGCACTCTGTCCTCCCCTTCTCAAAGGAGTAGACGGTGGCATCAGGACACACCTGTGTCCCAGCAGCTGGGTGCCCAGCCGGGAGCAGGAGCAGGGCTGGGGCTGCTCCCAAAGTTGCCCCGCCCCAATGCCAGAGCCGGACATATGCTGAGGGGGGGCTGGATCAGGCTTTATTGTCCAGCTGCATGCCAGGAGTGAGCACAAAATCTACCTGCATTCTCTGCAGCATGCCATCCTGGAGCAGAGCCATTGCCAAAGGAAGCCGTGAGCCCGTGCCAAGCCAGTGCCGGAGTGGGATCCTAGCAGCACCTGTGGAAGCCGGGAGAGAGGAGCCCACCTGGAGCAGGTTCGTGCAGGATTAATCATCCCGTGGCTTCCCACCAGGGTCCTGTTGCTTCCAAAAAGCCCCACAGTGTCACTGTGGCCCCTCGGTTCCACCAGGTTCCATAGCGTCACTGTGGTGCCCAGGGTTCCGTCAGCTTCGCCAGCATCCCCACGGTCTGCAGAGCTCCCCGAGCTTCTGTGGTGTCACAGTGGAGGCAGGGTTGCATCAGGTTCCATAGCATCAGCACGGTCTCCAGGGCTCCCAGAGGTTCTGTGGTGTCACAGTGGAGGCAGGGTTGCATCAGGTTCCATAGCATCACCACAGTCTCCAGGGCTCCCTGAGCTTCTGTGGTGTCACAGTGGAGGCAGGGTTGCATCAGGTTCCATAGCATCAGCACGGTCTCCAGGGCTCCCAGAGGTTCTGTGGTGTCACAGAGGAGGCAGGGTTGCATCAGGTTCCATAGCATCACCACGGTCTCCAGGGCTCCAAGAGCTTCTGTGGTGTCACAGAGGAGGCAGGGTTGCATCAGGTTCAATAGCATCAGCACGGTCTCCAGGGCTCCCCTGAGCTTCTGTGGTGGTGTCACAGAGGAGCCAGGCTTCCTTGTAGTTCCCCAGCATCACAAAGGCTCTCCTGGGAGCCACGGGTCACAAAGCACCGTGGGCTCTGTGCAGCCCCGCTGTGTCACAATGGCCGCTGGCTTCCACGAGCCCCCGCAGTGTCCCAGTGGGCCCCGTGGCTTTAGGAGTGGGTGGCTGGGAGTTGGTGCCAGCGGCTGGGGGAGCAGCAGCAGGGACTGTGTGTGGACAGTGCCATGGCCACTTGTGTGGCCACTGGTGTCTCTGTGCCAGGCACAGCCGTGGTGTGTAACACCGGCTCTGGGTCCTTTGGCTGTGCAGGTGGCAGTCACGGCCTGGAGCAGGGCTGCTCCCGGGGGACAGCCTGGGGCAGGAGGCTGCTGGAGATTCATTCCCCACACTCCTTGTCATGAGGTGCTCAGAGTGATTGGAAAGGCTGTTGGCAGCAGGCAGTTCTCTGGGTTCAAGCTGTGGAGCTGTCAGCGGGAATGCAAAGGCCAAGCTGGTGAGCCTTTTGTCCTGGTGCCTTTAGTGTGTGAGCAGTCCCTGGTGCCGTTGTCTTTGGATCCTGAGTGTGGGAGAGGCAAGGCTTAGGATGGTGCATAGAGCTGAGAAGGAAAGTGCCGAGAGCAGCGTGTGTGCTGCTGCTTTGAGGGGTGCAGTTGAAGTTGTAGGCAGCAAGAGCTTTCTCAGCTGGCCCTTTTGTGAGCTCTGCTTTTGCCAGATGACTTCCATCTTACCCTCTTACCATCTTAGCCTCTCATTTTTGCATATCCCAAACCCCCTTCCAAACATCCAGCAGCTGCTTGTAAAGAAGAAGTCCTAGAACAAAAAGCCAGTGCTGCCTTTCATAGCCCCTTTGCTGTCTATGAAGTAGAGGAAAGAAGCTAGTGAGACGCACTTTCTTTCTCAACTCCATAGAGCGCATCCTTCTCTCAAGGTGGCAGAGTCCTTGGCGGAAGTGAAGCATCTGCAGCTGCAGTTCAGACTGAGAGATGTGCCAGGACAGGAAACATTTGCTGACCTTCCCTGTTCCCTGTGCAACATGATTCTCGCATCCCAGTCACTTTCACATACCTTCGGTATCCCTGAGTCCAAGCAGCTAAAGCTCACAGAGACAGAAGTGTCAGGAAGGAAAACGTTGCAAAAGCACCCCCTTCTCTTATCAGCATATAAATTGTGCACAACAGGCTGCGGCACCGAACCTTCCTTCTCAGATAGACATGCCATCACACTTTTCACTCTTGCAGCTCGGTTGAAAAGCTCCAGCAGCTGCTCCCGCAATAGCAAAAGGTTCTAGAAGTGAAAGCCAGTTTGGGGCTGCACCTTCTCCTTGCCGCATGTAAGCCACACCAAACTCCCTGATGCACTCTGTCCTCCCCTTCTCAAAGGAGTAGACGGTGGCATCAGGACACACCTGTGTCCCAGCAGCTGGGTGCCCAGCCGGGAGCAGGAGCAGGGCTGGGGCTGCTCCCAAAGTTGCCCCACCCCAATGCCAGAGCCGGACATATGCTGAGGGGGGGCTGGATCAGGCTTTATTGTCCAGCTGCATGCCAGGAGTGAGCACAAAATCTACCTGCATTCTCTGCAGCATGCCATCCTGGAGCAGAGCCATTGCCAAAGGAAGCCGTGAGCCCGTGCCAAGCCAGTGCCGGAGTGGGATCCTAGCAGCACCTGTGGAAGCCGGGAGAGAGGAGCCCACCTGGAGCAGGTTCGTGCAGGATTAATCATCCCGTGGCTTCCCACCAGGGTCCTGTTGCTTCCAAAAGGCCCCACAGTGTCACTGTGGCCCCTCGGTTCCACCAGGTTCCATAGCGTCACTGTGGTGCCCAGGGTTCCGTCAGCTTCGCCAGCATCCCCACGGTCTGCAGAGCTCCCCGAGCTTCTGTGGTGTCACAGTGGAGGCAGGGTTGCATCAGGTTCCATAGCATCAGCACGGTCTCCAGGGCTCCCAGAGGTTCTGTGGTGTCACAGTGGAGGCAGGGTTGCATCAGGTTCCATAGCATCACCACAGTCTCCAGGGCTCCCTGAGCTTCTGTGGTGTCACAGTGGAGGCAGGGTTGCATCAGGTTCCATAGCATCAGCACGGTCTCCAGGGCTCCCAGAGGTTCTGTGGTGTCACAGAGGAGGCAGGGTTGCATCAGGTTCCATAGCATCACCACGGTCTCCAGGGCTCCAAGAGCTTCTGTGGTGTCACAGAGGAGGCAGGGTTGCATCAGGTTCAATAGCATCAGCACGGTCTCCAGGGCTCCCCTGAGCTTCTGTGGTGGTGTCACAGAGGAGCCAGGCTTCCTTGTAGTTCCCCAGCATCACAAAGGCTCTCCTGGGAGCCACGGGTCACAAAGCACCGTGGGCTCTGTGCAGCCCCGCTGTGTCACAATGGCCGCTGGCTTCCACGAGCCCCCGCAGTGTCCCAGTGGGCCCCGTGGCTTTAGGAGTGGGTGGCTGGGAGTTGGTGCCAGCGGCTGGGGGAGCAGCAGCAGGGACTGTGTGTGGACAGTGCCATGGCCACTTGTGTGGCCACTGGTGTCTCTGTGCCAGGCACAGCCGTGGTGTGTAACACCGGCTCTGGGTCCTTTGGCTGTGCAGGTGGCAGTCACGGCCTGGAGCAGGGCTGCTCCCGGGGGACAGCCTGGGGCAGGAGGCTGCTGGAGATTCATTCCCCACACTCCTTGTCATGAGGTGCTCAGAGTGATTGGAAAGGCTGTTGGCAGCAGGCAGTTCTCTGGGTTCAAGCTGTGGAGCTGTCAGCGGGAATGCAAAGGCCAAGCTGGTGAGCCTTTTGTCCTGGTGCCTTTAGTGTGTGAGCAGTCCCTGGTGCCGTTGTCTTTGGATCCTGAGTGTGGGAGAGGCAAGGCTTAGGATGGTGCGTAGAGCTGAGAAGGAAAGTGCCGAGAGCAGCGTGTGTGCTGCTGCTTTGAGGGGTGCAGTTGAAGTTGTAGGCAGCAAGAGCTTTCTCAGCTGGCCCTTTTGTGAGCTCTGCTTTTGCCAGATGACTTCCATCTTACCCTCTTACCATCTTAGCCTCTCATTTTTGCATATCCCAAACCCCCTTCCAAACATCCAGCAGCTGCTTGTAAAGAAGAAGTCCTAGAACAAAAAGCCAGTGCTGCCTTTCATAGCCCCTTTGCTGTCTATGAAGTAGAGGAAAGAAGCTAGTGAGACGCACTTTCTTTCTCAACTCCATAGAGCGCATCCTTCTCTCAAGGTGGCAGAGTCCTTGGCGGAAGTGAAGCATCTGCAGCTGCAGTTCAGACTGAGAGATGTGCCAGGACAGGAAACATTTGCTGACCTTCCCTGTTCCCTGTGCAACATGATTCTCGCATCCCAGTCACTTTCACATACCTTCGGTATCCCTGAGTCCAAGCAGCTAAAGCTCACAGAGACAGAAGTGTCAGGAAGGAAAACGTTCCAAAAGCACCCCCTTCTCTTATCAGCATATAAATTGTGCACAACAGGCTGCGGCACCGAACCTTCCTTCTCAGATAGACATGCCATCACACTTTTCACTCTTGCAGCTCGGTTGAAAAGCTCCAGCAGCTGCTCCCGCAATAGCAAAAGGTTCTAGAAGTGAAAGCCAGTTTGGGGCTGCACCTTCTCCTTGCCGCATGTAAGCCACACCAAACTCCCTGATGCACTCTGTCCTCCCCTTCTCAAAGGAGTAGACGGTGGCATCAGGACACACCTGTGTCCCAGCAGCTGGGTGCCCAGCCGGGAGCAGGAGCAGGGCTGGGGCTGCTCCCAAAGTTGCCCCGCCCCAATGCCAGAGCCGGACATATGCTGAGGGGGGGCTGGATCAGGCTTTATTGTCCAGCTGCATGCCAGGAGTGAGCACAAAATCTACCTGCATTCTCTGCAGCATGCCATCCTGGAGCAGAGCCATTGCCAAAGGAAGCCGTGAGCCCGTGCCAAGCCAGTGCCGGAGTGGGATCCTAGCAGCACCTGTGGAAGCCGGGAGAGAGGAGCCCACCTGGAGCAGGTTCGTGCAGGATTAATCATCCCGTGGCTTCCCACCAGGGTCCTGTTGCTTCCAAAAAGCCCCACAGTGTCACTGTGGCCCCTCGGTTCCACCAGGTTCCATAGCGTCACTGTGGTGCCCAGGGTTCCGTCAGCTTCGCCAGCATCCCCACGGTCTGCAGAGCTCCCCGAGCTTCTGTGGTGTCACAGTGGAGGCAGGGTTGCATCAGGTTCCATAGCATCAGCACGTTCTCCAGGGCTCCCAGAGGTTCTGTGGTGTCACAGTGGAGGCAGGGTTGCATCAGGTTCCATAGCATCACCACAGTCTCCAGGGCTCCCTGAGCTTCTGTGGTGTCACAGTGGAGGCAGGGTTGCATCAGGTTCCATAGCATCAGCACGGTCTCCAGGGCTCCCAGAGGTTCTGTGGTGTCACAGAGGAGGCAGGGTTGCATCAGGTTCCATAGCATCAGCACGGTCTCCAGGGCTCCAAGAGCTTCTGTGGTGTCACAGAGGAGGCAGGGTTGCATCAGGTTCAATAGCATCAGCACGGTCTCCAGGGCTCCCCTGAGCTTCTGTGGTGGTGTCACAGAGGAGCCAGGCTTCCTTGTAGTTCCCCAGCATCACAAAGGCTCTCCTGGGAGCCACGGGTCACAAAGCACCGTGGGCTCTGTGCAGCCCCGCTGTGTCACAATGGCCGCTGGCTTCCACGAGCCCCCGCAGTGTCCCAGTGGGCCCCGTGGCTTTAGGAGTGGGTGGCTGGGAGTTGGTGCCAGCGGCTGGGGGAGCAGCAGCAGGGACTGTGTGTGGACAGTGCCATGGCCACTTGTGTGGCCACTGGTGTCTCTGTGCCAGGCACAGCCGTGGTGTGTAACACCGGCTCTGGGTCCTTTGGCTGTGCAGGTGGCAGTCACGGCCTGGAGCAGGGCTGCTCCCGGGGGACAGCCTGGGGCAGGAGGCTGCTGGAGATTCATTCCCCACACTCCTTGTCATGAGGTGCTCAGAGTGATTGGAAAGGCTGTTGGCAGCAGGCAGTTCTCTGGGTTCAAGCTGTGGAGCTGTCAGCGGGAATGCAAAGGCCAAGCTGGTGAGCCTTTTGTCCTGGTGCCTTTAGTGTGTGAGCAGTCCCTGGTGCCGTTGTCTTTGGATCCTGAGTGTGGGAGAGGCAAGGCTTAGGATGGTGCGTAGAGCTGAGAAGGAAAGTGCCGAGAGCAGCGTGTGTGCTGCTGCTTTGAGGGGTGCAGTTGAAGTTGTAGGCAGCAAGAGCTTTCTCAGCTGGCCCTTTTGTGAGCTCTGCTTTTGCCAGATGACTTCCATCTTACCCTCTTACCATCTTAGCCTCTCATTTTTGCATATCCCAAACCCCCTTCCAAACATCCAGCAGCTGCTTGTAAAGAAGAAGTCCTAGAACAAAAAGCCAGTGCTGCCTTTCATAGCCCCTTTGCTGTCTATGAAGTAGAGGAAAGAAGCTAGTGAGACGCACTTTCTTTCTCAACTCCATAGAGCGCATCCTTCTCTCAAGGTGGCAGAGTCCTTGGCGGAAGTGAAGCATCTGCAGCTGCAGTTCAGACTGAGAGATGTGCCAGGACAGGAAACATTTGCTGACCTTCCCTGTTCCCTGTGCAACATGATTCTCGCATCCCAGTCACTTTCACATACCTTCGGTATCCCTGAGTCCAAGCAGCTAAAGCTCACAGAGACAGAAGTGTCAGGAAGGAAAACGTTCCAAAAGCACCCCCTTCTCTTATCAGCATATAAATTGTGCACAACAGGCTGCGGCACCGAACCTTCCTTCTCAGATAGACATGCCATCACACTTTTCACTCTTGCAGCTCGGTTGAAAAGCTCCAGCAGCTGCTCCCGCAATAGCAAAAGGTTCTAGAAGTGAAAGCCAGTTTGGGGCTGCACCTTCTCCTTGCCGCATGTAAGCCACACCAAACTCCCTGATGCACTCTGTCCTCCCCTTCTCAAAGGAGTAGACGGTGGCATCAGGACACACCTGTGTCCCAGCAGCTGGGTGCCCAGCCGGGAGCAGGAGCAGGGCTGGGGCTGCTCCCAAAGTTGCCCCGCCCCAATGCCAGAGCCGGACATATGCTGAGGGGGGGCTGGATCAGGCTTTATTGTCCAGCTGCATGCCAGGAGTGAGCACAAAATCTACCTGCATTCTCTGCAGCATGCCATCCTGGAGCAGAGCCATTGCCAAAGGAAGCCGTGAGCCCGTGCCAAGCCAGTGCCGGAGTGGGATCCTAGCAGCACCTGTGGAAGCCGGGAGAGAGGAGCCCACCTGGAGCAGGTTCGTGCAGGATTAATCATCCCGTGGCTTCCCACCAGGGTCCTGTTGCTTCCAAAAAGCCCCACAGTGTCACTGTGGCCCCTCGGTTCCACCAGGTTCCATAGCGTCACTGTGGTGCCCAGGGTTCCGTCAGCTTCGCCAGCATCCCCACGGTCTGCAGAGCTCCCCGAGCTTCTGTGGTGTCACAGTGGAGGCAGGGTTGCATCAGGTTCCATAGCATCAGCACGGTCTCCAGGGCTCCCAGAGGTTCTGTGGTGTCACAGTGGAGGCAGGGTTGCATCAGGTTCCATAGCATCACCACAGTCTCCAGGGCTCCCTGAGCTTCTGTGGTGTCACAGTGGAGGCAGGGTTGCATCAGGTTCCATAGCATCAGCACGGTCTCCAGGGCTCCCAGAGGTTCTGTGGTGTCACAGAGGAGGCAGGGTTGCATCAGGTTCCATAGCATCAGCACGGTCTCCAGGGCTCCAAGAGCTTCTGTGGTGTCACAGAGGAGGCAGGGTTGCATCAGGTTCAATAGCATCAGCACGGTCTCCAGGGCTCCCCTGAGCTTCTGTGGTGGTGTCACAGAGGAGCCAGGCTTCCTTGTAGTTCCCCAGCATCACAAAGGCTCTCCTGGGAGCCACGGGTCACAAAGCACCGTGGGCTCTGTGCAGCCCCGCTGTGTCACAATGGCCGCTGGCTTCCACGAGCCCCCGCAGTGTCCCAGTGGGCCCCGTGGCTTTAGGAGTGGGTGGCTGGGAGTTGGTGCCAGCGGCTGGGGGAGCAGCAGCAGGGACTGTGTGTGGACAGTGCCATGGCCACTTGTGTGGCCACTGGTGTCTCTGTGCCAGGCACAGCCGTGGTGTGTAACACCGGCTCTGGGTCCTTTGGCTGTGCAGGTGGCAGTCACGGCCTGGAGCAGGGCTGCTCCCGGGGGACAGCCTGGGGCAGGAGGCTGCTGGAGATTCATTCCCCACACTCCTTGTCATGAGGTGCTCAGAGTGATTGGAAAGGCTGTTGGCAGCAGGCAGTTCTCTGGGTTCAAGCTGTGGAGCTGTCAGCGGGAATGCAAAGGCCAAGCTGGTGAGCCTTTTGTCCTGGTGCCTTTAGTGTGTGAGCAGTCCCTGGTGCCGTTGTCTTTGGATCCTGAGTGTGGGAGAGGCAAGGCTTAGGATGGTGCGTAGAGCTGAGAAGGAAAGTGCCGAGAGCAGCGTGTGTGCTGCTGCTTTGAGGGGTGCAGTTGAAGTTGTAGGCAGCAAGAGCTTTCTCAGCTGGCCCTTTTGTGAGCTCTGCTTTTGCCAGATGACTTCCATCTTACCCTCTTACCATCTTAGCCTCTCATTTTTGCATATCCCAAACCCCCTTCCAAACATCCAGCAGCTGCTTGTAAAGAAGAAGTCCTAGAACAAAAAGCCAGTGCTGCCTTTCATAGCCCCTTTGCTGTCTATGAAGTAGAGGAAAGAAGCTAGTGAGACGCACTTTCTTTCTCAACTCCATAGAGCGCATCCTTCTCTCAAGGTGGCAGAGTCCTTGGCGGAAGTGAAGCATCTGCAGCTGCAGTTCAGACTGAGAGATGTGCCAGGACAGGAAACATTTGCTGACCTTCCCTGTTCCCTGTGCAACATGATTCTCGCATCCCAGTCACTTTCACATACCTTCGGTATCCCTGAGTCCAAGCAGCTAAAGCTCACAGAGACAGAAGTGTCAGGAAGGAAAACGTTCCAAAAGCACCCCCTTCTCTTATCAGCATATAAATTGTGCACAACAGGCTGCGGCACCGAACCTTCCTTCTCAGATAGACATGCCATCACACTTTTCACTCTTGCAGCTCGGTTGAAAAGCTCCAGCAGCTGCTCCCGCAATAGCAAAAGGTTCTAGAAGTGAAAGCCAGTTTGGGGCTGCACCTTCTCCTTGCCGCATGTAAGCCACACCAAACTCCCTGATGCACTCTGTCCTCCCCTTCTCAAAGGAGTAGACGGTGGCATCAGGACACACCTGTGTCCCAGCAGCTGGGTGCCCAGCCGGGAGCAGGAGCAGGGCTGGGGCTGCTCCCAAAGTTGCCCCGCCCCAATGCCAGAGCCGGACATATGCTGAGGGGGGGCTGGATCAGGCTTTATTGTCCAGCTGCATGCCAGGAGTGAGCACAAAATCTACCTGCATTCTCTGCAGCATGCCATCCTGGAGCAGAGCCATTGCCAAAGGAAGCCGTGAGCCCGTGCCAAGCCAGTGCCGGAGTGGGATCCTAGCAGCACCTGTGGAAGCCGGGAGAGAGGAGCCCACCTGGAGCAGGTTCGTGCAGGATTAATCATCCCGTGGCTTCCCACCAGGGTCCTGTTGCTTCCAAAAGGCCCCACAGTGTCACTGTGGCCCCTCGGTTCCACCAGGTTCCATAGCGTCACTGTGGTGCCCAGGGTTCCGTCAGCTTCGCCAGCATCCCCACGGTCTGCAGAGCTCCCCGAGCTTCTGTGGTGTCACAGTGGAGGCAGGGTTGCATCAGGTTCCATAGCATCAGCACGGTCTCCAGGGCTCCCAGAGGTTCTGTGGTGTCACAGTGGAGGCAGGGTTGCATCAGGTTCCATAGCATCACCACAGTCTCCAGGGCTCCCTGAGCTTCTGTGGTGTCACAGTGGAGGCAGGGTTGCATCAGGTTCCATAGCATCAGCACGGTCTCCAGGGCTCCCAGAGGTTCTGTGGTGTCACAGAGGAGGCAGGGTTGCATCAGGTTCCATAGCATCAGCACGGTCTCCAGGGCTCCAAGAGCTTCTGTGGTGTCACAGAGGAGGCAGGGTTGCATCAGGTTCAATAGCATCAGCACGGTCTCCAGGGCTCCCCTGAGCTTCTGTGGTGGTGTCACAGAGGAGCCAGGCTTCCTTGTAGTTCCCCAGCATCACAAAGGCTCTCCTGGGAGCCACGGGTCACAAAGCACCGTGGGCTCTGTGCAGCCCCGCTGTGTCACAATGGCCGCTGGCTTCCACGAGCCCCCGCAGTGTCCCAGTGGGCCCCGTGGCTTTAGGAGTGGGTGGCTGGGAGTTGGTGCCAGCGGCTGGGGGAGCAGCAGCAGGGACTGTGTGTGGACAGTGCCATGGCCACTTGTGTGGCCACTGGTGTCTCTGTGCCAGGCACAGCCGTGGTGTGTAACACCGGCTCTGGGTCCTTTGGCTGTGCAGGTGGCAGTCACGGCCTGGAGCAGGGCTGCTCCCGGGGGACAGCCTGGGGCAGGAGGCTGCTGGAGATTCATTCCCCACACTCCTTGTCATGAGGTGCTCAGAGTGATTGGAAAGGCTGTTGGCAGCAGGCAGTTCTCTGGGTTCAAGCTGTGGAGCTGTCAGCGGGAATGCAAAGGCCAAGCTGGTGAGCCTTTTGTCCTGGTGCCTTTAGTGTGTGAGCAGTCCCTGGTGCCGTTGTCTTTGGATCCTGAGTGTGGGAGAGGCAAGGCTTAGGATGGTGCGTAGAGCTGAGAAGGAAAGTGCCGAGAGCAGCGTGTGTGCTGCTGCTTTGAGGGGTGCAGTTGAAGTTGTAGGCAGCAAGAGCTTTCTCAGCTGGCCCTTTTGTTAACTCTGCTTTTGCCAGATGACTTCCATCTTACCCTCTTACCATCTTAGCCTCTCATTTTTGCATATCCCAAACCCCCTTCCAAACATCCAGCAGCTGCTTGTAAAGAAGAAGTCCTAGAACAAAAAGCCAGTGCTGCCTTTCATAGCCCCTTTGCTGTCTATGAAGTAGAGGAAAGAAGCTAGTGAGACGCACTTTCTTTCTCAACTCCATAGAGCGCATCCTTCTCTCAAGGTGGCAGAGTCCTTGGCGGAAGTGAAGCATCTGCAGCTGCAGTTCAGACTGAGAGATGTGCCAGGACAGGAAACATTTGCTGACCTTCCCTGTTCCCTGTGCAACATGATTCTCGCATCCCAGTCACTTTCACATACCTTCGGTATCCCTGAGTCCAAGCAGCTAAAGCTCACAGAGACAGAAGTGTCAGGAAGGAAAACGTTCCAAAAGCACCCCCTTCTCTTATCAGCATATAAATTGTGCACAACAGGCTGCGGCACCGAACCTTCCTTCTCAGATAGACATGCCATCACACTTTTCACTCTTGCAGCTCGGTTGAAAAGCTCCAGCAGCTGCTCCCGCAATAGCAAAAGGTTCTAGAAGTGAAAGCCAGTTTGGGGCTGCACCTTCTCCTTGCCGCATGTAAGCCACACCAAACTCCCTGATGCACTCTGTCCTCCCCTTCTCAAAGGAGTAGACGGTGGCATCAGGACACACCTGTGTCCCAGCAGCTGGGTGCCCAGCCGGGAGCAGGAGCAGGGCTGGGGCTGCTCCCAAAGTTGCCCCGCCCCAATGCCAGAGCCGGACATATGCTGAGGGGGGGCTGGATCAGGCTTTATTGTCCAGCTGCATGCCAGGAGTGAGCACAAAATCTACCTGCATTCTCTGCAGCATGCCATCCTGGAGCAGAGCCATTGCCAAAGGAAGCCGTGAGCCCGTGCCAAGCCAGTGCCGGAGTGGGATCCTAGCAGCACCTGTGGAAGCCGGGAGAGAGGAGCCCACCTGGAGCAGGTTCGTGCAGGATTAATCATCCCGTGGCTTCCCACCAGGGTCCTGTTGCTTCCAAAAGGCCCCACAGTGTCACTGTGGCCCCTCGGTTCCACCAGGTTCCATAGCGTCACTGTGGTGCCCAGGGTTCCGTCAGCTTCGCCAGCATCCCCACGGTCTGCAGAGCTCCCCGAGCTTCTGTGGTGTCACAGTGGAGGCAGGGTTGCATCAGGTTCCATAGCATCAGCACGGTCTCCAGGGCTCCCAGAGGTTCTGTGGTGTCACAGTGGAGGCAGGGTTGCATCAGGTTCCATAGCATCACCACAGTCTCCAGGGCTCCCTGAGCTTCTGTGGTGTCACAGTGGAGGCAGGGTTGCATCAGGTTCCATAGCATCAGCACGGTCTCCAGGGCTCCCAGAGGTTCTGTGGTGTCACAGAGGAGGCAGGGTTGCATCAGGTTCCATAGCATCAGCACGGTCTCCAGGGCTCCAAGAGCTTCTGTGGTGTCACAGAGGAGGCAGGGTTGCATCAGGTTCAATAGCATCAGCACGGTCTCCAGGGCTCCCCTGAGCTTCTGTGGTGGTGTCACAGAGGAGCCAGGCTTCCTTGTAGTTCCCCAGCATCACAAAGGCTCTCCTGGGAGCCACGGGTCACAAAGCACCGTGGGCTCTGTGCAGCCCCGCTGTGTCACAATGGCCGCTGGCTTCCACGAGCCCCCGCAGTGTCCCAGTGGGCCCCGTGGCTTTAGGAGTGGGTGGCTGGGAGTTGGTGCCAGCGGCTGGGGGAGCAGCAGCAGGGACTGTGTGTGGACAGTGCCATGGCCACTTGTGTGGCCACTGGTGTCTCTGTGCCAGGCACAGCCGTGGTGTGTAACACCGGCTCTGGGTCCTTTGGCTGTGCAGGTGGCAGTCACGGCCTGGAGCAGGGCTGCTCCCGGGGGACAGCCTGGGGCAGGAGGCTGCTGGAGATTCATTCCCCACACTCCTTGTCATGAGGTGCTCAGAGTGATTGGAAAGGCTGTTGGCAGCAGGCAGTTCTCTGGGTTCAAGCTGTGGAGCTGTCAGCGGGAATGCAAAGGCCAAGCTGGTGAGCCTTTTGTCCTGGTGCCTTTAGTGTGTGAGCAGTCCCTGGTGCCGTTGTCTTTGGATCCTGAGTGTGGGAGAGGCAAGGCTTAGGATGGTGCGTAGAGCTGAGAAGGAAAGTGCCGAGAGCAGCGTGTGTGCTGCTGCTTTGAGGGGTGCAGTTGAAGTTGTAGGCAGCAAGAGCTTTCTCAGCTGGCCCTTTTGTGAGCTCTGCTTTTGCCAGATGACTTCCATCTTACCCTCTTACCATCTTAGCCTCTCATTTTTGCATATCCCAAACCCCCTTCCAAACATCCAGCAGCTGCTTGTAAAGAAGAAGTCCTAGAACAAAAAGCCAGTGCTGCCTTTCATAGCCCCTTTGCTGTCTATGAAGTAGAGGAAAGAAGCTAGTGAGACGCACTTTCTTTCTCAACTCCATAGAGCGCATCCTTCTCTCAAGGTGGCAGAGTCCTTGGCGGAAGTGAAGCATCTGCAGCTGCAGTTCAGACTGAGAGATGTGCCAGGACAGGAAACATTTGCTGACCTTCCCTGTTCCCTGTGCAACATGATTCTCGCATCCCAGTCACTTTCACATACCTTCGGTATCCCTGAGTCCAAGCAGCTAAAGCTCACAGAGACAGAAGTGTCAGGAAGGAAAACGTTCCAAAAGCACCCCCTTCTCTTATCAGCATATAAATTGTGCACAACAGGCTGCGGCACCGAACCTTCCTTCTCAGATAGACATGCCATCACACTTTTCACTCTTGCAGCTCGGTTGAAAAGCTCCAGCAGCTGCTCCCGCAATAGCAAAAGGTTCTAGAAGTGAAAGCCAGTTTGGGGCTGCACCTTCTCCTTGCCGCATGTAAGCCACACCAAACTCCCTGATGCACTCTGTCCTCCCCTTCTCAAAGGAGTAGACGGTGGCATCAGGACACACCTGTGTCCCAGCAGCTGGGTGCCCAGCCGGGAGCAGGAGCAGGGCTGGGGCTGCTCCCAAAGTTGCCCCGCCCCAATGCCAGAGCCGGACATATGCTGAGGGGGGGCTGGATCAGGCTTTATTGTCCAGCTGCATGCCAGGAGTGAGCACAAAATCTACCTGCATTCTCTGCAGCATGCCATCCTGGAGCAGAGCCATTGCCAAAGGAAGCCGTGAGCCCGTGCCAAGCCAGTGCCGGAGTGGGATCCTAGCAGCACCTGTGGAAGCCGGGAGAGAGGAGCCCACCTGGAGCAGGTTCGTGCAGGATTAATCATCCCGTGGCTTCCCACCAGGGTCCTGTTGCTTCCAAAAGGCCCCACAGTGTCACTGTGGCCCCTCGGTTCCACCAGGTTCCATAGCGTCACTGTGGTGCCCAGGGTTCCGTCAGCTTCGCCAGCATCCCCACGGTCTGCAGAGCTCCCCGAGCTTCTGTGGTGTCACAGTGGAGGCAGGGTTGCATCAGGTTCCATAGCATCAGCACGGTCTCCAGGGCTCCCAGAGGTTCTGTGGTGTCACAGTGGAGGCAGGGTTGCATCAGGTTCCATAGCATCACCACAGTCTCCAGGGCTCCCTGAGCTTCTGTGGTGTCACAGTGGAGGCAGGGTTGCATCAGGTTCCATAGCATCACCACGGTCTCCAGGGCTCCCAGAGGTTCTGTGGTGTCACAGAGGAGGCAGGGTTGCATCAGGTTCCATAGCATCACCACGGTCTCCAGGGCTCCAAGAGCTTCTGTGGTGTCACAGAGGAGGCAGGGTTGCATCAGGTTCAATAGCATCAGCACGGTCTCCAGGGCTCCCCTGAGCTTCTGTGGTGGTGTCACAGAGGAGCCAGGCTTCCTTGTAGTTCCCCAGCATCACAAAGGCTCTCCTGGGAGCCACGGGTCACAAAGCACCGTGGGCTCTGTGCAGCCCCGCTGTGTCACAATGGCCGCTGGCTTCCACGAGCCCCCGCAGTGTCCCAGTGGGCCCCGTGGCTTTAGGAGTGGGTGGCTGGGAGTTGGTGCCAGCGGCTGGGGGAGCAGCAGCAGGGACTGTGTGTGGACAGTGCCATGGCCACTTGTGTGGCCACTGGTGTCTCTGTGCCAGGCACAGCCGTGGTGTGTAACACCGGCTCTGGGTCCTTTGGCTGTGCAGGTGGCAGTCACGGCCTGGAGCAGGGCTGCTCCCGGGGGACAGCCTGGGGCAGGAGGCTGCTGGAGATTCATTCCCCACACTCCTTGTCATGAGGTGCTCAGAGTGATTGGAAAGGCTGTTGGCAGCAGGCAGTTCTCTGGGTTCAAGCTGTGGAGCTGTCAGCGGGAATGCAAAGGCCAAGCTGGTGAGCCTTTTGTCCTGGTGCCTTTAGTGTGTGAGCAGTCCCTGGTGCCGTTGTCTTTGGATCCTGAGTGTGGGAGAGGCAAGGCTTAGGATGGTGCGTAGAGCTGAGAAGGAAAGTGCCGAGAGCAGCGTGTGTGCTGCTGCTTTGAGGGGTGCAGTTGAAGTTGTAGGCAGCAAGAGCTTTCTCAGCTGGCCCTTTTGTGAGCTCTGCTTTTGCCAGATGACTTCCATCTTACCCTCTTACCATCTTAGCCTCTCATTTTTGCATATCCCAAACCCCCTTCCAAACATCCAGCAGCTGCTTGTAAAGAAGAAGTCCTAGAACAAAAAGCCAGTGCTGCCTTTCATAGCCCCTTTGCTGTCTATGAAGTAAAGAAGCTAGTGAGACGCACTTTCTTTCTCAACTCCATAGAGCGCATCCTTCTCTCAAGGTGGCAGAGTCCTTGGCGGAAGTGAAGCATCTGCAGCTGCAGTTCAGACTGAGAGATGTGCCAGGACAGGAAACATTTGCTGACCTTCCCTGTTCCCTGTGCAACATGATTCTCGCATCCCAGTCACTTTCACATACCTTCGGTATCCCTGAGTCCAAGCAGCTAAAGCTCACAGAGACAGAAGTGTCAGGAAGGAAAACGTTCCAAAAGCACCCCCTTCTCTTATCAGCATATAAATTGTGCACAACAGGCTGCGGCACCGAACCTTCCTTCTCAGATAGACATGCCATCACACTTTTCACTCTTGCAGCTCGGTTGAAAAGCTCCAGCAGCTGCTCCCGCAATAGCAAAAGGTTCTAGAAGTGAAAGCCAGTTTGGGGCTGCACCTTCTCCTTGCCGCATGTAAGCCACACCAAACTCCCTGATGCACTCTGTCCTCCCCTTCTCAAAGGAGTAGACGGTGGCATCAGGACACACCTGTGTCCCAGCAGCTGGGTGCCCAGCCGGGAGCAGGAGCAGGGCTGGGGCTGCTCCCAAAGTTGCCCCGCCCCAATGCCAGAGCCGGACATATGCTGAGGGGGGGCTGGATCAGGCTTTATTGTCCAGCTGCATGCCAGGAGTGAGCACAAAATCTACCTGCATTCTCTGCAGCATGCCATCCTGGAGCAGAGCCATTGCCAAAGGAAGCCGTGAGCCCGTGCCAAGCCAGTGCCGGAGTGGGATCCTAGCAGCACCTGTGGAAGCCGGGAGAGAGGAGCCCACCTGGAGCAGGTTCGTGCAGGATTAATCATCCCGTGGCTTCCCACCAGGGTCCTGTTGCTTCCAAAAGGCCCCACAGTGTCACTGTGGCCCCTCGGTTCCACCAGGTTCCATAGCGTCACTGTGGTGCCCAGGGTTCCGTCAGCTTCGCCAGCATCCCCACGGTCTGCAGAGCTCCCCGAGCTTCTGTGGTGTCACAGTGGAGGCAGGGTTGCATCAGGTTCCATAGCATCAGCACGGTCTCCAGGGCTCCCAGAGGTTCTGTGGTGTCACAGTGGAGGCAGGGTTGCATCAGGTTCCATAGCATCACCACAGTCTCCAGGGCTCCCTGAGCTTCTGTGGTGTCACAGTGGAGGCAGGGTTGCATCAGGTTCCATAGCATCAGCACGGTCTCCAGGGCTCCCCTGAGCTTCTGTGGTGGTGTCACAGAGGAGCCAGGCTTCCTTGTAGTTCCCCAGCATCACAAAGGCTCTCCTGGGAGCCACGGGTCACAAAGCACCGTGGGCTCTGTGCAGCCCCGCTGTGTCACAATGGCCGCTGGCTTCCACGAGCCCCCGCAGTGTCCCAGTGGGCCCCGTAGCTTTAGGAGTGGGTGGCTGGGAGTTGGTGCCAGCGGCTGGGGGAGCAGCAGCAGGGACTGTGTGTGGACAGTGCCATGGCCACTTGTGTGGCCACTGGTGTCTCTGTGCCAGGCACAGCCGTGGTGTGTAACACCGGCTCTGGGTCCTTTGGCTGTGCAGGTGGCAGTCACGGCCTGGAGCAGGGCTGCTCCCGGGGGACAGCCTGGGGCAGGAGGCTGCTGGAGATTCATTCCCCACACTCCTTGTCATGAGGTGCTCAGAGTGATTGGAAAGGCTGTTGGCAGCAGGCAGTTCTCTGGGTTCAAGCTGTGGAGCTGTCAGCGGGAATGCAAAGGCCAAGCTGGTGAGCCTTTTGTCCTGGTGCCTTTAGTGTGTGAGCAGTCCCTGGTGCCGTTGTCTTTGGATCCTGAGTGTGGGAGAGGCAAGGCTTAGGATGGTGCGTAGAGCTGAGAAGGAAAGTGCTGAGAGCAGCGTGTGTGCTGCTGCTTTGAGGGGTGCAGTTGAAGTTGTAGGCAGCAAGAGCTTTCTCAGCTGGCCCTTTTGTGAGCTCTGCTTTTGCCAGATGACTTCCATCTTACCCTCTTACCATCTTAGCCTCTCATTTTTGCATATCCCAAACCCCCTTCCAAACATCCAGCAGCTGCTTGTAAAGAAGAAGTCCTAGAACAAAAAGCCAGTGCTGCCTTTCATAGCCCCTTTGCTGTCTATGAAGTAGAGGAAAGAAGCTAGTGAGACGCACTTTCTTTCTCAACTCCATAGAGCGCATCCTTCTCTCAAGGTGGCAGAGTCCTTGGCGGAAGTGAAGCATCTGCAGCTGCAGTTCAGACTGAGAGATGTGCCAGGACAGGAAACATTTGCTGACCTTCCCTGTTCCCTGTGCAACATGATTCTCGCATCCCAGTCACTTTCACATACCTTCGGTATCCCTGAGTCCAAGCAGCTAAAGCTCACAGAGACAGAAGTGTCAGGAAGGAAAACGTTGCAAAAGCACCCCCTTCTCTTATCAGCATATAAATTGTGCACAACAGGCTGCGGCACCGAACCTTCCTTCTCAGATAGACATGCCATCACACTTTTCACTCTTGCAGCTCGGTTGAAAAGCTCCAGCAGCTGCTCCCGCAATAGCAAAAGGTTCTAGAAGTGAAAGCCAGTTTGGGGCTGCACCTTCTCCTTGCCGCATGTAAGCCACACCAAACTCCCTGATGCACTCTGTCCTCCCCTTCTCAAAGGAGTAGACGGTGGCATCAGGACACACCTGTGTCCCAGCAGCTGGGTGCCCAGCCGGGAGCAGGAGCAGGGCTGGGGCTGCTCCCAAAGTTGCCCCGCCCCAATGCCAGAGCCGGACATATGCTGAGGGGGGGCTGGATCAGGCTTTATTGTCCAGCTGCATGCCAGGATTGAGCACAAAATCTACCTGCATTCTCTGCAGCATGCCATCCTGGAGCAGAGCCATTGCCAAAGGAAGCCGTGAGCCCGTGCCAAGCCAGTGCCGGAGTGGGATCCTAGCAGCACCTGTGGAAGCCGGGAGAGAGGAGCCCACCTGGAGCAGGTTCGTGCAGGATTAATCATCCCGTGGCTTCCCACCAGGGTCCTGTTGCTTCCAAAAGGCCCCACAGTGTCACTGTGGCCCCTCGGTTCCACCAGGTTCCATAGCGTCACTGTGGTGCCCAGGGTTCCGTCAGCTTCGCCAGCATCCCCACGGTCTGCAGAGCTCCCCGAGCTTCTGTGGTGTCACAGTGGAGGCAGGGTTGCATCAGGTTCCATAGCATCAGCACGGTCTCCAGGGCTCCCAGAGGTTCTGTGGTGTCACAGTGGAGGCAGGGTTGCATCAGGTTCCATAGCATCACCACAGTCTCCAGGGCTCCCTGAGCTTCTGTGGTGTCACAGTGGAGGCAGGGTTGCATCAGGTTCCATAGCATCAGCACGGTCTCCAGGGCTCCCAGAGGTTCTGTGGTGTCACAGAGGAGGCAGGGTTGCATCAGGTTCCATAGCATCACCACGGTCTCCAGGGCTCCAAGAGCTTCTGTGGTGTCACAGAGGAGGCAGGGTTGCATCAGGTTCAATAGCATCAGCACGGTCTCCAGGGCTCCCCTGAGCTTCTGTGGTGGTGTCACAGAGGAGCCAGGCTTCCTTGTAGTTCCCCAGCATCACAAAGGCTCTCCTGGGAGCCACGGGTCACAAAGCACCGTGGGCTCTGTGCAGCCCCGCTGTGTCACAATGGCCGCTGGCTTCCACGAGCCCCCGCAGTGTCCCAGTGGGCCCCGTGGCTTTAGGAGTGGGTGGCTGGGAGTTGGTGCCAGCGGCTGGGGGAGCAGCAGCAGGGACTGTGTGTGGACAGTGCCATGGCCACTTGTGTGGCCACTGGTGTCTCTGTGCCAGGCACAGCCGTGGTGTGTAACACCGGCTCTGGGTCCTTTGGCTGTGCAGGTGGCAGTCACGGCCTGGAGCAGGGCTGCTCCCGGGGGACAGCCTGGGGCAGGAGGCTGCTGGAGATTCATTCCCCACACTCCTTGTCATGAGGTGCTCAGAGTGATTGGAAAGGCTGTTGGCAGCAGGCAGTTCTCTGGGTTCAAGCTGTGGAGCTGTCAGCGGGAATGCAAAGGCCAAGCTGGTGAGCCTTTTGTCCTGGTGCCTTTAGTGTGTGAGCAGTCCCTGGTGCCGTTGTCTTTGGATCCTGAGTGTGGGAGAGGCAAGGCTTAGGATGGTGCGTAGAGCTGAGAAGGAAAGTGCCGAGAGCAGCGTGTGTGCTGCTGCTTTGAGGGGTGCAGTTGAAGTTGTAGGCAGCAAGAGCTTTCTCAGCTGGCCCTTTTGTGAGCTCTGCTTTTGCCAGATGACTTCCATCTTACCCTCTTACCATCTTAGCCTCTCATTTTTGCATATCCCAAACCCCCTTCCAAACATCCAGCAGCTGCTTGTAAAGAAGAAGTCCTAGAACAAAAAGCCAGTGCTGCCTTTCATAGCCCCTTTGCTGTCTATGAAGTAAAGAAGCTAGTGAGACGCACTTTCTTTCTCAACTCCATAGAGCGCATCCTTCTCTCAAGGTGGCAGAGTCCTTGGCGGAAGTGAAGCATCTGCAGCTGCAGTTCAGACTGAGAGATGTGCCAGGACAGGAAACATTTGCTGACCTTCCCTGTTCCCTGTGCAACATGATTCTCGCATCCCAGTCACTTTCACATACCTTCGGTATCCCTGAGTCCAAGCAGCTAAAGCTCACAGAGACAGAAGTGTCAGGAAGGAAAACGTTCCAAAAGCACCCCCTTCTCTTATCAGCATATAAATTGTGCACAACAGGCTGCGGCACCGAACCTTCCTTCTCAGATAGACATGCCATCACACTTTTCACTCTTGCAGCTCGGTTGAAAAGCTCCAGCAGCTGCTCCCGCAATAGCAAAAGGTTCTAGAAGTGAAAGCCAGTTTGGGGCTGCACCTTCTCCTTGCCGCATGTAAGCCACACCAAACTCCCTGATGCACTCTGTCCTCCCCTTCTCAAAGGAGTAGACGGTGGCATCAGGACACACCTGTGTCCCAGCAGCTGGGTGCCCAGCCGGGAGCAGGAGCAGGGCTGGGGCTGCTCCCAAAGTTGCCCCGCCCCAATGCCAGAGCCGGACATATGCTGAGGGGGGGCTGGATCAGGCTTTATTGTCCAGCTGCATGCCAGGAGTGAGCACAAAATCTACCTGCATTCTCTGCAGCATGCCATCCTGGAGCAGAGCCATTGCCAAAGGAAGCCGTGAGCCCGTGCCAAGCCAGTGCCGGAGTGGGATCCTAGCAGCACCTGTGGAAGCCGGGAGAGAGGAGCCCACCTGGAGCAGGTTCGTGCAGGATTAATCATCCCGTGGCTTCCCACCAGGGTCCTGTTGCTTCCAAAAGGCCCCACAGTGTCACTGTGGCCCCTCGGTTCCACCAGGTTCCATAGCGTCACTGTGGTGCCCAGGGTTCCGTCAGCTTCGCCAGCATCCCCACGGTCTGCAGAGCTCCCCGAGCTTCTGTGGTGTCACAGTGGAGGCAGGGTTGCATCAGGTTCCATAGCATCAGCACGGTCTCCAGGGCTCCCAGAGGTTCTGTGGTGTCACAGTGGAGGCAGGGTTGCATCAGGTTCCATAGCATCACCACAGTCTCCAGGGCTCCCTGAGCTTCTGTGGTGTCACAGTGGAGGCAGGGTTGCATCAGGTTCCATAGCATCACCACGGTCTCCAGGGCTCCCCTGAGCTTCTGTGGTGGTGTCACAGAGGAGCCAGGCTTCCTTGTAGTTCCCCAGCATCACAAAGGCTCTCCTGGGAGCCACGGGTCACAAAGCACCGTGGGCTCTGTGCAGCCCCGCTGTGTCACAATGGCCGCTGGCTTCCACGAGCCCCCGCAGTGTCCCAGTGGGCCCCGTAGCTTTAGGAGTGGGTGGCTGGGAGTTGGTGCCAGCGGCTGGGGGAGCAGCAGCAGGGACTGTGTGTGGACAGTGCCATGGCCACTTGTGTGGCCACTGGTGTCTCTGTGCCAGGCACAGCCGTGGTGTGTAACACCGGCTCTGGGTCCTTTGGCTGTGCAGGTGGCAGTCACGGCCTGGAGCAGGGCTGCTCCCGGGGGACAGCCTGGGGCAGGAGGCTGCTGGAGATTCATTCCCCACACTCCTTGTCATGAGGTGCTCAGAGTGATTGGAAAGGCTGTTGGCAGCAGGCAGTTCTCTGGGTTCAAGCTGTGGAGCTGTCAGCGGGAATGCAAAGGCCAAGCTGGTGAGCCTTTTGTCCTGGTGCCTTTAGTGTGTGAGCAGTCCCTGGTGCCGTTGTCTTTGGATCCTGAGTGTGGGAGAGGCAAGGCTTAGGATGGTGCGTAGAGCTGAGAAGGAAAGTGCTGAGAGCAGCGTGTGTGCTGCTGCTTTGAGGGGTGCAGTTGAAGTTGTAGGCAGCAAGAGCTTTCTCAGCTGGCCCTTTTGTGAGCTCTGCTTTTGCCAGATGACTTCCATCTTACCCTCTTACCATCTTAGCCTCTCATTTTTGCATATCCCAAACCCCCTTCCAAACATCCAGCAGCTGCTTGTAAAGAAGAAGTCCTAGAACAAAAAGCCAGTGCTGCCTTTCATAGCCCCTTTGCTGTCTATGAAGTAGAGGAAAGAAGCTAGTGAGACGCACTTTCTTTCTCAACTCCATAGAGCGCATCCTTCTCTCAAGGTGGCAGAGTCCTTGGCGGAAGTGAAGCATCTGCAGCTGCAGTTCAGACTGAGAGATGTGCCAGGACAGGAAACATTTGCTGACCTTCCCTGTTCCCTGTGCAACATGATTCTCGCATCCCAGTCACTTTCACATACCTTCGGTATCCCTGAGTCCAAGCAGCTAAAGCTCACAGAGACAGAAGTGTCAGGAAGGAAAACGTTGCAAAAGCACCCCCTTCTCTTATCAGCATATAAATTGTGCACAACAGGCTGCGGCACCGAACCTTCCTTCTCAGATAGACATGCCATCACACTTTTCACTCTTGCAGCTCGGTTGAAAAGCTCCAGCAGCTGCTCCCGCAATAGCAAAAGGTTCTAGAAGTGAAAGCCAGTTTGGGGCTGCACCTTCTCCTTGCCGCATGTAAGCCACACCAAACTCCCTGATGCACTCTGTCCTCCCCTTCTCAAAGGAGTAGACGGTGGCATCAGGACACACCTGTGTCCCAGCAGCTGGGTGCCCAGCCGGGAGCAGGAGCAGGGCTGGGGCTGCTCCCAAAGTTGCCCCGCCCCAATGCCAGAGCCGGACATATGCTGAGGGGGGGCTGGATCAGGCTTTATTGTCCAGCTGCATGCCAGGATTGAGCACAAAATCTACCTGCATTCTCTGCAGCATGCCATCCTGGAGCAGAGCCATTGCCAAAGGAAGCCGTGAGCCCGTGCCAAGCCAGTGCCGGAGTGGGATCCTAGCAGCACCTGTGGAAGCCGGGAGAGAGGAGCCCACCTGGAGCAGGTTCGTGCAGGATTAATCATCCCGTGGCTTCCCACCAGGGTCCTGTTGCTTCCAAAAGGCCCCACAGTGTCACTGTGGCCCCTCGGTTCCACCAGGTTCCATAGCGTCACTGTGGTGCCCAGGGTTCCGTCAGCTTCGCCAGCATCCCCACGGTCTGCAGAGCTCCCCGAGCTTCTGTGGTGTCACAGTGGAGGCAGGGTTGCATCAGGTTCCATAGCATCAGCACGGTCTCCAGGGCTCCCAGAGGTTCTGTGGTGTCACAGTGGAGGCAGGGTTGCATCAGGTTCCATAGCATCACCACAGTCTCCAGGGCTCCCTGAGCTTCTGTGGTGTCACAGTGGAGGCAGGGTTGCATCAGGTTCCATAGCATCAGCACGGTCTCCAGGGCTCCCAGAGGTTCTGTGGTGTCACAGAGGAGGCAGGGTTGCATCAGGTTCCATAGCATCAGCACGGTCTCCAGGGCTCCAAGAGCTTCTGTGGTGTCACAGAGGAGGCAGGGTTGCATCAGGTTCAATAGCATCAGCACGGTCTCCAGGGCTCCCCTGAGCTTCTGTGGTGGTGTCACAGAGGAGCCAGGCTTCCTTGTAGTTCCCCAGCATCACAAAGGCTCTCCTGGGAGCCACGGGTCACAAAGCACCGTGGGCTCTGTGCAGCCCCGCTGTGTCACAATGGCCGCTGGCTTCCACGAGCCCCCGCAGTGTCCCAGTGGGCCCCGTGGCTTTAGGAGTGGGTGGCTGGGAGTTGGTGCCAGCGGCTGGGGGAGCAGCAGCAGGGACTGTGTGTGGACAGTGCCATGGCCACTTGTGTGGCCACTGGTGTCTCTGTGCCAGGCACAGCCGTGGTGTGTAACACCGGCTCTGGGTCCTTTGGCTGTGCAGGTGGCAGTCACGGCCTGGAGCAGGGCTGCTCCCGGGGGACAGCCTGGGGCAGGAGGCTGCTGGAGATTCATTCCCCACACTCCTTGTCATGAGGTGCTCAGAGTGATTGGAAAGGCTGTTGGCAGCAGGCAGTTCTCTGGGTTCAAGCTGTGGAGCTGTCAGCGGGAATGCAAAGGCCAAGCTGGTGAGCCTTTTGTCCTGGTGCCTTTAGTGTGTGAGCAGTCCCTGGTGCCGTTGTCTTTGGATCCTGAGTGTGGGAGAGGCAAGGCTTAGGATGGTGCGTAGAGCTGAGAAGGAAAGTGCCGAGAGCAGCGTGTGTGCTGCTGCTTTGAGGGGTGCAGTTGAAGTTGTAGGCAGCAAGAGCTTTCTCAGCTGGCCCTTTTGTGAGCTCTGCTTTTGCCAGATGACTTCCATCTTACCCTCTTACCATCTTAGCCTCTCATTTTTGCATATCCCAAACCCCCTTCCAAACATCCAGCAGCTGCTTGTAAAGAAGAAGTCCTAGAACAAAAAGCCAGTGCTGCCTTTCATAGCCCCTTTGCTGTCTATGAAGTAGAGGAAAGAAGCTAGTGAGACGCACTTTCTTTCTCAACTCCATAGAGCGCATCCTTCTCTCAAGGTGGCAGAGTCCTTGGCGGAAGTGAAGCATCTGCAGCTGCAGTTCAGACTGAGAGATGTGCCAGGACAGGAAACATTTGCTGACCTTCCCTGTTCCCTGTGCAACATGATTCTCGCATCCCAGTCACTTTCACATACCTTCGGTATCCCTGAGTCCAAGCAGCTAAAGCTCACAGAGACAGAAGTGTCAGGAAGGAAAACGTTCCAAAAGCACCCCCTTCTCTTATCAGCATATAAATTGTGCACAACAGGCTGCGGCACCGAACCTTCCTTCTCAGATAGACATGCCATCACACTTTTCACTCTTGCAGCTCGGTTGAAAAGCTCCAGCAGCTGCTCCCGCAATAGCAAAAGGTTCTAGAAGTGAAAGCCAGTTTGGGGCTGCACCTTCTCCTTGCCGCATGTAAGCCACACCAAACTCCCTGATGCACTCTGTCCTCCCCTTCTCAAAGGAGTAGACGGTGGCATCAGGACACACCTGTGTCCCAGCAGCTGGGTGCCCAGCCGGGAGCAGGAGCAGGGCTGGGGCTGCTCCCAAAGTTGCCCCGCCCCAATGCCAGAGCCGGACATATGCTGAGGGGGGGCTGGATCAGGCTTTATTGTCCAGCTGCATGCCAGGAGTGAGCACAAAATCTACCTGCATTCTCTGCAGCATGCCATCCTGGAGCAGAGCCATTGCCAAAGGAAGCCGTGAGCCCGTGCCAAGCCAGTGCCGGAGTGGGATCCTAGCAGCACCTGTGGAAGCCGGGAGAGAGGAGCCCACCTGGAGCAGGTTCGTGCAGGATTAATCATCCCGTGGCTTCCCACCAGGGTCCTGTTGCTTCCAAAAGGCCCCACAGTGTCACTGTGGCCCCTCGGTTCCACCAGGTTCCATAGCGTCACTGTGGTGCCCAGGGTTCCGTCAGCTTCGCCAGCATCCCCACGGTCTGCAGAGCTCCCCGAGCTTCTGTGGTGTCACAGTGGAGGCAGGGTTGCATCAGGTTCCATAGCATCAGCACGGTCTCCAGGGCTCCCAGAGGTTCTGTGGTGTCACAGTGGAGGCAGGGTTGCATCAGGTTCCATAGCATCACCACAGTCTCCAGGGCTCCCTGAGCTTCTGTGGTGTCACAGTGGAGGCAGGGTTGCATCAGGTTCCATAGCATCAGCACGGTCTCCAGGGCTCCCAGAGGTTCTGTGGTGTCACAGAGGAGGCAGGGTTGCATCAGGTTCCATAGCATCAGCACGGTCTCCAGGGCTCCAAGAGCTTCTGTGGTGTCACAGAGGAGGCAGGGTTGCATCAGGTTCAATAGCATCAGCACGGTCTCCAGGGCTCCCCTGAGCTTCTGTGGTGGTGTCACAGAGGAGCCAGGCTTCCTTGTAGTTCCCCAGCATCACAAAGGCTCTCCTGGGAGCCACGGGTCACAAAGCACCGTGGGCTCTGTGCAGCCCCGCTGTGTCACAATGGCCGCTGGCTTCCACGAGCCCCCGCAGTGTCCCAGTGGGCCCCGTGGCTTTAGGAGTGGGTGGCTGGGAGTTGGTGCCAGCGGCTGGGGGAGCAGCAGCAGGGACTGTGTGTGGACAGTGCCATGGCCACTTGTGTGGCCACTGGTGTCTCTGTGCCAGGCACAGCCGTGGTGTGTAACACCGGCTCTGGGTCCTTTGGCTGTGCAGGTGGCAGTCACGGCCTGGAGCAGGGCTGCTCCCGGGGGACAGCCTGGGGCAGGAGGCTGCTGGAGATTCATTCCCCACACTCCTTGTCATGAGGTGCTCAGAGTGATTGGAAAGGCTGTTGGCAGCAGGCAGTTCTCTGGGTTCAAGCTGTGGAGCTGTCAGCGGGAATGCAAAGGCCAAGCTGGTGAGCCTTTTGTCCTGGTGCCTTTAGTGTGTGAGCAGTCCCTGGTGCCGTTGTCTTTGGATCCTGAGTGTGGGAGAGGCAAGGCTTAGGATGGTGCGTAGAGCTGAGAAGGAAAGTGCCGAGAGCAGCGTGTGTGCTGCTGCTTTGAGGGGTGCAGTTGAAGTTGTAGGCAGCAAGAGCTTTCTCAGCTGGCCCTTTTGTGAGCTCTGCTTTTGCCAGATGACTTCCATCTTACCCTCTTACCATCTTAGCCTCTCATTTTTGCATATCCCAAACCCCCTTCCAAACATCCAGCAGCTGCTTGTAAAGAAGAAGTCCTAGAACAAAAAGCCAGTGCTGCCTTTCATAGCCCCTTTGCTGTCTATGAAGTAGAGGAAAGAAGCTAGTGAGACGCACTTTCTTTCTCAACTCCATAGAGCGCATCCTTCTCTCAAGGTGGCAGAGTCCTTGGCGGAAGTGAAGCATCTGCAGCTGCAGTTCAGACTGAGAGATGTGCCAGGACAGGAAACATTTGCTGACCTTCCCTGTTCCCTGTGCAACATGATTCTCGCATCCCAGTCACTTTCACATACCTTCGGTATCCCTGAGTCCAAGCAGCTAAAGCTCACAGAGACAGAAGTGTCAGGAAGGAAAACGTTCCAAAAGCACCCCCTTCTCTTATCAGCATATAAATTGTGCACAACAGGCTGCGGCACCGAACCTTCCTTCTCAGATAGACATGCCATCACACTTTTCACTCTTGCAGCTCGGTTGAAAAGCTCCAGCAGCTGCTCCCGCAATAGCAAAAGGTTCTAGAAGTGAAAGCCAGTTTGGGGCTGCACCTTCTCCTTGCCGCATGTAAGCCACACCAAACTCCCTGATGCACTCTGTCCTCCCCTTCTCAAAGGAGTAGACGGTGGCATCAGGACACACCTGTGTCCCAGCAGCTGGGTGCCCAGCCGGGAGCAGGAGCAGGGCTGGGGCTGCTCCCAAAGTTGCCCCGCCCCAATGCCAGAGCCGGACATATGCTGAGGGGGGGCTGGATCAGGCTTTATTGTCCAGCTGCATGCCAGGAGTGAGCACAAAATCTACCTGCATTCTCTGCAGCATGCCATCCTGGAGCAGAGCCATTGCCAAAGGAAGCCGTGAGCCCGTGCCAAGCCAGTGCCGGAGTGGGATCCTAGCAGCACCTGTGGAAGCCGGGAGAGAGGAGCCCACCTGGAGCAGGTTCGTGCAGGATTAATCATCCCGTGGCTTCCCACCAGGGTCCTGTTGCTTCCAAAAGGCCCCACAGTGTCACTGTGGCCCCTCGGTTCCACCAGGTTCCATAGCGTCACTGTGGTGCCCAGGGTTCCGTCAGCTTCGCCAGCATCCCCACGGTCTGCAGAGCTCCCCGAGCTTCTGTGGTGTCACAGTGGAGGCAGGGTTGCATCAGGTTCCATAGCATCAGCACGGTCTCCAGGGCTCCCAGAGGTTCTGTGGTGTCACAGTGGAGGCAGGGTTGCATCAGGTTCCATAGCATCACCACAGTCTCCAGGGCTCCCTGAGCTTCTGTGGTGTCACAGTGGAGGCAGGGTTGCATCAGGTTCCATAGCATCACCACGGTCTCCAGGGCTCCCAGAGGTTCTGTGGTGTCACAGAGGAGGCAGGGTTGCATCAGGTTCCATAGCATCACCACGGTCTCCAGGGCTCCAAGAGCTTCTGTGGTGTCACAGAGGAGGCAGGGTTGCATCAGGTTCAATAGCATCAGCACGGTCTCCAGGGCTCCCCTGAGCTTCTGTGGTGGTGTCACAGAGGAGCCAGGCTTCCTTGTAGTTCCCCAGCATCACAAAGGCTCTCCTGGGAGCCACGGGTCACAAAGCACCGTGGGCTCTGTGCAGCCCCGCTGTGTCACAATGGCCGCTGGCTTCCACGAGCCCCCGCAGTGTCCCAGTGGGCCCCGTGGCTTTAGGAGTGGGTGGCTGGGAGTTGGTGCCAGCGGCTGGGGGAGCAGCAGCAGGGACTGTGTGTGGACAGTGCCATGGCCACTTGTGTGGCCACTGGTGTCTCTGTGCCAGGCACAGCCGTGGTGTGTAACACCGGCTCTGGGTCCTTTGGCTGTGCAGGTGGCAGTCACGGCCTGGAGCAGGGCTGCTCCCGGGGGACAGCCTGGGGCAGGAGGCTGCTGGAGATTCATTCCCCACACTCCTTGTCATGAGGTGCTCAGAGTGATTGGAAAGGCTGTTGGCAGCAGGCAGTTCTCTGGGTTCAAGCTGTGGAGCTGTCAGCGGGAATGCAAAGGCCAAGCTGGTGAGCCTTTTGTCCTGGTGCCTTTAGTGTGTGAGCAGTCCCTGGTGCCGTTGTCTTTGGATCCTGAGTGTGGGAGAGGCAAGGCTTAGGATGGTGCGTAGAGCTGAGAAGGAAAGTGCCGAGAGCAGCGTGTGTGCTGCTGCTTTGAGGGGTGCAGTTGAAGTTGTAGGCAGCAAGAGCTTTCTCAGCTGGCCCTTTTGTGAGCTCTGCTTTTGCCAGATGACTTCCATCTTACCCTCTTACCATCTTAGCCTCTCATTTTTGCATATCCCAAACCCCCTTCCAAACATCCAGCAGCTGCTTGTAAAGAAGAAGTCCTAGAACAAAAAGCCAGTGCTGCCTTTCATAGCCCCTTTGCTGTCTATGAAGTAAAGAAGCTAGTGAGACGCACTTTCTTTCTCAACTCCATAGAGCGCATCCTTCTCTCAAGGTGGCAGAGTCCTTGGCGGAAGTGAAGCATCTGCAGCTGCAGTTCAGACTGAGAGATGTGCCAGGACAGGAAACATTTGCTGACCTTCCCTGTTCCCTGTGCAACATGATTCTCGCATCCCAGTCACTTTCACATACCTTCGGTATCCCTGAGTCCAAGCAGCTAAAGCTCACAGAGACAGAAGTGTCAGGAAGGAAAACGTTCCAAAAGCACCCCCTTCTCTTATCAGCATATAAATTGTGCACAACAGGCTGCGGCACCGAACCTTCCTTCTCAGATAGACATGCCATCACACTTTTCACTCTTGCAGCTCGGTTGAAAAGCTCCAGCAGCTGCTCCCGCAATAGCAAAAGGTTCTAGAAGTGAAAGCCAGTTTGGGGCTGCACCTTCTCCTTGCCGCATGTAAGCCACACCAAACTCCCTGATGCACTCTGTCCTCCCCTTCTCAAAGGAGTAGACGGTGGCATCAGGACACACCTGTGTCCCAGCAGCTGGGTGCCCAGCCGGGAGCAGGAGCAGGGCTGGGGCTGCTCCCAAAGTTGCCCCGCCCCAATGCCAGAGCCGGACATATGCTGAGGGGGGGCTGGATCAGGCTTTATTGTCCAGCTGCATGCCAGGAGTGAGCACAAAATCTACCTGCATTCTCTGCAGCATGCCATCCTGGAGCAGAGCCATTGCCAAAGGAAGCCGTGAGCCCGTGCCAAGCCAGTGCCGGAGTGGGATCCTAGCAGCACCTGTGGAAGCCGGGAGAGAGGAGCCCACCTGGAGCAGGTTCGTGCAGGATTAATCATCCCGTGGCTTCCCACCAGGGTCCTGTTGCTTCCAAAAAGCCCCACAGTGTCACTGTGGCCCCTCGGTTCCACCAGGTTCCATAGCGTCACTGTGGTGCCCAGGGTTCCGTCAGCTTCGCCAGCATCCCCACGGTCTGCAGAGCTCCCCGAGCTTCTGTGGTGTCACAGTGGAGGCAGGGTTGCATCAGGTTCCATAGCATCAGCACGGTCTCCAGGGCTCCCAGAGGTTCTGTGGTGTCACAGTGGAGGCAGGGTTGCATCAGGTTCCATAGCATCACCACAGTCTCCAGGGCTCCCTGAGCTTCTGTGGTGTCACAGTGGAGGCAGGGTTGCATCAGGTTCCATAGCATCAGCACGGTCTCCAGGGCTCCCAGAGGTTCTGTGGTGTCACAGAGGAGGCAGGGTTGCATCAGGTTCCATAGCATCACCACGGTCTCCAGGGCTCCAAGAGCTTCTGTGGTGTCACAGAGGAGGCAGGGTTGCATCAGGTTCAATAGCATCAGCACGGTCTCCAGGGCTCCCCTGAGCTTCTGTGGTGGTGTCACAGAGGAGCCAGGCTTCCTTGTAGTTCCCCAGCATCACAAAGGCTCTCCTGGGAGCCACGGGTCACAAAGCACCGTGGGCTCTGTGCAGCCCCGCTGTGTCACAATGGCCGCTGGCTTCCACGAGCCCCCGCAGTGTCCCAGTGGGCCCCGTGGCTTTAGGAGTGGGTGGCTGGGAGTTGGTGCCAGCGGCTGGGGGAGCAGCAGCAGGGACTGTGTGTGGACAGTGCCATGGCCACTTGTGTGGCCACTGGTGTCTCTGTGCCAGGCACAGCCGTGGTGTGTAACACCGGCTCTGGGTCCTTTGGCTGTGCAGGTGGCAGTCACGGCCTGGAGCAGGGCTGCTCCCGGGGGACAGCCTGGGGCAGGAGGCTGCTGGAGATTCATTCCCCACACTCCTTGTCATGAGGTGCTCAGAGTGATTGGAAAGGCTGTTGGCAGCAGGCAGTTCTCTGGGTTCAAGCTGTGGAGCTGTCAGCGGGAATGCAAAGGCCAAGCTGGTGAGCCTTTTGTCCTGGTGCCTTTAGTGTGTGAGCAGTCCCTGGTGCCGTTGTCTTTGGATCCTGAGTGTGGGAGAGGCAAGGCTTAGGATGGTGCGTAGAGCTGAGAAGGAAAGTGCCGAGAGCAGCGTGTGTGCTGCTGCTTTGAGGGGTGCAGTTGAAGTTGTAGGCAGCAAGAGCTTTCTCAGCTGGCCCTTTTGTGAGCTCTGCTTTTGCCAGATGACTTCCATCTTACCCTCTTACCATCTTAGCCTCTCATTTTTGCATATCCCAAACCCCCTTCCAAACATCCAGCAGCTGCTTGTAAAGAAGAAGTCCTAGAACAAAAAGCCAGTGCTGCCTTTCATAGCCCCTTTGCTGTCTATGAAGTAGAGGAAAGAAGCTAGTGAGACGCACTTTCTTTCTCAACTCCATAGAGCGCATCCTTCTCTCAAGGTGGCAGAGTCCTTGGCGGAAGTGAAGCATCTGCAGCTGCAGTTCAGACTGAGAGATGTGCCAGGACAGGAAACATTTGCTGACCTTCCCTGTTCCCTGTGCAACATGATTCTCGCATCCCAGTCACTTTCACATACCTTCGGTATCCCTGAGTCCAAGCAGCTAAAGCTCACAGAGACAGAAGTGTCAGGAAGGAAAACGTTCCAAAAGCACCCCCTTCTCTTATCAGCATATAAATTGTGCACAACAGGCTGCGGCACCGAACCTTCCTTCTCAGATAGACATGCCATCACACTTTTCACTCTTGCAGCTCGGTTGAAAAGCTCCAGCAGCTGCTCCCGCAATAGCAAAAGGTTCTAGAAGTGAAAGCCAGTTTGGGGCTGCACCTTCTCCTTGCCGCATGTAAGCCACACCAAACTCCCTGATGCACTCTGTCCTCCCCTTCTCAAAGGAGTAGACGGTGGCATCAGGACACACCTGTGTCCCAGCAGCTGGGTGCCCAGCCGGGAGCAGGAGCAGGGCTGGGGCTGCTCCCAAAGTTGCCCCACCCCAATGCCAGAGCCGGACATATGCTGAGGGGGGGCTGGATCAGGCTTTATTGTCCAGCTGCATGCCAGGAGTGAGCACAAAATCTACCTGCATTCTCTGCAGCATGCCATCCTGGAGCAGAGCCATTGCCAAAGGAAGCCGTGAGCCCGTGCCAAGCCAGTGCCGGAGTGGGATCCTAGCAGCACCTGTGGAAGCCGGGAGAGAGGAGCCCACCTGGAGCAGGTTCGTGCAGGATTAATCATCCCGTGGCTTCCCACCAGGGTCCTGTTGCTTCCAAAAGGCCCCACAGTGTCACTGTGGCCCCTCGGTTCCACCAGGTTCCATAGCGTCACTGTGGTGCCCAGGGTTCCGTCAGCTTCGCCAGCATCCCCACGGTCTGCAGAGCTCCCCGAGCTTCTGTGGTGTCACAGTGGAGGCAGGGTTGCATCAGGTTCCATAGCATCAGCACGGTCTCCAGGGCTCCCAGAGGTTCTGTGGTGTCACAGTGGAGGCAGGGTTGCATCAGGTTCCATAGCATCACCACAGTCTCCA
This sequence comes from Aphelocoma coerulescens, assembly GCF_041296385.1. Classification (NCBI taxonomy): domain Eukaryota; kingdom Metazoa; phylum Chordata; class Aves; order Passeriformes; family Corvidae; genus Aphelocoma; species Aphelocoma coerulescens. The sequence goes on along the minus strand of NW_027183502.1, from coordinate 116,849 downwards.
GGGCTCCCTGAGCTTCTGTGGTGTCACAGTGGAGGCAGGGTTGCATCAGGTTCCATAGCATCAGCACGGTCTCCAGGGCTCCCAGAGGTTCTGTGGTGTCACAGAGGAGGCAGGGTTGCATCAGGTTCCATAGCATCACCACGGTCTCCAGGGCTCCAAGAGCTTCTGTGGTGTCACAGAGGAGGCAGGGTTGCATCAGGTTCAATAGCATCAGCACGGTCTCCAGGGCTCCCCTGAGCTTCTGTGGTGGTGTCACAGAGGAGCCAGGCTTCCTTGTAGTTCCCCAGCATCACAAAGGCTCTCCTGGGAGCCACGGGTCACAAAGCACCGTGGGCTCTGTGCAGCCCCGCTGTGTCACAATGGCCGCTGGCTTCCACGAGCCCCCGCAGTGTCCCAGTGGGCCCCGTGGCTTTAGGAGTGGGTGGCTGGGAGTTGGTGCCAGCGGCTGGGGGAGCAGCAGCAGGGACTGTGTGTGGACAGTGCCATGGCCACTTGTGTGGCCACTGGTGTCTCTGTGCCAGGCACAGCCGTGGTGTGTAACACCGGCTCTGGGTCCTTTGGCTGTGCAGGTGGCAGTCACGGCCTGGAGCAGGGCTGCTCCCGGGGGACAGCCTGGGGCAGGAGGCTGCTGGAGATTCATTCCCCACACTCCTTGTCATGAGGTGCTCAGAGTGATTGGAAAGGCTGTTGGCAGCAGGCAGTTCTCTGGGTTCAAGCTGTGGAGCTGTCAGCGGGAATGCAAAGGCCAAGCTGGTGAGCCTTTTGTCCTGGTGCCTTTAGTGTGTGAGCAGTCCCTGGTGCCGTTGTCTTTGGATCCTGAGTGTGGGAGAGGCAAGGCTTAGGATGGTGCGTAGAGCTGAGAAGGAAAGTGCCGAGAGCAGCGTGTGTGCTGCTGCTTTGAGGGGTGCAGTTGAAGTTGTAGGCAGCAAGAGCTTTCTCAGCTGGCCCTTTTGTGAGCTCTGCTTTTGCCAGATGACTTCCATCTTACCCTCTTACCATCTTAGCCTCTCATTTTTGCATATCCCAAACCCCCTTCCAAACATCCAGCAGCTGCTTGTAAAGAAGAAGTCCTAGAACAAAAAGCCAGTGCTGCCTTTCATAGCCCCTTTGCTGTCTATGAAGTAGAGGAAAGAAGCTAGTGAGACGCACTTTCTTTCTCAACTCCATAGAGCGCATCCTTCTCTCAAGGTGGCAGAGTCCTTGGCGGAAGTGAAGCATCTGCAGCTGCAGTTCAGACTGAGAGATGTGCCAGGACAGGAAACATTTGCTGACCTTCCCTGTTCCCTGTGCAACATGATTCTCGCATCCCAGTCACTTTCACATACCTTCGGTATCCCTGAGTCCAAGCAGCTAAAGCTCACAGAGACAGAAGTGTCAGGAAGGAAAACGTTCCAAAAGCACCCCCTTCTCTTATCAGCATATAAATTGTGCACAACAGGCTGCGGCACCGAACCTTCCTTCTCAGATAGACATGCCATCACACTTTTCACTCTTGCAGCTCGGTTGAAAAGCTCCAGCAGCTGCTCCCGCAATAGCAAAAGGTTCTAGAAGTGAAAGCCAGTTTGGGGCTGCACCTTCTCCTTGCCGCATGTAAGCCACACCAAACTCCCTGATGCACTCTGTCCTCCCCTTCTCAAAGGAGTAGACGGTGGCATCAGGACACACCTGTGTCCCAGCAGCTGGGTGCCCAGCCGGGAGCAGGAGCAGGGCTGGGGCTGCTCCCAAAGTTGCCCCGCCCCAATGCCAGAGCCGGACATATGCTGAGGGGGGGCTGGATCAGGCTTTATTGTCCAGCTGCATGCCAGGAGTGAGCACAAAATCTACCTGCATTCTCTGCAGCATGCCATCCTGGAGCAGAGCCATTGCCAAAGGAAGCCGTGAGCCCGTGCCAAGCCAGTGCCGGAGTGGGATCCTAGCAGCACCTGTGGAAGCCGGGAGAGAGGAGCCCACCTGGAGCAGGTTCGTGCAGGATTAATCATCCCGTGGCTTCCCACCAGGGTCCTGTTGCTTCCAAAAAGCCCCACAGTGTCACTGTGGCCCCTCGGTTCCACCAGGTTCCATAGCGTCACTGTGGTGCCCAGGGTTCCGTCAGCTTCGCCAGCATCCCCACGGTCTGCAGAGCTCCCCGAGCTTCTGTGGTGTCACAGTGGAGGCAGGGTTGCATCAGGTTCCATAGCATCAGCACGGTCTCCAGGGCTCCCAGAGGTTCTGTGGTGTCACAGTGGAGGCAGGGTTGCATCAGGTTCCATAGCATCACCACAGTCTCCAGGGCTCCCTGAGCTTCTGTGGTGTCACAGTGGAGGCAGGGTTGCATCAGGTTCCATAGCATCAGCACGGTCTCCAGGGCTCCCAGAGGTTCTGTGGTGTCACAGAGGAGGCAGGGTTGCATCAGGTTCCATAGCATCAGCACGGTCTCCAGGGCTCCAAGAGCTTCTGTGGTGTCACAGAGGAGGCAGGGTTGCATCAGGTTCAATAGCATCAGCACGGTCTCCAGGGCTCCCCTGAGCTTCTGTGGTGGTGTCACAGAGGAGCCAGGCTTCCTTGTAGTTCCCCAGCATCACAAAGGCTCTCCTGGGAGCCACGGGTCACAAAGCACCGTGGGCTCTGTGCAGCCCCGCTGTGTCACAATGGCCGCTGGCTTCCACGAGCCCCCGCAGTGTCCCAGTGGGCCCCGTGGCTTTAGGAGTGGGTGGCTGGGAGTTGGTGCCAGCGGCTGGGGGAGCAGCAGCAGGGACTGTGTGTGGACAGTGCCATGGCCACTTGTGTGGCCACTGGTGTCTCTGTGCCAGGCACAGCCGTGGTGTGTAACACCGGCTCTGGGTCCTTTGGCTGTGCAGGTGGCAGTCACGGCCTGGAGCAGGGCTGCTCCCGGGGGACAGCCTGGGGCAGGAGGCTGCTGGAGATTCATTCCCCACACTCCTTGTCATGAGGTGCTCAGAGTGATTGGAAAGGCTGTTGGCAGCAGGCAGTTCTCTGGGTTCAAGCTGTGGAGCTGTCAGCGGGAATGCAAAGGCCAAGCTGGTGAGCCTTTTGTCCTGGTGCCTTTAGTGTGTGAGCAGTCCCTGGTGCCGTTGTCTTTGGATCCTGAGTGTGGGAGAGGCAAGGCTTAGGATGGTGCGTAGAGCTGAGAAGGAAAGTGCCGAGAGCAGCGTGTGTGCTGCTGCTTTGAGGGGTGCAGTTGAAGTTGTAGGCAGCAAGAGCTTTCTCAGCTGGCCCTTTTGTGAGCTCTGCTTTTGCCAGATGACTTCCATCTTACCCTCTTACCATCTTAGCCTCTCATTTTTGCATATCCCAAACCCCCTTCCAAACATCCAGCAGCTGCTTGTAAAGAAGAAGTCCTAGAACAAAAAGCCAGTGCTGCCTTTCATAGCCCCTTTGCTGTCTATGAAGTAGAGGAAAGAAGCTAGTGAGACGCACTTTCTTTCTCAACTCCATAGAGCGCATCCTTCTCTCAAGGTGGCAGAGTCCTTGGCGGAAGTGAAGCATCTGCAGCTGCAGTTCAGACTGAGAGATGTGCCAGGACAGGAAACATTTGCTGACCTTCCCTGTTCCCTGTGCAACATGATTCTCGCATCCCAGTCACTTTCACATACCTTCGGTATCCCTGAGTCCAAGCAGCTAAAGCTCACAGAGACAGAAGTGTCAGGAAGGAAAACGTTCCAAAAGCACCCCCTTCTCTTATCAGCATATAAATTGTGCACAACAGGCTGCGGCACCGAACCTTCCTTCTCAGATAGACATGCCATCACACTTTTCACTCTTGCAGCTCGGTTGAAAAGCTCCAGCAGCTGCTCCCGCAATAGCAAAAGGTTCTAGAAGTGAAAGCCAGTTTGGGGCTGCACCTTCTCCTTGCCGCATGTAAGCCACACCAAACTCCCTGATGCACTCTGTCCTCCCCTTCTCAAAGGAGTAGACGGTGGCATCAGGACACACCTGTGTCCCAGCAGCTGGGTGCCCAGCCGGGAGCAGGAGCAGGGCTGGGGCTGCTCCCAAAGTTGCCCCGCCCCAATGCCAGAGCCGGACATATGCTGAGGGGGGGCTGGATCAGGCTTTATTGTCCAGCTGCATGCCAGGAGTGAGCACAAAATCTACCTGCATTCTCTGCAGCATGCCATCCTGGAGCAGAGCCATTGCCAAAGGAAGCCGTGAGCCCGTGCCAAGCCAGTGCCGGAGTGGGATCCTAGCAGCACCTGTGGAAGCCGGGAGAGAGGAGCCCACCTGGAGCAGGTTCGTGCAGGATTAATCATCCCGTGGCTTCCCACCAGGGTCCTGTTGCTTCCAAAAAGCCCCACAGTGTCACTGTGGCCCCTCGGTTCCACCAGGTTCCATAGCGTCACTGTGGTGCCCAGGGTTCCGTCAGCTTCGCCAGCATCCCCACGGTCTGCAGAGCTCCCCGAGCTTCTGTGGTGTCACAGTGGAGGCAGGGTTGCATCAGGTTCCATAGCATCAGCACGGTCTCCAGGGCTCCCAGAGGTTCTGTGGTGTCACAGTGGAGGCAGGGTTGCATCAGGTTCCATAGCATCACCACAGTCTCCAGGGCTCCCTGAGCTTCTGTGGTGTCACAGTGGAGGCAGGGTTGCATCAGGTTCCATAGCATCAGCACGGTCTCCAGGGCTCCCAGAGGTTCTGTGGTGTCACAGAGGAGGCAGGGTTGCATCAGGTTCCATAGCATCAGCACGGTCTCCAGGGCTCCAAGAGCTTCTGTGGTGTCACAGAGGAGGCAGGGTTGCATCAGGTTCAATAGCATCAGCACGGTCTCCAGGGCTCCCCTGAGCTTCTGTGGTGGTGTCACAGAGGAGCCAGGCTTCCTTGTAGTTCCCCAGCATCACAAAGGCTCTCCTGGGAGCCACGGGTCACAAAGCACCGTGGGCTCTGTGCAGCCCCGCTGTGTCACAATGGCCGCTGGCTTCCACGAGCCCCCGCAGTGTCCCAGTGGGCCCCGTGGCTTTAGGAGTGGGTGGCTGGGAGTTGGTGCCAGCGGCTGGGGGAGCAGCAGCAGGGACTGTGTGTGGACAGTGCCATGGCCACTTGTGTGGCCACTGGTGTCTCTGTGCCAGGCACAGCCGTGGTGTGTAACACCGGCTCTGGGTCCTTTGGCTGTGCAGGTGGCAGTCACGGCCTGGAGCAGGGCTGCTCCCGGGGGACAGCCTGGGGCAGGAGGCTGCTGGAGATTCATTCCCCACACTCCTTGTCATGAGGTGCTCAGAGTGATTGGAAAGGCTGTTGGCAGCAGGCAGTTCTCTGGGTTCAAGCTGTGGAGCTGTCAGCGGGAATGCAAAGGCCAAGCTGGTGAGCCTTTTGTCCTGGTGCCTTTAGTGTGTGAGCAGTCCCTGGTGCCGTTGTCTTTGGATCCTGAGTGTGGGAGAGGCAAGGCTTAGGATGGTGCGTAGAGCTGAGAAGGAAAGTGCCGAGAGCAGCGTGTGTGCTGCTGCTTTGAGGGGTGCAGTTGAAGTTGTAGGCAGCAAGAGCTTTCTCAGCTGGCCCTTTTGTGAGCTCTGCTTTTGCCAGATGACTTCCATCTTACCCTCTTACCATCTTAGCCTCTCATTTTTGCATATCCCAAACCCCCTTCCAAACATCCAGCAGCTGCTTGTAAAGAAGAAGTCCTAGAACAAAAAGCCAGTGCTGCCTTTCATAGCCCCTTTGCTGTCTATGAAGTAGAGGAAAGAAGCTAGTGAGACGCACTTTCTTTCTCAACTCCATAGAGCGCATCCTTCTCTCAAGGTGGCAGAGTCCTTGGCGGAAGTGAAGCATCTGCAGCTGCAGTTCAGACTGAGAGATGTGCCAGGACAGGAAACATTTGCTGACCTTCCCTGTTCCCTGTGCAACATGATTCTCGCATCCCAGTCACTTTCACATACCTTCGGTATCCCTGAGTCCAAGCAGCTAAAGCTCACAGAGACAGAAGTGTCAGGAAGGAAAACGTTCCAAAAGCACCCCCTTCTCTTATCAGCATATAAATTGTGCACAACAGGCTGCGGCACCGAACCTTCCTTCTCAGATAGACATGCCATCACACTTTTCACTCTTGCAGCTCGGTTGAAAAGCTCCAGCAGCTGCTCCCGCAATAGCAAAAGGTTCTAGAAGTGAAAGCCAGTTTGGGGCTGCACCTTCTCCTTGCCGCATGTAAGCCACACCAAACTCCCTGATGCACTCTGTCCTCCCCTTCTCAAAGGAGTAGACGGTGGCATCAGGACACACCTGTGTCCCAGCAGCTGGGTGCCCAGCCGGGAGCAGGAGCAGGGCTGGGGCTGCTCCCAAAGTTGCCCCGCCCCAATGCCAGAGCCGGACATATGCTGAGGGGGGGCTGGATCAGGCTTTATTGTCCAGCTGCATGCCAGGAGTGAGCACAAAATCTACCTGCATTCTCTGCAGCATGCCATCCTGGAGCAGAGCCATTGCCAAAGGAAGCCGTGAGCCCGTGCCAAGCCAGTGCCGGAGTGGGATCCTAGCAGCACCTGTGGAAGCCGGGAGAGAGGAGCCCACCTGGAGCAGGTTCGTGCAGGATTAATCATCCCGTGGCTTCCCACCAGGGTCCTGTTGCTTCCAAAAGGCCCCACAGTGTCACTGTGGCCCCTCGGTTCCACCAGGTTCCATAGCGTCACTGTGGTGCCCAGGGTTCCGTCAGCTTCGCCAGCATCCCCACGGTCTGCAGAGCTCCCCGAGCTTCTGTGGTGTCACAGTGGAGGCAGGGTTGCATCAGGTTCCATAGCATCAGCACGGTCTCCAGGGCTCCCAGAGGTTCTGTGGTGTCACAGTGGAGGCAGGGTTGCATCAGGTTCCATAGCATCACCACAGTCTCCAGGGCTCCCTGAGCTTCTGTGGTGTCACAGTGGAGGCAGGGTTGCATCAGGTTCCATAGCATCAGCACGGTCTCCAGGGCTCCCAGAGGTTCTGTGGTGTCACAGAGGAGGCAGGGTTGCATCAGGTTCCATAGCATCAGCACGGTCTCCAGGGCTCCAAGAGCTTCTGTGGTGTCACAGAGGAGGCAGGGTTGCATCAGGTTCAATAGCATCAGCACGGTCTCCAGGGCTCCCCTGAGCTTCTGTGGTGGTGTCACAGAGGAGCCAGGCTTCCTTGTAGTTCCCCAGCATCACAAAGGCTCTCCTGGGAGCCACGGGTCACAAAGCACCGTGGGCTCTGTGCAGCCCCGCTGTGTCACAATGGCCGCTGGCTTCCACGAGCCCCCGCAGTGTCCCAGTGGGCCCCGTGGCTTTAGGAGTGGGTGGCTGGGAGTTGGTGCCAGCGGCTGGGGGAGCAGCAGCAGGGACTGTGTGTGGACAGTGCCATGGCCACTTGTGTGGCCACTGGTGTCTCTGTGCCAGGCACAGCCGTGGTGTGTAACACCGGCTCTGGGTCCTTTGGCTGTGCAGGTGGCAGTCACGGCCTGGAGCAGGGCTGCTCCCGGGGGACAGCCTGGGGCAGGAGGCTGCTGGAGATTCATTCCCCACACTCCTTGTCATGAGGTGCTCAGAGTGATTGGAAAGGCTGTTGGCAGCAGGCAGTTCTCTGGGTTCAAGCTGTGGAGCTGTCAGCGGGAATGCAAAGGCCAAGCTGGTGAGCCTTTTGTCCTGGTGCCTTTAGTGTGTGAGCAGTCCCTGGTGCCGTTGTCTTTGGATCCTGAGTGTGGGAGAGGCAAGGCTTAGGATGGTGCGTAGAGCTGAGAAGGAAAGTGCCGAGAGCAGCGTGTGTGCTGCTGCTTTGAGGGGTGCAGTTGAAGTTGTAGGCAGCAAGAGCTTTCTCAGCTGGCCCTTTTGTGAGCTCTGCTTTTGCCAGATGACTTCCATCTTACCCTCTTACCATCTTAGCCTCTCATTTTTGCATATCCCAAACCCCCTTCCAAACATCCAGCAGCTGCTTGTAAAGAAGAAGTCCTAGAACAAAAAGCCAGTGCTGCCTTTCATAGCCCCTTTGCTGTCTATGAAGTAGAGGAAAGAAGCTAGTGAGACGCACTTTCTTTCTCAACTCCATAGAGCGCATCCTTCTCTCAAGGTGGCAGAGTCCTTGGCGGAAGTGAAGCATCTGCAGCTGCAGTTCAGACTGAGAGATGTGCCAGGACAGGAAACATTTGCTGACCTTCCCTGTTCCCTGTGCAACATGATTCTCGCATCCCAGTCACTTTCACATACCTTCGGTATCCCTGAGTCCAAGCAGCTAAAGCTCACAGAGACAGAAGTGTCAGGAAGGAAAACGTTCCAAAAGCACCCCCTTCTCTTATCAGCATATAAATTGTGCACAACAGGCTGCGGCACCGAACCTTCCTTCTCAGATAGACATGCCATCACACTTTTCACTCTTGCAGCTCGGTTGAAAAGCTCCAGCAGCTGCTCCCGCAATAGCAAAAGGTTCTAGAAGTGAAAGCCAGTTTGGGGCTGCACCTTCTCCTTGCCGCATGTAAGCCACACCAAACTCCCTGATGCACTCTGTCCTCCCCTTCTCAAAGGAGTAGACGGTGGCATCAGGACACACCTGTGTCCCAGCAGCTGGGTGCCCAGCCGGGAGCAGGAGCAGGGCTGGGGCTGCTCCCAAAGTTGCCCCGCCCCAATGCCAGAGCCGGACATATGCTGAGGGGGGGCTGGATCAGGCTTTATTGTCCAGCTGCATGCCAGGAGTGAGCACAAAATCTACCTGCATTCTCTGCAGCATGCCATCCTGGAGCAGAGCCATTGCCAAAGGAAGCCGTGAGCCCGTGCCAAGCCAGTGCCGGAGTGGGATCCTAGCAGCACCTGTGGAAGCCGGGAGAGAGGAGCCCACCTGGAGCAGGTTCGTGCAGGATTAATCATCCCGTGGCTTCCCACCAGGGTCCTGTTGCTTCCAAAAAGCCCCACAGTGTCACTGTGGCCCCTCGGTTCCACCAGGTTCCATAGCGTCACTGTGGTGCCCAGGGTTCCGTCAGCTTCGCCAGCATCCCCACGGTCTGCAGAGCTCCCCGAGCTTCTGTGGTGTCACAGTGGAGGCAGGGTTGCATCAGGTTCCATAGCATCAGCACGTTCTCCAGGGCTCCCAGAGGTTCTGTGGTGTCACAGTGGAGGCAGGGTTGCATCAGGTTCCATAGCATCACCACAGTCTCCAGGGCTCCCTGAGCTTCTGTGGTGTCACAGTGGAGGCAGGGTTGCATCAGGTTCCATAGCATCAGCACGGTCTCCAGGGCTCCCAGAGGTTCTGTGGTGTCACAGAGGAGGCAGGGTTGCATCAGGTTCCATAGCATCAGCACGGTCTCCAGGGCTCCAAGAGCTTCTGTGGTGTCACAGAGGAGGCAGGGTTGCATCAGGTTCAATAGCATCAGCACGGTCTCCAGGGCTCCCCTGAGCTTCTGTGGTGGTGTCACAGAGGAGCCAGGCTTCCTTGTAGTTCCCCAGCATCACAAAGGCTCTCCTGGGAGCCACGGGTCACAAAGCACCGTGGGCTCTGTGCAGCCCCGCTGTGTCACAATGGCCGCTGGCTTCCACGAGCCCCCGCAGTGTCCCAGTGGGCCCCGTGGCTTTAGGAGTGGGTGGCTGGGAGTTGGTGCCAGCGGCTGGGGGAGCAGCAGCAGGGACTGTGTGTGGACAGTGCCATGGCCACTTGTGTGGCCACTGGTGTCTCTGTGCCAGGCACAGCCGTGGTGTGTAACACCGGCTCTGGGTCCTTTGGCTGTGCAGGTGGCAGTCACGGCCTGGAGCAGGGCTGCTCCCGGGGGACAGCCTGGGGCAGGAGGCTGCTGGAGATTCATTCCCCACACTCCTTGTCATGAGGTGCTCAGAGTGATTGGAAAGGCTGTTGGCAGCAGGCAGTTCTCTGGGTTCAAGCTGTGGAGCTGTCAGCGGGAATGCAAAGGCCAAGCTGGTGAGCCTTTTGTCCTGGTGCCTTTAGTGTGTGAGCAGTCCCTGGTGCCGTTGTCTTTGGATCCTGAGTGTGGGAGAGGCAAGGCTTAGGATGGTGCGTAGAGCTGAGAAGGAAAGTGCCGAGAGCAGCGTGTGTGCTGCTGCTTTGAGGGGTGCAGTTGAAGTTGTAGGCAGCAAGAGCTTTCTCAGCTGGCCCTTTTGTGAGCTCTGCTTTTGCCAGATGACTTCCATCTTACCCTCTTACCATCTTAGCCTCTCATTTTTGCATATCCCAAACCCCCTTCCAAACATCCAGCAGCTGCTTGTAAAGAAGAAGTCCTAGAACAAAAAGCCAGTGCTGCCTTTCATAGCCCCTTTGCTGTCTATGAAGTAGAGGAAAGAAGCTAGTGAGACGCACTTTCTTTCTCAACTCCATAGAGCGCATCCTTCTCTCAAGGTGGCAGAGTCCTTGGCGGAAGTGAAGCATCTGCAGCTGCAGTTCAGACTGAGAGATGTGCCAGGACAGGAAACATTTGCTGACCTTCCCTGTTCCCTGTGCAACATGATTCTCGCATCCCAGTCACTTTCACATACCTTCGGTATCCCTGAGTCCAAGCAGCTAAAGCTCACAGAGACAGAAGTGTCAGGAAGGAAAACGTTCCAAAAGCACCCCCTTCTCTTATCAGCATATAAATTGTGCACAACAGGCTGCGGCACCGAACCTTCCTTCTCAGATAGACATGCCATCACACTTTTCACTCTTGCAGCTCGGTTGAAAAGCTCCAGCAGCTGCTCCCGCAATAGCAAAAGGTTCTAGAAGTGAAAGCCAGTTTGGGGCTGCACCTTCTCCTTGCCGCATGTAAGCCACACCAAACTCCCTGATGCACTCTGTCCTCCCCTTCTCAAAGGAGTAGACGGTGGCATCAGGACACACCTGTGTCCCAGCAGCTGGGTGCCCAGCCGGGAGCAGGAGCAGGGCTGGGGCTGCTCCCAAAGTTGCCCCGCCCCAATGCCAGAGCCGGACATATGCTGAGGGGGGGCTGGATCAGGCTTTATTGTCCAGCTGCATGCCAGGAGTGAGCACAAAATCTACCTGCATTCTCTGCAGCATGCCATCCTGGAGCAGAGCCATTGCCAAAGGAAGCCGTGAGCCCGTGCCAAGCCAGTGCCGGAGTGGGATCCTAGCAGCACCTGTGGAAGCCGGGAGAGAGGAGCCCACCTGGAGCAGGTTCGTGCAGGATTAATCATCCCGTGGCTTCCCACCAGGGTCCTGTTGCTTCCAAAAAGCCCCACAGTGTCACTGTGGCCCCTCGGTTCCACCAGGTTCCATAGCGTCACTGTGGTGCCCAGGGTTCCGTCAGCTTCGCCAGCATCCCCACGGTCTGCAGAGCTCCCCGAGCTTCTGTGGTGTCACAGTGGAGGCAGGGTTGCATCAGGTTCCATAGCATCAGCACGGTCTCCAGGGCTCCCAGAGGTTCTGTGGTGTCACAGTGGAGGCAGGGTTGCATCAGGTTCCATAGCATCACCACAGTCTCCAGGGCTCCCTGAGCTTCTGTGGTGTCACAGTGGAGGCAGGGTTGCATCAGGTTCCATAGCATCAGCACGGTCTCCAGGGCTCCCAGAGGTTCTGTGGTGTCACAGAGGAGGCAGGGTTGCATCAGGTTCCATAGCATCAGCACGGTCTCCAGGGCTCCAAGAGCTTCTGTGGTGTCACAGAGGAGGCAGGGTTGCATCAGGTTCAATAGCATCAGCACGGTCTCCAGGGCTCCCCTGAGCTTCTGTGGTGGTGTCACAGAGGAGCCAGGCTTCCTTGTAGTTCCCCAGCATCACAAAGGCTCTCCTGGGAGCCACGGGTCACAAAGCACCGTGGGCTCTGTGCAGCCCCGCTGTGTCACAATGGCCGCTGGCTTCCACGAGCCCCCGCAGTGTCCCAGTGGGCCCCGTGGCTTTAGGAGTGGGTGGCTGGGAGTTGGTGCCAGCGGCTGGGGGAGCAGCAGCAGGGACTGTGTGTGGACAGTGCCATGGCCACTTGTGTGGCCACTGGTGTCTCTGTGCCAGGCACAGCCGTGGTGTGTAACACCGGCTCTGGGTCCTTTGGCTGTGCAGGTGGCAGTCACGGCCTGGAGCAGGGCTGCTCCCGGGGGACAGCCTGGGGCAGGAGGCTGCTGGAGATTCATTCCCCACACTCCTTGTCATGAGGTGCTCAGAGTGATTGGAAAGGCTGTTGGCAGCAGGCAGTTCTCTGGGTTCAAGCTGTGGAGCTGTCAGCGGGAATGCAAAGGCCAAGCTGGTGAGCCTTTTGTCCTGGTGCCTTTAGTGTGTGAGCAGTCCCTGGTGCCGTTGTCTTTGGATCCTGAGTGTGGGAGAGGCAAGGCTTAGGATGGTGCGTAGAGCTGAGAAGGAAAGTGCCGAGAGCAGCGTGTGTGCTGCTGCTTTGAGGGGTGCAGTTGAAGTTGTAGGCAGCAAGAGCTTTCTCAGCTGGCCCTTTTGTGAGCTCTGCTTTTGCCAGATGACTTCCATCTTACCCTCTTACCATCTTAGCCTCTCATTTTTGCATATCCCAAACCCCCTTCCAAACATCCAGCAGCTGCTTGTAAAGAAGAAGTCCTAGAACAAAAAGCCAGTGCTGCCTTTCATAGCCCCTTTGCTGTCTATGAAGTAGAGGAAAGAAGCTAGTGAGACGCACTTTCTTTCTCAACTCCATAGAGCGCATCCTTCTCTCAAGGTGGCAGAGTCCTTGGCGGAAGTGAAGCATCTGCAGCTGCAGTTCAGACTGAGAGATGTGCCAGGACAGGAAACATTTGCTGACCTTCCCTGTTCCCTGTGCAACATGATTCTCGCATCCCAGTCACTTTCACATACCTTCGGTATCCCTGAGTCCAAGCAGCTAAAGCTCACAGAGACAGAAGTGTCAGGAAGGAAAACGTTCCAAAAGCACCCCCTTCTCTTATCAGCATATAAATTGTGCACAACAGGCTGCGGCACCGAACCTTCCTTCTCAGATAGACATGCCATCACACTTTTCACTCTTGCAGCTCGGTTGAAAAGCTCCAGCAGCTGCTCCCGCAATAGCAAAAGGTTCTAGAAGTGAAAGCCAGTTTGGGGCTGCACCTTCTCCTTGCCGCATGTAAGCCACACCAAACTCCCTGATGCACTCTGTCCTCCCCTTCTCAAAGGAGTAGACGGTGGCATCAGGACACACCTGTGTCCCAGCAGCTGGGTGCCCAGCCGGGAGCAGGAGCAGGGCTGGGGCTGCTCCCAAAGTTGCCCCGCCCCAATGCCAGAGCCGGACATATGCTGAGGGGGGGCTGGATCAGGCTTTATTGTCCAGCTGCATGCCAGGAGTGAGCACAAAATCTACCTGCATTCTCTGCAGCATGCCATCCTGGAGCAGAGCCATTGCCAAAGGAAGCCGTGAGCCCGTGCCAAGCCAGTGCCGGAGTGGGATCCTAGCAGCACCTGTGGAAGCCGGGAGAGAGGAGCCCACCTGGAGCAGGTTCGTGCAGGATTAATCATCCCGTGGCTTCCCACCAGGGTCCTGTTGCTTCCAAAAGGCCCCACAGTGTCACTGTGGCCCCTCGGTTCCACCAGGTTCCATAGCGTCACTGTGGTGCCCAGGGTTCCGTCAGCTTCGCCAGCATCCCCACGGTCTGCAGAGCTCCCCGAGCTTCTGTGGTGTCACAGTGGAGGCAGGGTTGCATCAGGTTCCATAGCATCAGCACGGTCTCCAGGGCTCCCAGAGGTTCTGTGGTGTCACAGTGGAGGCAGGGTTGCATCAGGTTCCATAGCATCACCACAGTCTCCAGGGCTCCCTGAGCTTCTGTGGTGTCACAGTGGAGGCAGGGTTGCATCAGGTTCCATAGCATCAGCACGGTCTCCAGGGCTCCCAGAGGTTCTGTGGTGTCACAGAGGAGGCAGGGTTGCATCAGGTTCCATAGCATCACCACGGTCTCCAGGGCTCCAAGAGCTTCTGTGGTGTCACAGAGGAGGCAGGGTTGCATCAGGTTCAATAGCATCAGCACGGTCTCCAGGGCTCCCCTGAGCTTCTGTGGTGGTGTCACAGAGGAGCCAGGCTTCCTTGTAGTTCCCCAGCATCACAAAGGCTCTCCTGGGAGCCACGGGTCACAAAGCACCGTGGGCTCTGTGCAGCCCCGCTGTGTCACAATGGCCGCTGGCTTCCACGAGCCCCCGCAGTGTCCCAGTGGGCCCCGTGGCTTTAGGAGTGGGTGGCTGGGAGTTGGTGCCAGCGGCTGGGGGAGCAGCAGCAGGGACTGTGTGTGGACAGTGCCATGGCCACTTGTGTGGCCACTGGTGTCTCTGTGCCAGGCACAGCCGTGGTGTGTAACACCGGCTCTGGGTCCTTTGGCTGTGCAGGTGGCAGTCACGGCCTGGAGCAGGGCTGCTCCCGGGGGACAGCCTGGGGCAGGAGGCTGCTGGAGATTCATTCCCCACACTCCTTGTCATGAGGTGCTCAGAGTGATTGGAAAGGCTGTTGGCAGCAGGCAGTTCTCTGGGTTCAAGCTGTGGAGCTGTCAGCGGGAATGCAAAGGCCAAGCTGGTGAGCCTTTTGTCCTGGTGCCTTTAGTGTGTGAGCAGTCCCTGGTGCCGTTGTCTTTGGATCCTGAGTGTGGGAGAGGCAAGGCTTAGGATGGTGCGTAGAGCTGAGAAGGAAAGTGCCGAGAGCAGCGTGTGTGCTGCTGCTTTGAGGGGTGCAGTTGAAGTTGTAGGCAGCAAGAGCTTTCTCAGCTGGCCCTTTTGTGAGCTCTGCTTTTGCCAGATGACTTCCATCTTACCCTCTTACCATCTTAGCCTCTCATTTTTGCATATCCCAAACCCCCTTCCAAACATCCAGCAGCTGCTTGTAAAGAAGAAGTCCTAGAACAAAAAGCCAGTGCTGCCTTTCATAGCCCCTTTGCTGTCTATGAAGTAAAGAAGCTAGTGAGACGCACTTTCTTTCTCAACTCCATAGAGCGCATCCTTCTCTCAAGGTGGCAGAGTCCTTGGCGGAAGTGAAGCATCTGCAGCTGCAGTTCAGACTGAGAGATGTGCCAGGACAGGAAACATTTGCTGACCTTCCCTGTTCCCTGTGCAACATGATTCTCGCATCCCAGTCACTTTCACATACCTTCGGTATCCCTGAGTCCAAGCAGCTAAAGCTCACAGAGACAGAAGTGTCAGGAAGGAAAACGTTCCAAAAGCACCCCCTTCTCTTATCAGCATATAAATTGTGCACAACAGGCTGCGGCACCGAACCTTCCTTCTCAGATAGACATGCCATCACACTTTTCACTCTTGCAGCTCGGTTGAAAAGCTCCAGCAGCTGCTCCCGCAATAGCAAAAGGTTCTAGAAGTGAAAGCCAGTTTGGGGCTGCACCTTCTCCTTGCCGCATGTAAGCCACACCAAACTCCCTGATGCACTCTGTCCTCCCCTTCTCAAAGGAGTAGACGGTGGCATCAGGACACACCTGTGTCCCAGCAGCTGGGTGCCCAGCCGGGAGCAGGAGCAGGGCTGGGGCTGCTCCCAAAGTTGCCCCGCCCCAATGCCAGAGCCGGACATATGCTGAGGGGGGGCTGGATCAGGCTTTATTGTCCAGCTGCATGCCAGGAGTGAGCACAAAATCTACCTGCATTCTCTGCAGCATGCCATCCTGGAGCAGAGCCATTGCCAAAGGAAGCCGTGAGCCCGTGCCAAGCCAGTGCCGGAGTGGGATCCTAGCAGCACCTGTGGAAGCCGGGAGAGAGGAGCCCACCTGGAGCAGGTTCGTGCAGGATTAATCATCCCGTGGCTTCCCACCAGGGTCCTGTTGCTTCCAAAAGGCCCCACAGTGTCACTGTGGCCCCTCGGTTCCACCAGGTTCCATAGCGTCACTGTGGTGCCCAGGGTTCCGTCAGCTTCGCCAGCATCCCCACGGTCTGCAGAGCTCCCCGAGCTTCTGTGGTGTCACAGTGGAGGCAGGGTTGCATCAGGTTCCATAGCATCAGCACGGTCTCCAGGGCTCCCAGAGGTTCTGTGGTGTCACAGTGGAGGCAGGGTTGCATCAGGTTCCATAGCATCACCACAGTCTCCAGGGCTCCCTGAGCTTCTGTGGTGTCACAGTGGAGGCAGGGTTGCATCAGGTTCCATAGCATCAGCACGGTCTCCAGGGCTCCCAGAGGTTCTGTGGTGTCACAGAGGAGGCAGGGTTGCATCAGGTTCCATAGCATCAGCACGGTCTCCAGGGCTCCAAGAGCTTCTGTGGTGTCACAGAGGAGGCAGGGTTGCATCAGGTTCAATAGCATCAGCACGGTCTCCAGGGCTCCCCTGAGCTTCTGTGGTGGTGTCACAGAGGAGCCAGGCTTCCTTGTAGTTCCCCAGCATCACAAAGGCTCTCCTGGGAGCCACGGGTCACAAAGCACCGTGGGCTCTGTGCAGCCCCGCTGTGTCACAATGGCCGCTGGCTTCCACGAGCCCCCGCAGTGTCCCAGTGGGCCCCGTGGCTTTAGGAGTGGGTGGCTGGGAGTTGGTGCCAGCGGCTGGGGGAGCAGCAGCAGGGACTGTGTGTGGACAGTGCCATGGCCACTTGTGTGGCCACTGGTGTCTCTGTGCCAGGCACAGCCGTGGTGTGTAACACCGGCTCTGGGTCCTTTGGCTGTGCAGGTGGCAGTCACGGCCTGGAGCAGGGCTGCTCCCGGGGGACAGCCTGGGGCAGGAGGCTGCTGGAGATTCATTCCCCACACTCCTTGTCATGAGGTGCTCAGAGTGATTGGAAAGGCTGTTGGCAGCAGGCAGTTCTCTGGGTTCAAGCTGTGGAGCTGTCAGCGGGAATGCAAAGGCCAAGCTGGTGAGCCTTTTGTCCTGGTGCCTTTAGTGTGTGAGCAGTCCCTGGTGCCGTTGTCTTTGGATCCTGAGTGTGGGAGAGGCAAGGCTTAGGATGGTGCGTAGAGCTGAGAAGGAAAGTGCCGAGAGCAGCGTGTGTGCTGCTGCTTTGAGGGGTGCAGTTGAAGTTGTAGGCAGCAAGAGCTTTCTCAGCTGGCCCTTTTGTGAGCTCTGCTTTTGCCAGATGACTTCCATCTTACCCTCTTACCATCTTAGCCTCTCATTTTTGCATATCCCAAACCCCCTTCCAAACATCCAGCAGCTGCTTGTAAAGAAGAAGTCCTAGAACAAAAAGCCAGTGCTGCCTTTCATAGCCCCTTTGCTGTCTATGAAGTAGAGGAAAGAAGCTAGTGAGACGCACTTTCTTTCTCAACTCCATAGAGCGCATCCTTCTCTCAAGGTGGCAGAGTCCTTGGCGGAAGTGAAGCATCTGCAGCTGCAGTTCAGACTGAGAGATGTGCCAGGACAGGAAACATTTGCTGACCTTCCCTGTTCCCTGTGCAACATGATTCTCGCATCCCAGTCACTTTCACATACCTTCGGTATCCCTGAGTCCAAGCAGCTAAAGCTCACAGAGACAGAAGTGTCAGGAAGGAAAACGTTCCAAAAGCACCCCCTTCTCTTATCAGCATATAAATTGTGCACAACAGGCTGCGGCACCGAACCTTCCTTCTCAGATAGACATGCCATCACACTTTTCACTCTTGCAGCTCGGTTGAAAAGCTCCAGCAGCTGCTCCCGCAATAGCAAAAGGTTCTAGAAGTGAAAGCCAGTTTGGGGCTGCACCTTCTCCTTGCCGCATGTAAGCCACACCAAACTCCCTGATGCACTCTGTCCTCCCCTTCTCAAAGGAGTAGACGGTGGCATCAGGACACACCTGTGTCCCAGCAGCTGGGTGCCCAGCCGGGAGCAGGAGCAGGGCTGGGGCTGCTCCCAAAGTTGCCCCGCCCCAATGCCAGAGCCGGACATATGCTGAGGGGGGGCTGGATCAGGCTTTATTGTCCAGCTGCATGCCAGGAGTGAGCACAAAATCTACCTGCATTCTCTGCAGCATGCCATCCTGGAGCAGAGCCATTGCCAAAGGAAGCCGTGAGCCCGTGCCAAGCCAGTGCCGGAGTGGGATCCTAGCAGCACCTGTGGAAGCCGGGAGAGAGGAGCCCACCTGGAGCAGGTTCGTGCAGGATTAATCATCCCGTGGCTTCCCACCAGGGTCCTGTTGCTTCCAAAAGGCCCCACAGTGTCACTGTGGCCCCTCGGTTCCACCAGGTTCCATAGCGTCACTGTGGTGCCCAGGGTTCCGTCAGCTTCGCCAGCATCCCCACGGTCTGCAGAGCTCCCCGAGCTTCTGTGGTGTCACAGTGGAGGCAGGGTTGCATCAGGTTCCATAGCATCAGCACGGTCTCCAGGGCTCCCAGAGGTTCTGTGGTGTCACAGTGGAGGCAGGGTTGCATCAGGTTCCATAGCATCACCACAGTCTCCAGGGCTCCCTGAGCTTCTGTGGTGTCACAGTGGAGGCAGGGTTGCATCAGGTTCCATAGCATCACCACGGTCTCCAGGGCTCCCAGAGGTTCTGTGGTGTCACAGAGGAGGCAGGGTTGCATCAGGTTCCATAGCATCAGCACGGTCTCCAGGGCTCCAAGAGCTTCTGTGGTGTCACAGAGGAGGCAGGGTTGCATCAGGTTCAATAGCATCAGCACGGTCTCCAGGGCTCCCCTGAGCTTCTGTGGTGGTGTCACAGAGGAGCCAGGCTTCCTTGTAGTTCCCCAGCATCACAAAGGCTCTCCTGGGAGCCACGGGTCACAAAGCACCGTGGGCTCTGTGCAGCCCCGCTGTGTCACAATGGCCGCTGGCTTCCACGAGCCCCCGCAGTGTCCCAGTGGGCCCCGTGGCTTTAGGAGTGGGTGGCTGGGAGTTGGTGCCAGCGGCTGGGGGAGCAGCAGCAGGGACTGTGTGTGGACAGTGCCATGGCCACTTGTGTGGCCACTGGTGTCTCTGTGCCAGGCACAGCCGTGGTGTGTAACACCGGCTCTGGGTCCTTTGGCTGTGCAGGTGGCAGTCACGGCCTGGAGCAGGGCTGCTCCCGGGGGACAGCCTGGGGCAGGAGGCTGCTGGAGATTCATTCCCCACACTCCTTGTCATGAGGTGCTCAGAGTGATTGGAAAGGCTGTTGGCAGCAGGCAGTTCTCTGGGTTCAAGCTGTGGAGCTGTCAGCGGGAATGCAAAGGCCAAGCTGGTGAGCCTTTTGTCCTGGTGCCTTTAGTGTGTGAGCAGTCCCTGGTGCCGTTGTCTTTGGATCCTGAGTGTGGGAGAGGCAAGGCTTAGGATGGTGCGTAGAGCTGAGAAGGAAAGTGCCGAGAGCAGCGTGTGTGCTGCTGCTTTGAGGGGTGCAGTTGAAGTTGTAGGCAGCAAGAGCTTTCTCAGCTGGCCCTTTTGTGAGCTCTGCTTTTGCCAGATGACTTCCATCTTACCCTCTTACCATCTTAGCCTCTCATTTTTGCATATCCCAAACCCCCTTCCAAACATCCAGCAGCTGCTTGTAAAGAAGAAGTCCTAGAACAAAAAGCCAGTGCTGCCTTTCATAGCCCCTTTGCTGTCTATGAAGTAGAGGAAAGAAGCTAGTGAGACGCACTTTCTTTCTCAACTCCATAGAGCGCATCCTTCTCTCAAGGTGGCAGAGTCCTTGGCGGAAGTGAAGCATCTGCAGCTGCAGTTCAGACTGAGAGATGTGCCAGGACAGGAAACATTTGCTGACCTTCCCTGTTCCCTGTGCAACATGATTCTCGCATCCCAGTCACTTTCACATACCTTCGGTATCCCTGAGTCCAAGCAGCTAAAGCTCACAGAGACAGAAGTGTCAGGAAGGAAAACGTTCCAAAAGCACCCCCTTCTCTTATCAGCATATAAATTGTGCACAACAGGCTGCGGCACCGAACCTTCCTTCTCAGATAGACATGCCATCACACTTTTCACTCTTGCAGCTCGGTTGAAAAGCTCCAGCAGCTGCTCCCGCAATAGCAAAAGGTTCTAGAAGTGAAAGCCAGTTTGGGGCTGCACCTTCTCCTTGCCGCATGTAAGCCACACCAAACTCCCTGATGCACTCTGTCCTCCCCTTCTCAAAGGAGTAGACGGTGGCATCAGGACACACCTGTGTCCCAGCAGCTGGGTGCCCAGCCGGGAGCAGGAGCAGGGCTGGGGCTGCTCCCAAAGTTGCCCCGCCCCAATGCCAGAGCCGGACATATGCTGAGGGGGGGCTGGATCAGGCTTTATTGTCCAGCTGCATGCCAGGAGTGAGCACAAAATCTACCTGCATTCTCTGCAGCATGCCATCCTGGAGCAGAGCCATTGCCAAAGGAAGCCGTGAGCCCGTGCCAAGCCAGTGCCGGAGTGGGATCCTAGCAGCACCTGTGGAAGCCGGGAGAGAGGAGCCCACCTGGAGCAGGTTCGTGCAGGATTAATCATCCCGTGGCTTCCCACCAGGGTCCTGTTGCTTCCAAAAGGCCCCACAGTGTCACTGTGGCCCCTCGGTTCCACCAGGTTCCATAGCGTCACTGTGGTGCCCAGGGTTCCGTCAGCTTCGCCAGCATCCCCACGGTCTGCAGAGCTCCCCGAGCTTCTGTGGTGTCACAGTGGAGGCAGGGTTGCATCAGGTTCCATAGCATCAGCACGGTCTCCAGGGCTCCCAGAGGTTCTGTGGTGTCACAGTGGAGGCAGGGTTGCATCAGGTTCCATAGCATCACCACAGTCTCCAGGGCTCCCTGAGCTTCTGTGGTGTCACAGTGGAGGCAGGGTTGCATCAGGTTCCATAGCATCACCACGGTCTCCAGGGCTCCCCTGAGCTTCTGTGGTGGTGTCACAGAGGAGCCAGGCTTCCTTGTAGTTCCCCAGCATCACAAAGGCTCTCCTGGGAGCCACGGGTCACAAAGCACCGTGGGCTCTGTGCAGCCCCGCTGTGTCACAATGGCCGCTGGCTTCCACGAGCCCCCGCAGTGTCCCAGTGGGCCCCGTAGCTTTAGGAGTGGGTGGCTGGGAGTTGGTGCCAGCGGCTGGGGGAGCAGCAGCAGGGACTGTGTGTGGACAGTGCCATGGCCACTTGTGTGGCCACTGGTGTCTCTGTGCCAGGCACAGCCGTGGTGTGTAACACCGGCTCTGGGTCCTTTGGCTGTGCAGGTGGCAGTCACGGCCTGGAGCAGGGCTGCTCCCGGGGGACAGCCTGGGGCAGGAGGCTGCTGGAGATTCATTCCCCACACTCCTTGTCATGAGGTGCTCAGAGTGATTGGAAAGGCTGTTGGCAGCAGGCAGTTCTCTGGGTTCAAGCTGTGGAGCTGTCAGCGGGAATGCAAAGGCCAAGCTGGTGAGCCTTTTGTCCTGGTGCCTTTAGTGTGTGAGCAGTCCCTGGTGCCGTTGTCTTTGGATCCTGAGTGTGGGAGAGGCAAGGCTTAGGATGGTGCGTAGAGCTGAGAAGGAAAGTGCCGAGAGCAGCGTGTGTGCTGCTGCTTTGAGGGGTGCAGTTGAAGTTGTAGGCAGCAAGAGCTTTCTCAGCTGGCCCTTTTGTGAGCTCTGCTTTTGCCAGATGACTTCCATCTTACCCTCTTACCATCTTAGCCTCTCATTTTTGCATATCCCAAACCCCCTTCCAAACATCCAGCAGCTGCTTGTAAAGAAGAAGTCCTAGAACAAAAAGCCAGTGCTGCCTTTCATAGCCCCTTTGCTGTCTATGAAGTAGAGGAAAGAAGCTAGTGAGACGCACTTTCTTTCTCAACTCCATAGAGCGCATCCTTCTCTCAAGGTGGCAGAGTCCTTGGCGGAAGTGAAGCATCTGCAGCTGCAGTTCAGACTGAGAGATGTGCCAGGACAGGAAACATTTGCTGACCTTCCCTGTTCCCTGTGCAACATGATTCTCGCATCCCAGTCACTTTCACATACCTTCGGTATCCCTGAGTCCAAGCAGCTAAAGCTCACAGAGACAGAAGTGTCAGGAAGGAAAACGTTCCAAAAGCACCCCCTTCTCTTATCAGCATATAAATTGTGCACAACAGGCTGCGGCACCGAACCTTCCTTCTCAGATAGACATGCCATCACACTTTTCACTCTTGCAGCTCGGTTGAAAAGCTCCAGCAGCTGCTCCCGCAATAGCAAAAGGTTCTAGAAGTGAAAGCCAGTTTGGGGCTGCACCTTCTCCTTGCCGCATGTAAGCCACACCAAACTCCCTGATGCACTCTGTCCTCCCCTTCTCAAAGGAGTAGACGGTGGCATCAGGACACACCTGTGTCCCAGCAGCTGGGTGCCCAGCCGGGAGCAGGAGCAGGGCTGGGGCTGCTCCCAAAGTTGCCCCGCCCCAATGCCAGAGCCGGACATATGCTGAGGGGGGGCTGGATCAGGCTTTATTGTCCAGCTGCATGCCAGGAGTGAGCACAAAATCTACCTGCATTCTCTGCAGCATGCCATCCTGGAGCAGAGCCATTGCCAAAGGAAGCCGTGAGCCCGTGCCAAGCCAGTGCCGGAGTGGGATCCTAGCAGCACCTGTGGAAGCCGGGAGAGAGGAGCCCACCTGGAGCAGGTTCGTGCAGGATTAATCATCCCGTGGCTTCCCACCAGGGTCCTGTTGCTTCCAAAAGGCCCCACAGTGTCACTGTGGCCCCTCGGTTCCACCAGGTTCCATAGCGTCACTGTGGTGCCCAGGGTTCCGTCAGCTTCGCCAGCATCCCCACGGTCTGCAGAGCTCCCCGAGCTTCTGTGGTGTCACAGTGGAGGCAGGGTTGCATCAGGTTCCATAGCATCAGCACGGTCTCCAGGGCTCCCAGAGGTTCTGTGGTGTCACAGTGGAGGCAGGGTTGCATCAGGTTCCATAGCATCACCACAGTCTCCAGGGCTCCCTGAGCTTCTGTGGTGTCACAGTGGAGGCAGGGTTGCATCAGGTTCCATAGCATCACCACGGTCTCCAGGGCTCCCAGAGGTTCTGTGGTGTCACAGAGGAGGCAGGGTTGCATCAGGTTCCATAGCATCACCACGGTCTCCAGGGCTCCAAGAGCTTCTGTGGTGTCACAGAGGAGGCAGGGTTGCATCAGGTTCAATAGCATCAGCACGGTCTCCAGGGCTCCCCTGAGCTTCTGTGGTGGTGTCACAGAGGAGCCAGGCTTCCTTGTAGTTCCCCAGCATCACAAAGGCTCTCCTGGGAGCCACGGGTCACAAAGCACCGTGGGCTCTGTGCAGCCCCGCTGTGTCACAATGGCCGCTGGCTTCCACGAGCCCCCGCAGTGTCCCAGTGGGCCCCGTGGCTTTAGGAGTGGGTGGCTGGGAGTTGGTGCCAGCGGCTGGGGGAGCAGCAGCAGGGACTGTGTGTGGACAGTGCCATGGCCACTTGTGTGGCCACTGGTGTCTCTGTGCCAGGCACAGCCGTGGTGTGTAACACCGGCTCTGGGTCCTTTGGCTGTGCAGGTGGCAGTCACGGCCTGGAGCAGGGCTGCTCCCGGGGGACAGCCTGGGGCAGGAGGCTGCTGGAGATTCATTCCCCACACTCCTTGTCATGAGGTGCTCAGAGTGATTGGAAAGGCTGTTGGCAGCAGGCAGTTCTCTGGGTTCAAGCTGTGGAGCTGTCAGCGGGAATGCAAAGGCCAAGCTGGTGAGCCTTTTGTCCTGGTGCCTTTAGTGTGTGAGCAGTCCCTGGTGCCGTTGTCTTTGGATCCTGAGTGTGGGAGAGGCAAGGCTTAGGATGGTGCGTAGAGCTGAGAAGGAAAGTGCCGAGAGCAGCGTGTGTGCTGCTGCTTTGAGGGGTGCAGTTGAAGTTGTAGGCAGCAAGAGCTTTCTCAGCTGGCCCTTTTGTGAGCTCTGCTTTTGCCAGATGACTTCCATCTTACCCTCTTACCATCTTAGCCTCTCATTTTTGCATATCCCAAACCCCCTTCCAAACATCCAGCAGCTGCTTGTAAAGAAGAAGTCCTAGAACAAAAAGCCAGTGCTGCCTTTCATAGCCCCTTTGCTGTCTATGAAGTAAAGAAGCTAGTGAGACGCACTTTCTTTCTCAACTCCATAGAGCGCATCCTTCTCTCAAGGTGGCAGAGTCCTTGGCGGAAGTGAAGCATCTGCAGCTGCAGTTCAGACTGAGAGATGTGCCAGGACAGGAAACATTTGCTGACCTTCCCTGTTCCCTGTGCAACATGATTCTCGCATCCCAGTCACTTTCACATACCTTCGGTATCCCTGAGTCCAAGCAGCTAAAGCTCACAGAGACAGAAGTGTCAGGAAGGAAAACGTTCCAAAAGCACCCCCTTCTCTTATCAGCATATAAATTGTGCACAACAGGCTGCGGCACCGAACCTTCCTTCTCAGATAGACATGCCATCACACTTTTCACTCTTGCAGCTCGGTTGAAAAGCTCCAGCAGCTGCTCCCGCAATAGCAAAAGGTTCTAGAAGTGAAAGCCAGTTTGGGGCTGCACCTTCTCCTTGCCGCATGTAAGCCACACCAAACTCCCTGATGCACTCTGTCCTCCCCTTCTCAAAGGAGTAGACGGTGGCATCAGGACACACCTGTGTCCCAGCAGCTGGGTGCCCAGCCGGGAGCAGGAGCAGGGCTGGGGCTGCTCCCAAAGTTGCCCCGCCCCAATGCCAGAGCCGGACATATGCTGAGGGGGGGCTGGATCAGGCTTTATTGTCCAGCTGCATGCCAGGAGTGAGCACAAAATCTACCTGCATTCTCTGCAGCATGCCATCCTGGAGCAGAGCCATTGCCAAAGGAAGCCGTGAGCCCGTGCCAAGCCAGTGCCGGAGTGGGATCCTAGCAGCACCTGTGGAAGCCGGGAGAGAGGAGCCCACCTGGAGCAGGTTTGTGCAGGATTAATCATCCCGTGGCTTCCCACCAGGGTCCTGTTGCTTCCAAAAGGCCCCACAGTGTCACTGTGGCCCCTCGGTTCCACCAGGTTCCATAGCGTCACTGTGGTGCCCAGGGTTCCGTCAGCTTCGCCAGCATCCCCACGGTCTGCAGAGCTCCCCGAGCTTCTGTGGTGTCACAGTGGAGGCAGGGTTGCATCAGGTTCCATAGCATCAGCACGGTCTCCAGGGCTCCCAGAGGTTCTGTGGTGTCACAGTGGAGGCAGGGTTGCATCAGGTTCCATAGCATCACCACAGTCTCCAGGGCTCCCTGAGCTTCTGTGGTGTCACAGTGGAGGCAGGGTTGCATCAGGTTCCATAGCATCACCACGGTCTCCAGGGCTCCCCTGAGCTTCTGTGGTGGTGTCACAGAGGAGCCAGGCTTCCTTGTAGTTCCCCAGCATCACAAAGGCTCTCCTGGGAGCCACGGGTCACAAAGCACCGTGGGCTCTGTGCAGCCCCGCTGTGTCACAATGGCCGCTGGCTTCCACGAGCCCCCGCAGTGTCCCAGTGGGCCCCGTAGCTTTAGGAGTGGGTGGCTGGGAGTTGGTGCCAGCGGCTGGGGGAGCAGCAGCAGGGACTGTGTGTGGACAGTGCCATGGCCACTTGTGTGGCCACTGGTGTCTCTGTGCCAGGCACAGCCGTGGTGTGTAACACCGGCTCTGGGTCCTTTGGCTGTGCAGGTGGCAGTCACGGCCTGGAGCAGGGCTGCTCCCGGGGGACAGCCTGGGGCAGGAGGCTGCTGGAGATTCATTCCCCACACTCCTTGTCATGAGGTGCTCAGAGTGATTGGAAAGGCTGTTGGCAGCAGGCAGTTCTCTGGGTTCAAGCTGTGGAGCTGTCAGCGGGAATGCAAAGGCCAAGCTGGTGAGCCTTTTGTCCTGGTGCCTTTAGTGTGTGAGCAGTCCCTGGTGCCGTTGTCTTTGGATCCTGAGTGTGGGAGAGGCAAGGCTTAGGATGGTGCGTAGAGCTGAGAAGGAAAGTGCCGAGAGCAGCGTGTGTGCTGCTGCTTTGAGGGGTGCAGTTGAAGTTGTAGGCAGCAAGAGCTTTCTCAGCTGGCCCTTTTGTGAGCTCTGCTTTTGCCAGATGACTTCCATCTTACCCTCTTACCATCTTAGCCTCTCATTTTTGCATATCCCAAACCCCCTTCCAAACATCCAGCAGCTGCTTGTAAAGAAGAAGTCCTAGAACAAAAAGCCAGTGCTGCCTTTCATAGCCCCTTTGCTGTCTATGAAGTAGAGGAAAGAAGCTAGTGAGACGCACTTTCTTTCTCAACTCCATAGAGCGCATCCTTCTCTCAAGGTGGCAGAGTCCTTGGCGGAAGTGAAGCATCTGCAGCTGCAGTTCAGACTGAGAGATGTGCCAGGACAGGAAACATTTGCTGACCTTCCCTGTTCCCTGTGCAACATGATTCTCGCATCCCAGTCACTTTCACATACCTTCGGTATCCCTGAGTCCAAGCAGCTAAAGCTCACAGAGACAGAAGTGTCAGGAAGGAAAACGTTGCAAAAGCACCCCCTTCTCTTATCAGCATATAAATTGTGCACAACAGGCTGCGGCACCGAACCTTCCTTCTCAGATAGACATGCCATCACACTTTTCACTCTTGCAGCTCGGTTGAAAAGCTCCAGCAGCTGCTCCCGCAATAGCAAAAGGTTCTAGAAGTGAAAGCCAGTTTGGGGCTGCACCTTCTCCTTGCCGCATGTAAGCCACACCAAACTCCCTGATGCACTCTGTCCTCCCCTTCTCAAAGGAGTAGACGGTGGCATCAGGACACACCTGTGTCCCAGCAGCTGGGTGCCCAGCCGGGAGCAGGAGCAGGGCTGGGGCTGCTCCCAAAGTTGCCCCGCCCCAATGCCAGAGCCGGACATATGCTGAGGGGGGGCTGGATCAGGCTTTATTGTCCAGCTGCATGCCAGGAGTGAGCACAAAATCTACCTGCATTCTCTGCAGCATGCCATCCTGGAGCAGAGCCATTGCCAAAGGAAGCCGTGAGCCCGTGCCAAGCCAGTGCCGGAGTGGGATCCTAGTGGAAGCCGGGAGAGAGGAGCCCACCTGGAGCAGGTTCGTGCAGGATTAATCATCCCGTGGCTTCCCACCAGGGTCCTGTTGCTTCCAAAAGGCCCCACAGTGTCACTGTGGCCCCTCGGTTCCACCAGGTTCCATAGCGTCACTGTGGTGCCCAGGGTTCCGTCAGCTTCGCCAGCATCCCCACGGTCTGCAGAGCTCCCCGAGCTTCTGTGGTGTCACAGTGGAGGCAGGGTTGCATCAGGTTCCATAGCATCAGCACGGTCTCCAGGGCTCCCAGAGGTTCTGTGGTGTCACAGTGGAGGCAGGGTTGCATCAGGTTCCATAGCATCACCACAGTCTCCAGGGCTCCCTGAGCTTCTGTGGTGTCACAGTGGAGGCAGGGTTGCATCAGGTTCCATAGCATCACCACGGTCTCCAGGGCTCCCCTGAGCTTCTGTGGTGGTGTCACAGAGGAGCCAGGCTTCCTTGTAGTTCCCCAGCATCACAAAGGCTCTCCTGGGAGCCACGGGTCACAAAGCACCGTGGGCTCTGTGCAGCCCCGCTGTGTCACAATGGCCGCTGGCTTCCACGAGCCCCCGCAGTGTCCCAGTGGGCCCCGTAGCTTTAGGAGTGGGTGGCTGGGAGTTGGTGCCAGCGGCTGGGGGAGCAGCAGCAGGGACTGTGTGTGGACAGTGCCATGGCCACTTGTGTGGCCACTGGTGTCTCTGTGCCAGGCACAGCCGTGGTGTGTAACACCGGCTCTGGGTCCTTTGGCTGTGCAGGTGGCAGTCACGGCCTGGAGCAGGGCTGCTCCCGGGGGACAGCCTGGGGCAGGAGGCTGCTGGAGATTCATTCCCCACACTCCTTGTCATGAGGTGCTCAGAGTGATTGGAAAGGCTGTTGGCAGCAGGCAGTTCTCTGGGTTCAAGCTGTGGAGCTGTCAGCGGGAATGCAAAGGCCAAGCTGGTGAGCCTTTTGTCCTGGTGCCTTTAGTGTGTGAGCAGTCCCTGGTGCCGTTGTCTTTGGATCCTGAGTGTGGGAGAGGCAAGGCTTAGGATGGTGCGTAGAGCTGAGAAGGAAAGTGCTGAGAGCAGCGTGTGTGCTGCTGCTTTGAGGGGTGCAGTTGAAGTTGTAGGCAGCAAGAGCTTTCTCAGCTGGCCCTTTTGTGAGCTCTGCTTTTGCCAGATGACTTCCATCTTACCCTCTTACCATCTTAGCCTCTCATTTTTGCATATCCCAAACCCCCTTCCAAACATCCAGCAGCTGCTTGTAAAGAAGAAGTCCTAGAACAAAAAGCCAGTGCTGCCTTTCATAGCCCCTTTGCTGTCTATGAAGTAGAGGAAAGAAGCTAGTGAGACGCACTTTCTTTCTCAACTCCATAGAGCGCATCCTTCTCTCAAGGTGGCAGAGTCCTTGGCGGAAGTGAAGCATCTGCAGCTGCAGTTCAGACTGAGAGATGTGCCAGGACAGGAAACATTTGCTGACCTTCCCTGTTCCCTGTGCAACATGATTCTCGCATCCCAGTCACTTTCACATACCTTCGGTATCCCTGAGTCCAAGCAGCTAAAGCTCACAGAGACAGAAGTGTCAGGAAGGAAAACGTTGCAAAAGCACCCCCTTCTCTTATCAGCATATAAATTGTGCACAACAGGCTGCGGCACCGAACCTTCCTTCTCAGATAGACATGCCATCACACTTTTCACTCTTGCAGCTCGGTTGAAAAGCTCCAGCAGCTGCTCCCGCAATAGCAAAAGGTTCTAGAAGTGAAAGCCAGTTTGGGGCTGCACCTTCTCCTTGCCGCATGTAAGCCACACCAAACTCCCTGATGCACTCTGTCCTCCCCTTCTCAAAGGAGTAGACGGTGGCATCAGGACACACCTGTGTCCCAGCAGCTGGGTGCCCAGCCGGGAGCAGGAGCAGGGCTGGGGCTGCTCCCAAAGTTGCCCCGCCCCAATGCCAGAGCCGGACATATGCTGAGGGGGGGCTGGATCAGGCTTTATTGTCCAGCTGCATGCCAGGATTGAGCACAAAATCTACCTGCATTCTCTGCAGCATGCCATCCTGGAGCAGAGCCATTGCCAAAGGAAGCCGTGACCCCGTGCCAAGCCAGTGCCGGAGTGGGATCCTAGCAGCACCTGTGGAAGCCGGGAGAGAGGAGCCCACCTGGAGCAGGTTCGTGCAGGATTAATCATCCCGTGGCTTCCCACCAGGGTCCTGTTGCTTCCAAAAGGCCCCACAGTGTCACTGTGGCCCCTCGGTTCCACCAGGTTCCATAGCGTCACTGTGGTGCCCAGGGTTCCGTCAGCTTCGCCAGCATCCCCACGGTCTGCAGAGCTCCCCGAGCTTCTGTGGTGTCACAGTGGAGGCAGGGTTGCATCAGGTTCCATAGCATCAGCACGGTCTCCAGGGCTCCCAGAGGTTCTGTGGTGTCACAGTGGAGGCAGGGTTGCATCAGGTTCCATAGCATCACCACAGTCTCCAGGGCTCCCTGAGCTTCTGTGGTGTCACAGTGGAGGCAGGGTTGCATCAGGTTCCATAGC
Organism: Aphelocoma coerulescens; assembly: GCF_041296385.1. NCBI lineage: Eukaryota > Metazoa > Chordata > Aves > Passeriformes > Corvidae > Aphelocoma > Aphelocoma coerulescens. Next base: position 87,775 of record NW_027183502.1, on the reverse strand, counting down.
ATCAGCACGGTCTCCAGGGCTCCCAGAGGTTCTGTGGTGTCACAGAGGAGGCAGGGTTGCATCAGGTTCCATAGCATCACCACGGTCTCCAGGGCTCCAAGAGCTTCTGTGGTGTCACAGTGGAGGCAGGGTTGCATCAGGTTCAATAGCATCAGCACAGTCTCCAGGGCTCCCCTGAGCTTCTGTGGTGGTGTCACAGAGGAGCCAGGCTTCCTTGTAGTTCCCCAGCATCACAAAGGCTCTCCTGGGAGCCACGGGTCACAAAGCACCGTGGGCTCTGTGCAGCCCCGCTGTGTCACAATGGCCGCTGGCTTCCACGAGCCCCCGCAGTGTCCCAGTGGGCCCCGTGGCTTTAGGAGTGGGTGGCTGGGAGTTGGTGCCAGCGGCTGGGGGAGCAGCAGCAGGGACTGTGTGTGGACAGTGCCATGGCCACTTGTGTGGCCACTGGTGTCTCTGTGCCAGGCACAGCCGTGGTGTGTAACACCGGCTCTGGGTCCTTTGGCTGTGCAGGTGGCAGTCACGGCCTGGAGCAGGGCTGCTCCCGGGGGACAGCCTGGGGCAGGAGGCTGCTGGAGATTCATTCCCCACACTCCTTGTCATGAGGTGCTCAGAGTGATTGGAAAGGCTGTTGGCAGCAGGCAGTTCTCTGGGTTCAAGCTGTGGAGCTGTCAGCGGGAATGCAAAGGCCAAGCTGGTGAGCCTTTTGTCCTGGTGCCTTTAGTGTGTGAGCAGTCCCTGGTGCCGTTGTCTTTGGATCCTGAGTGTGGGAGAGGCAAGGCTTAGGATGGTGCGTAGAGCTGAGAAGGAAAGTGCCGAGAGCAGCGTGTGTGCTGCTGCTTTGAGGGGTGCAGTTGAAGTTGTAGGCAGCAAGAGCTTTCTCAGCTGGCCCTTTTGTGAGCTCTGCTTTTGCCAGATGACTTCCATCTTACCCTCTTACCATCTTAGCCTCTCATTTTTGCATATCCCAAACCCCCTTCCAAACATCCAGCAGCTGCTTGTAAAGAAGAAGTCCTAGAACAAAAAGCCAGTGCTGCCTTTCATAGCCCCTTTGCTGTCTATGAAGTAGAGGAAAGAAGCTAGTGAGACGCACTTTCTTTCTCAACTCCATAGAGCGCATCCTTCTCTCAAGGTGGCAGAGTCCTTGGCGGAAGTGAAGCATCTGCAGCTGCAGTTCAGACTGAGAGATGTGCCAGGACAGGAAACATTTGCTGACCTTCCCTGTTCCCTGTGCAACATGATTCTCGCATCCCAGTCACTTTCACATACCTTCGGTATCCCTGAGTCCAAGCAGCTAAAGCTCACAGAGACAGAAGTGTCAGGAAGGAAAACGTTCCAAAAGCACCCCCTTCTCTTATCAGCATATAAATTGTGCACAACAGGCTGCGGCACCGAACCTTCCTTCTCAGATAGACATGCCATCACACTTTTCACTCTTGCAGCTCGGTTGAAAAGCTCCAGCAGCTGCTCCCGCAATAGCAAAAGGTTCTAGAAGTGAAAGCCAGTTTGGGGCTGCACCTTCTCCTTGCCGCATGTAAGCCACACCAAACTCCCTGATGCACTCTGTCCTCCCCTTCTCAAAGGAGTAGACGGTGGCATCAGGACACACCTGTGTCCCAGCAGCTGGGTGCCCAGCCGGGAGCAGGAGCAGGGCTGGGGCTGCTCCCAAAGTTGCCCCGCCCCAATGCCAGAGCCGGACATATGCTGAGGGGGGGCTGGATCAGGCTTTATTGTCCAGCTGCATGCCAGGAGTGAGCACAAAATCTACCTGCATTCTCTGCAGCATGCCATCCTGGAGCAGAGCCATTGCCAAAGGAAGCCGTGACCCCGTGCCAAGCCAGTGCCGGAGTGGGATCCTAGCAGCACCTGTGGAAGCCGGGAGAGAGGAGCCCACCTGGAGCAGGTTCGTGCAGGATTAATCATCCCGTGGCTTCCCACCAGGGTCCTGTTGCTTCCAAAAGGCCCCACAGTGTCACTGTGGCCCCTCGGTTCCACCAGGTTCCATAGCGTCACTGTGGTGCCCAGGGTTCCGTCAGCTTCGCCAGCATCCCCACGGTCTGCAGAGCTCCCCGAGCTTCTGTGGTGTCACAGTGGAGGCAGGGTTGCATCAGGTTCCATAGCATCAGCACGGTCTCCAGGGCTCCCAGAGGTTCTGTGGTGTCACAGTGGAGGCAGGGTTGCATCAGGTTCCATAGCATCACCACAGTCTCCAGGGCTCCCTGAGCTTCTGTGGTGTCACAGTGGAGGCAGGGTTGCATCAGGTTCCATAGCATCACCACGGTCTCCAGGGCTCCCCTGAGCTTCTGTGGTGGTGTCACAGAGGAGCCAGGCTTCCTTGTAGTTCCCCAGCATCACAAAGGCTCTCCTGGGAGCCACGGGTCACAAAGCACCGTGGGCTCTGTGCAGCCCCGCTGTGTCACAATGGCCGCTGGCTTCCACGAGCCCCCGCAGTGTCCCAGTGGGCCCCGTAGCTTTAGGAGTGGGTGGCTGGGAGTTGGTGCCAGCGGCTGGGGGAGCAGCAGCAGGGACTGTGTGTGGACAGTGCCATGGCCACTTGTGTGGCCACTGGTGTCTCTGTGCCAGGCACAGCCGTGGTGTGTAACACCGGCTCTGGGTCCTTTGGCTGTGCAGGTGGCAGTCACGGCCTGGAGCAGGGCTGCTCCCGGGGGACAGCCTGGGGCAGGAGGCTGCTGGAGATTCATTCCCCACACTCCTTGTCATGAGGTGCTCAGAGTGATTGGAAAGGCTGTTGGCAGCAGGCAGTTCTCTGGGTTCAAGCTGTGGAGCTGTCAGCGGGAATGCAAAGGCCAAGCTGGTGAGCCTTTTGTCCTGGTGCCTTTAGTGTGTGAGCAGTCCCTGGTGCCGTTGTCTTTGGATCCTGAGTGTGGGAGAGGCAAGGCTTAGGATGGTGCGTAGAGCTGAGAAGGAAAGTGCTGAGAGCAGCGTGTGTGCTGCTGCTTTGAGGGGTGCAGTTGAAGTTGTAGGCAGCAAGAGCTTTCTCAGCTGGCCCTTTTGTGAGCTCTGCTTTTGCCAGATGACTTCCATCTTACCCTCTTACCATCTTAGCCTCTCATTTTTGCATATCCCAAACCCCCTTCCAAACATCCAGCAGCTGCTTGTAAAGAAGAAGTCCTAGAACAAAAAGCCAGTGCTGCCTTTCATAGCCCCTTTGCTGTCTATGAAGTAGAGGAAAGAAGCTAGTGAGACGCACTTTCTTTCTCAACTCCATAGAGCGCATCCTTCTCTCAAGGTGGCAGAGTCCTTGGCGGAAGTGAAGCATCTGCAGCTGCAGTTCAGACTGAGAGATGTGCCAGGACAGGAAACATTTGCTGACCTTCCCTGTTCCCTGTGCAACATGATTCTCGCATCCCAGTCACTTTCACATACCTTCGGTATCCCTGAGTCCAAGCAGCTAAAGCTCACAGAGACAGAAGTGTCAGGAAGGAAAACGTTGCAAAAGCACCCCCTTCTCTTATCAGCATATAAATTGTGCACAACAGGCTGCGGCACCGAACCTTCCTTCTCAGATAGACATGCCATCACACTTTTCACTCTTGCAGCTCGGTTGAAAAGCTCCAGCAGCTGCTCCCGCAATAGCAAAAGGTTCTAGAAGTGAAAGCCAGTTTGGGGCTGCACCTTCTCCTTGCCGCATGTAAGCCACACCAAACTCCCTGATGCACTCTGTCCTCCCCTTCTCAAAGGAGTAGACGGTGGCATCAGGACACACCTGTGTCCCAGCAGCTGGGTGCCCAGCCGGGAGCAGGAGCAGGGCTGGGGCTGCTCCCAAAGTTGCCCCGCCCCAATGCCAGAGCCGGACATATGCTGAGGGGGGGCTGGATCAGGCTTTATTGTCCAGCTGCATGCCAGGATTGAGCACAAAATCTACCTGCATTCTCTGCAGCATGCCATCCTGGAGCAGAGCCATTGCCAAAGGAAGCCGTGACCCCGTGCCAAGCCAGTGCCGGAGTGGGATCCTAGCAGCACCTGTGGAAGCCGGGAGAGAGGAGCCCACCTGGAGCAGGTTCGTGCAGGATTAATCATCCCGTGGCTTCCCACCAGGGTCCTGTTGCTTCCAAAAGGCCCCACAGTGTCACTGTGGCCCCTCGGTTCCACCAGGTTCCATAGCGTCACTGTGGTGCCCAGGGTTCCGTCAGCTTCGCCAGCATCCCCACGGTCTGCAGAGCTCCCCGAGCTTCTGTGGTGTCACAGTGGAGGCAGGGTTGCATCAGGTTCCATAGCATCAGCACGGTCTCCAGGGCTCCCAGAGGTTCTGTGGTGTCACAGTGGAGGCAGGGTTGCATCAGGTTCCATAGCATCACCACAGTCTCCAGGGCTCCCTGAGCTTCTGTGGTGTCACAGTGGAGGCAGGGTTGCATCAGGTTCCATAGCATCAGCACGGTCTCCAGGGCTCCCAGAGGTTCTGTGGTGTCACAGAGGAGGCAGGGTTGCATCAGGTTCCATAGCATCACCACGGTCTCCAGGGCTCCAAGAGCTTCTGTGGTGTCACAGTGGAGGCAGGGTTGCATCAGGTTCAATAGCATCAGCACAGTCTCCAGGGCTCCCCTGAGCTTCTGTGGTGGTGTCACAGAGGAGCCAGGCTTCCTTGTAGTTCCCCAGCATCACAAAGGCTCTCCTGGGAGCCACGGGTCACAAAGCACCGTGGGCTCTGTGCAGCCCCGCTGTGTCACAATGGCCGCTGGCTTCCACGAGCCCCCGCAGTGTCCCAGTGGGCCCCGTGGCTTTAGGAGTGGGTGGCTGGGAGTTGGTGCCAGCGGCTGGGGGAGCAGCAGCAGGGACTGTGTGTGGACAGTGCCATGGCCACTTGTGTGGCCACTGGTGTCTCTGTGCCAGGCACAGCCGTGGTGTGTAACACCGGCTCTGGGTCCTTTGGCTGTGCAGGTGGCAGTCACGGCCTGGAGCAGGGCTGCTCCCGGGGGACAGCCTGGGGCAGGAGGCTGCTGGAGATTCATTCCCCACACTCCTTGTCATGAGGTGCTCAGAGTGATTGGAAAGGCTGTTGGCAGCAGGCAGTTCTCTGGGTTCAAGCTGTGGAGCTGTCAGCGGGAATGCAAAGGCCAAGCTGGTGAGCCTTTTGTCCTGGTGCCTTTAGTGTGTGAGCAGTCCCTGGTGCCGTTGTCTTTGGATCCTGAGTGTGGGAGAGGCAAGGCTTAGGATGGTGCGTAGAGCTGAGAAGGAAAGTGCCGAGAGCAGCGTGTGTGCTGCTGCTTTGAGGGGTGCAGTTGAAGTTGTAGGCAGCAAGAGCTTTCTCAGCTGGCCCTTTTGTGAGCTCTGCTTTTGCCAGATGACTTCCATCTTACCCTCTTACCATCTTAGCCTCTCATTTTTGCATATCCCAAACCCCCTTCCAAACATCCAGCAGCTGCTTGTAAAGAAGAAGTCCTAGAACAAAAAGCCAGTGCTGCCTTTCATAGCCCCTTTGCTGTCTATGAAGTAGAGGAAAGAAGCTAGTGAGACGCACTTTCTTTCTCAACTCCATAGAGCGCATCCTTCTCTCAAGGTGGCAGAGTCCTTGGCGGAAGTGAAGCATCTGCAGCTGCAGTTCAGACTGAGAGATGTGCCAGGACAGGAAACATTTGCTGACCTTCCCTGTTCCCTGTGCAACATGATTCTCGCATCCCAGTCACTTTCACATACCTTCGGTATCCCTGAGTCCAAGCAGCTAAAGCTCACAGAGACAGAAGTGTCAGGAAGGAAAACGTTCCAAAAGCACCCCCTTCTCTTATCAGCATATAAATTGTGCACAACAGGCTGCGGCACCGAACCTTCCTTCTCAGATAGACATGCCATCACACTTTTCACTCTTGCAGCTCGGTTGAAAAGCTCCAGCAGCTGCTCCCGCAATAGCAAAAGGTTCTAGAAGTGAAAGCCAGTTTGGGGCTGCACCTTCTCCTTGCCGCATGTAAGCCACACCAAACTCCCTGATGCACTCTGTCCTCCCCTTCTCAAAGGAGTAGACGGTGGCATCAGGACACACCTGTGTCCCAGCAGCTGGGTGCCCAGCCGGGAGCAGGAGCAGGGCTGGGGCTGCTCCCAAAGTTGCCCCGCCCCAATGCCAGAGCCGGACATATGCTGAGGGGGGGCTGGATCAGGCTTTATTGTCCAGCTGCATGCCAGGAGTGAGCACAAAATCTACCTGCATTCTCTGCAGCATGCCATCCTGGAGCAGAGCCATTGCCAAAGGAAGCCGTGAGCCCGTGCCAAGCCAGTGCCGGAGTGGGATCCTAGCAGCACCTGTGGAAGCCGGGAGAGAGGAGCCCACCTGGAGCAGGTTCGTGCAGGATTAATCATCCCGTGGCTTCCCACCAGGGTCCTGTTGCTTCCAAAAGGCCCCACAGTGTCACTGTGGCCCCTCGGTTCCACCAGGTTCCATAGCGTCACTGTGGTGCCCAGGGTTCTGTCAGCTTCGCCAGCATCCCCACGGTCTGCAGAGCTCCCCGAGCTTCTGTGGTGTCACAGTGGAGGCAGGGTTGCATCAGGTTCCATAGCATCAGCACGGTCTCCAGGGCTCCCAGAGGTTCTGTGGTGTCACAGTGGAGGCAGGGTTGCATCAGGTTCCATAGCATCACCACAGTCTCCAGGGCTCCCTGAGCTTCTGTGGTGTCACAGTGGAGGCAGGGTTGCATCAGGTTCCATAGCATCACCACGGTCTCCAGGGCTCCCCTGAGCTTCTGTGGTGGTGTCACAGAGGAGCCAGGCTTCCTTGTAGTTCCCCAGCATCACAAAGGCTCTCCTGGGAGCCACGGGTCACAAAGCACCGTGGGCTCTGTGCAGCCCCGCTGTGTCACAATGGCCGCTGGCTTCCACGAGCCCCCGCAGTGTCCCAGTGGGCCCCGTAGCTTTAGGAGTGGGTGGCTGGGAGTTGGTGCCAGCGGCTGGGGGAGCAGCAGCAGGGACTGTGTGTGGACAGTGCCATGGCCACTTGTGTGGCCACTGGTGTCTCTGTGCCAGGCACAGCCGTGGTGTGTAACACCGGCTCTGGGTCCTTTGGCTGTGCAGGTGGCAGTCACGGCCTGGAGCAGGGCTGCTCCCGGGGGACAGCCTGGGGCAGGAGGCTGCTGGAGATTCATTCCCCACACTCCTTGTCATGAGGTGCTCAGAGTGATTGGAAAGGCTGTTGGCAGCAGGCAGTTCTCTGGGTTCAAGCTGTGGAGCTGTCAGCGGGAATGCAAAGGCCAAGCTGGTGAGCCTTTTGTCCTGGTGCCTTTAGTGTGTGAGCAGTCCCTGGTGCCGTTGTCTTTGGATCCTGAGTGTGGGAGAGGCAAGGCTTAGGATGGTGCGTAGAGCTGAGAAGGAAAGTGCCGAGAGCAGCGTGTGTGCTGCTGCTTTGAGGGGTGCAGTTGAAGTTGTAGGCAGCAAGAGCTTTCTCAGCTGGCCCTTTTGTGAGCTCTGCTTTTGCCAGATGACTTCCATCTTACCCTCTTACCATCTTAGCCTCTCATTTTTGCATATCCCAAACCCCCTTCCAAACATCCAGCAGCTGCTTGTAAAGAAGAAGTCCTAGAACAAAAAGCCAGTGCTGCCTTTCATAGCCCCTTTGCTGTCTATGAAGTAGAGGAAAGAAGCTAGTGAGACGCACTTTCTTTCTCAACTCCATAGAGCGCATCCTTCTCTCAAGGTGGCAGAGTCCTTGGCGGAAGTGAAGCATCTGCAGCTGCAGTTCAGACTGAGAGATGTGCCAGGACAGGAAACATTTGCTGACCTTCCCTGTTCCCTGTGCAACATGATTCTCGCATCCCAGTCACTTTCACATACCTTCGGTATCCCTGAGTCCAAGCAGCTAAAGCTCACAGAGACAGAAGTGTCAGGAAGGAAAACGTTCCAAAAGCACCCCCTTCTCTTATCAGCATATAAATTGTGCACAACAGGCTGCGGCACCGAACCTTCCTTCTCAGATAGACATGCCATCACACTTTTCACTCTTGCAGCTCGGTTGAAAAGCTCCAGCAGCTGCTCCCGCAATAGCAAAAGGTTCTAGAAGTGAAAGCCAGTTTGGGGCTGCACCTTCTCCTTGCCGCATGTAAGCCACACCAAACTCCCTGATGCACTCTGTCCTCCCCTTCTCAAAGGAGTAGACGGTGGCATCAGGACACACCTGTGTCCCAGCAGCTGGGTGCCCAGCCGGGAGCAGGAGCAGGGCTGGGGCTGCTCCCAAAGTTGCCCCGCCCCAATGCCAGAGCCGGACATATGCTGAGGGGGGGCTGGATCAGGCTTTATTGTCCAGCTGCATGCCAGGAGTGAGCACAAAATCTACCTGCATTCTCTGCAGCATGCCATCCTGGAGCAGAGCCATTGCCAAAGGAAGCCGTGAGCCCGTGCCAAGCCAGTGCCGGAGTGGGATCCTAGCAGCACCTGTGGAAGCCGGGAGAGAGGAGCCCACCTGGAGCAGGTTCGTGCAGGATTAATCATCCCGTGGCTTCCCACCAGGGTCCTGTTGCTTCCAAAAGGCCCCACAGTGTCACTGTGGCCCCTCGGTTCCACCAGGTTCCATAGCGTCACTGTGGTGCCCAGGGTTCCGTCAGCTTCGCCAGCATCCCCACGGTCTGCAGAGCTCCCCGAGCTTCTGTGGTGTCACAGTGGAGGCAGGGTTGCATCAGGTTCCATAGCATCAGCACGGTCTCCAGGGCTCCCAGAGGTTCTGTGGTGTCACAGTGGAGGCAGGGTTGCATCAGGTTCCATAGCATCACCACAGTCTCCAGGGCTCCCTGAGCTTCTGTGGTGTCACAGTGGAGGCAGGGTTGCATCAGGTTCCATAGCATCACCACGGTCTCCAGGGCTCCCCTGAGCTTCTGTGGTGGTGTCACAGAGGAGCCAGGCTTCCTTGTAGTTCCCCAGCATCACAAAGGCTCTCCTGGGAGCCACGGGTCACAAAGCACCGTGGGCTCTGTGCAGCCCCGCTGTGTCACAATGGCCGCTGGCTTCCACGAGCCCCCGCAGTGTCCCAGTGGGCCCCGTAGCTTTAGGAGTGGGTGGCTGGGAGTTGGTGCCAGCGGCTGGGGGAGCAGCAGCAGGGACTGTGTGTGGACAGTGCCATGGCCACTTGTGTGGCCACTGGTGTCTCTGTGCCAGGCACAGCCGTGGTGTGTAACACCGGCTCTGGGTCCTTTGGCTGTGCAGGTGGCAGTCACGGCCTGGAGCAGGGCTGCTCCCGGGGGACAGCCTGGGGCAGGAGGCTGCTGGAGATTCATTCCCCACACTCCTTGTCATGAGGTGCTCAGAGTGATTGGAAAGGCTGTTGGCAGCAGGCAGTTCTCTGGGTTCAAGCTGTGGAGCTGTCAGCGGGAATGCAAAGGCCAAGCTGGTGAGCCTTTTGTCCTGGTGCCTTTAGTGTGTGAGCAGTCCCTGGTGCCGTTGTCTTTGGATCCTGAGTGTGGGAGAGGCAAGGCTTAGGATGGTGCGTAGAGCTGAGAAGGAAAGTGCCGAGAGCAGCGTGTGTGCTGCTGCTTTGAGGGGTGCAGTTGAAGTTGTAGGCAGCAAGAGCTTTCTCAGCTGGCCCTTTTGTGAGCTCTGCTTTTGCCAGATGACTTCCATCTTACCCTCTTACCATCTTAGCCTCTCATTTTTGCATATCCCAAACCCCCTTCCAAACATCCAGCAGCTGCTTGTAAAGAAGAAGTCCTAGAACAAAAAGCCAGTGCTGCCTTTCATAGCCCCTTTGCTGTCTATGAAGTAGAGGAAAGAAGCTAGTGAGACGCACTTTCTTTCTCAACTCCATAGAGCGCATCCTTCTCTCAAGGTGGCAGAGTCCTTGGCGGAAGTGAAGCATCTGCAGCTGCAGTTCAGACTGAGAGATGTGCCAGGACAGGAAACATTTGCTGACCTTCCCTGTTCCCTGTGCAACATGATTCTCGCATCCCAGTCACTTTCACATACCTTCGGTATCCCTGAGTCCAAGCAGCTAAAGCTCACAGAGACAGAAGTGTCAGGAAGGAAAACGTTCCAAAAGCACCCCCTTCTCTTATCAGCATATAAATTGTGCACAACAGGCTGCGGCACCGAACCTTCCTTCTCAGATAGACATGCCATCACACTTTTCACTCTTGCAGCTCGGTTGAAAAGCTCCAGCAGCTGCTCCCGCAATAGCAAAAGGTTCTAGAAGTGAAAGCCAGTTTGGGGCTGCACCTTCTCCTTGCCGCATGTAAGCCACACCAAACTCCCTGATGCACTCTGTCCTCCCCTTCTCAAAGGAGTAGACGGTGGCATCAGGACACACCTGTGTCCCAGCAGCTGGGTGCCCAGCCGGGAGCAGGAGCAGGGCTGGGGCTGCTCCCAAAGTTGCCCCGCCCCAATGCCAGAGCCGGACATATGCTGAGGGGGGGCTGGATCAGGCTTTATTGTCCAGCTGCATGCCAGGAGTGAGCACAAAATCTACCTGCATTCTCTGCAGCATGCCATCCTGGAGCAGAGCCATTGCCAAAGGAAGCCGTGAGCCCGTGCCAAGCCAGTGCCGGAGTGGGATCCTAGCAGCACCTGTGGAAGCCGGGAGAGAGGAGCCCACCTGGAGCAGGTTCGTGCAGGATTAATCATCCCGTGGCTTCCCACCAGGGTCCTGTTGCTTCCAAAAGGCCCCACAGTGTCACTGTGGCCCCTCGGTTCCACCAGGTTCCATAGCGTCACTGTGGTGCCCAGGGTTCCGTCAGCTTCGCCAGCATCCCCACGGTCTGCAGAGCTCCCCGAGCTTCTGTGGTGTCACAGTGGAGGCAGGGTTGCATCAGGTTCCATAGCATCAGCACGGTCTCCAGGGCTCCCAGAGGTTCTGTGGTGTCACAGTGGAGGCAGGGTTGCATCAGGTTCCATAGCATCACCACAGTCTCCAGGGCTCCCTGAGCTTCTGTGGTGTCACAGTGGAGGCAGGGTTGCATCAGGTTCCATAGCATCACCACGGTCTCCAGGGCTCCCCTGAGCTTCTGTGGTGGTGTCACAGAGGAGCCAGGCTTCCTTGTAGTTCCCCAGCATCACAAAGGCTCTCCTGGGAGCCACGGGTCACAAAGCACCGTGGGCTCTGTGCAGCCCCGCTGTGTCACAATGGCCGCTGGCTTCCACGAGCCCCCGCAGTGTCCCAGTGGGCCCCGTAGCTTTAGGAGTGGGTGGCTGGGAGTTGGTGCCAGCGGCTGGGGGAGCAGCAGCAGGGACTGTGTGTGGACAGTGCCATGGCCACTTGTGTGGCCACTGGTGTCTCTGTGCCAGGCACAGCCGTGGTGTGTAACACCGGCTCTGGGTCCTTTGGCTGTGCAGGTGGCAGTCACGGCCTGGAGCAGGGCTGCTCCCGGGGGACAGCCTGGGGCAGGAGGCTGCTGGAGATTCATTCCCCACACTCCTTGTCATGAGGTGCTCAGAGTGATTGGAAAGGCTGTTGGCAGCAGGCAGTTCTCTGGGTTCAAGCTGTGGAGCTGTCAGCGGGAATGCAAAGGCCAAGCTGGTGAGCCTTTTGTCCTGGTGCCTTTAGTGTGTGAGCAGTCCCTGGTGCCGTTGTCTTTGGATCCTGAGTGTGGGAGAGGCAAGGCTTAGGATGGTGCGTAGAGCTGAGAAGGAAAGTGCTGAGAGCAGCGTGTGTGCTGCTGCTTTGAGGGGTGCAGTTGAAGTTGTAGGCAGCAAGAGCTTTCTCAGCTGGCCCTTTTGTGAGCTCTGCTTTTGCCAGATGACTTCCATCTTACCCTCTTACCATCTTAGCCTCTCATTTTTGCATATCCCAAACCCCCTTCCAAACATCCAGCAGCTGCTTGTAAAGAAGAAGTCCTAGAACAAAAAGCCAGTGCTGCCTTTCATAGCCCCTTTGCTGTCTATGAAGTAGAGGAAAGAAGCTAGTGAGACGCACTTTCTTTCTCAACTCCATAGAGCGCATCCTTCTCTCAAGGTGGCAGAGTCCTTGGCGGAAGTGAAGCATCTGCAGCTGCAGTTCAGACTGAGAGATGTGCCAGGACAGGAAACATTTGCTGACCTTCCCTGTTCCCTGTGCAACATGATTCTCGCATCCCAGTCACTTTCACATACCTTCGGTATCCCTGAGTCCAAGCAGCTAAAGCTCACAGAGACAGAAGTGTCAGGAAGGAAAACGTTCCAAAAGCACCCCCTTCTCTTATCAGCATATAAATTGTGCACAACAGGCTGCGGCACCGAACCTTCCTTCTCAGATAGACATGCCATCACACTTTTCACTCTTGCAGCTCGGTTGAAAAGCTCCAGCAGCTGCTCCCGCAATAGCAAAAGGTTCTAGAAGTGAAAGCCAGTTTGGGGCTGCACCTTCTCCTTGCCGCATGTAAGCCACACCAAACTCCCTGATGCACTCTGTCCTCCCCTTCTCAAAGGAGTAGACGGTGGCATCAGGACACACCTGTGTCCCAGCAGCTGGGTGCCCAGCCGGGAGCAGGAGCAGGGCTGGGGCTGCTCCCAAAGTTGCCCCGCCCCAATGCCAGAGCCGGACATATGCTGAGGGGGGGCTGGATCAGGCTTTATTGTCCAGCTGCATGCCAGGATTGAGCACAAAATCTACCTGCATTCTCTGCAGCATGCCATCCTGGAGCAGAGCCATTGCCAAAGGAAGCCGTGACCCCGTGCCAAGCCAGTGCCGGAGTGGGATCCTAGCAGCACCTGTGGAAGCCGGGAGAGAGGAGCCCACCTGGAGCAGGTTCGTGCAGGATTAATCATCCCGTGGCTTCCCACCAGGGTCCTGTTGCTTCCAAAAGGCCCCACAGTGTCACTGTGGCCCCTCGGTTCCACCAGGTTCCATAGCGTCACTGTGGTGCCCAGGGTTCCGTCAGCTTCGCCAGCATCCCCACGGTCTGCAGAGCTCCCCGAGCTTCTGTGGTGTCACAGTGGAGGCAGGGTTGCATCAGGTTCCATAGCATCAGCACGGTCTCCAGGGCTCCCAGAGGTTCTGTGGTGTCACAGTGGAGGCAGGGTTGCATCAGGTTCCATAGCATCACCACAGTCTCCAGGGCTCCCTGAGCTTCTGTGGTGTCACAGTGGAGGCAGGGTTGCATCAGGTTCCATAGCATCAGCACGGTCTCCAGGGCTCCCAGAGGTTCTGTGGTGTCACAGTGGAGGCAGGGTTGCATCAGGTTCCATAGCATCACCACAGTCTCCAGGGCTCCCTGAGCTTCTGTGGTGTCACAGTGGAGGCAGGGTTGCATCAGGTTCCATAGCATCACCACGGTCTCCAGGGCTCCCCTGAGCTTCTGTGGTGGTGTCACAGAGGAGCCAGGCTTCCTTGTAGTTCCCCAGCATCACAAAGGCTCTCCTGGGAGCCACGGGTCACAAAGCACCGTGGGCTCTGTGCAGCCCCGCTGTGTCACAATGGCCGCTGGCTTCCACGAGCCCCCGCAGTGTCCCAGTGGGCCCCGTAGCTTTAGGAGTGGGTGGCTGGGAGTTGGTGCCAGCGGCTGGGGGAGCAGCAGCAGGGACTGTGTGTGGACAGTGCCATGGCCACTTGTGTGGCCACTGGTGTCTCTGTGCCAGGCACAGCCGTGGTGTGTAACACCGGCTCTGGGTCCTTTGGCTGTGCAGGTGGCAGTCACGGCCTGGAGCAGGGCTGCTCCCGGGGGACAGCCTGGGGCAGGAGGCTGCTGGAGATTCATTCCCCACACTCCTTGTCATGAGGTGCTCAGAGTGATTGGAAAGGCTGTTGGCAGCAGGCAGTTCTCTGGGTTCAAGCTGTGGAGCTGTCAGCGGGAATGCAAAGGCCAAGCTGGTGAGCCTTTTGTCCTGGTGCCTTTAGTGTGTGAGCAGTCCCTGGTGCCGTTGTCTTTGGATCCTGAGTGTGGGAGAGGCAAGGCTTAGGATGGTGCGTAGAGCTGAGAAGGAAAGTGCCGAGAGCAGCGTGTGTGCTGCTGCTTTGAGGGGTGCAGTTGAAGTTGTAGGCAGCAAGAGCTTTCTCAGCTGGCCCTTTTGTGAGCTCTGCTTTTGCCAGATGACTTCCATCTTACCCTCTTACCATCTTAGCCTCTCATTTTTGCATATCCCAAACCCCCTTCCAAACATCCAGCAGCTGCTTGTAAAGAAGAAGTCCTAGAACAAAAAGCCAGTGCTGCCTTTCATAGCCCCTTTGCTGTCTATGAAGTAGAGGAAAGAAGCTAGTGAGACGCACTTTCTTTCTCAACTCCATAGAGCGCATCCTTCTCTCAAGGTGGCAGAGTCCTTGGCGGAAGTGAAGCATCTGCAGCTGCAGTTCAGACTGAGAGATGTGCCAGGACAGGAAACATTTGCTGACCTTCCCTGTTCCCTGTGCAACATGATTCTCGCATCCCAGTCACTTTCACATACCTTCGGTATCCCTGAGTCCAAGCAGCTAAAGCTCACAGAGACAGAAGTGTCAGGAAGGAAAACGTTCCAAAAGCACCCCCTTCTCTTATCAGCATATAAATTGTGCACAACAGGCTGCGGCACCGAACCTTCCTTCTCAGATAGACATGCCATCACACTTTTCACTCTTGCAGCTCGGTTGAAAAGCTCCAGCAGCTGCTCCCGCAATAGCAAAAGGTTCTAGAAGTGAAAGCCAGTTTGGGGCTGCACCTTCTCCTTGCCGCATGTAAGCCACACCAAACTCCCTGATGCACTCTGTCCTCCCCTTCTCAAAGGAGTAGACGGTGGCATCAGGACACACCTGTGTCCCAGCAGCTGGGTGCCCAGCCGGGAGCAGGAGCAGGGCTGGGGCTGCTCCCAAAGTTGCCCCGCCCCAATGCCAGAGCCGGACATATGCTGAGGGGGGGCTGGATCAGGCTTTATTGTCCAGCTGCATGCCAGGAGTGAGCACAAAATCTACCTGCATTCTCTGCAGCATGCCATCCTGGAGCAGAGCCATTGCCAAAGGAAGCCGTGAGCCCGTGCCAAGCCAGTGCCGGAGTGGGATCCTAGCAGCACCTGTGGAAGCCGGGAGAGAGGAGCCCACCTGGAGCAGGTTCGTGCAGGATTAATCATCCCGTGGCTTCCCACCAGGGTCCTGTTGCTTCCAAAAGGCCCCACAGTGTCACTGTGGCCCCTCGGTTCCACCAGGTTCCATAGCGTCACTGTGGTGCCCAGGGTTCCGTCAGCTTCGCCAGCATCCCCACGGTCTGCAGAGCTCCCCGAGCTTCTGTGGTGTCACAGTGGAGGCAGGGTTGCATCAGGTTCCATAGCATCAGCACGGTCTCCAGGGCTCCCAGAGGTTCTGTGGTGTCACAGTGGAGGCAGGGTTGCATCAGGTTCCATAGCATCACCACAGTCTCCAGGGCTCCCTGAGCTTCTGTGGTGTCACAGTGGAGGCAGGGTTGCATCAGGTTCCATAGCATCACCACGGTCTCCAGGGCTCCCCTGAGCTTCTGTGGTGGTGTCACAGAGGAGCCAGGCTTCCTTGTAGTTCCCCAGCATCACAAAGGCTCTCCTGGGAGCCACGGGTCACAAAGCACCGTGGGCTCTGTGCAGCCCCGCTGTGTCACAATGGCCGCTGGCTTCCACGAGCCCCCGCAGTGTCCCAGTGGGCCCCGTAGCTTTAGGAGTGGGTGGCTGGGAGTTGGTGCCAGCGGCTGGGGGAGCAGCAGCAGGGACTGTGTGTGGACAGTGCCATGGCCACTTGTGTGGCCACTGGTGTCTCTGTGCCAGGCACAGCCGTGGTGTGTAACACCGGCTCTGGGTCCTTTGGCTGTGCAGGTGGCAGTCACGGCCTGGAGCAGGGCTGCTCCCGGGGGACAGCCTGGGGCAGGAGGCTGCTGGAGATTCATTCCCCACACTCCTTGTCATGAGGTGCTCAGAGTGATTGGAAAGGCTGTTGGCAGCAGGCAGTTCTCTGGGTTCAAGCTGTGGAGCTGTCAGCGGGAATGCAAAGGCCAAGCTGGTGAGCCTTTTGTCCTGGTGCCTTTAGTGTGTGAGCAGTCCCTGGTGCCGTTGTCTTTGGATCCTGAGTGTGGGAGAGGCAAGGCTTAGGATGGTGCGTAGAGCTGAGAAGGAAAGTGCCGAGAGCAGCGTGTGTGCTGCTGCTTTGAGGGGTGCAGTTGAAGTTGTAGGCAGCAAGAGCTTTCTCAGCTGGCCCTTTTGTGAGCTCTGCTTTTGCCAGATGACTTCCATCTTACCCTCTTACCATCTTAGCCTCTCATTTTTGCATATCCCAAACCCCCTTCCAAACATCCAGCAGCTGCTTGTAAAGAAGAAGTCCTAGAACAAAAAGCCAGTGCTGCCTTTCATAGCCCCTTTGCTGTCTATGAAGTAGAGGAAAGAAGCTAGTGAGACGCACTTTCTTTCTCAACTCCATAGAGCGCATCCTTCTCTCAAGGTGGCAGAGTCCTTGGCGGAAGTGAAGCATCTGCAGCTGCAGTTCAGACTGAGAGATGTGCCAGGACAGGAAACATTTGCTGACCTTCCCTGTTCCCTGTGCAACATGATTCTCGCATCCCAGTCACTTTCACATACCTTCGGTATCCCTGAGTCCAAGCAGCTAAAGCTCACAGAGACAGAAGTGTCAGGAAGGAAAACGTTCCAAAAGCACCCCCTTCTCTTATCAGCATATAAATTGTGCACAACAGGCTGCGGCACCGAACCTTCCTTCTCAGATAGACATGCCATCACACTTTTCACTCTTGCAGCTCGGTTGAAAAGCTCCAGCAGCTGCTCCCGCAATAGCAAAAGGTTCTAGAAGTGAAAGCCAGTTTGGGGCTGCACCTTCTCCTTGCCGCATGTAAGCCACACCAAACTCCCTGATGCACTCTGTCCTCCCCTTCTCAAAGGAGTAGACGGTGGCATCAGGACACACCTGTGTCCCAGCAGCTGGGTGCCCAGCCGGGAGCAGGAGCAGGGCTGGGGCTGCTCCCAAAGTTGCCCCGCCCCAATGCCAGAGCCGGACATATGCTGAGGGGGGGCTGGATCAGGCTTTATTGTCCAGCTGCATGCCAGGAGTGAGCACAAAATCTACCTGCATTCTCTGCAGCATGCCATCCTGGAGCAGAGCCATTGCCAAAGGAAGCCGTGAGCCCGTGCCAAGCCAGTGCCGGAGTGGGATCCTAGCAGCACCTGTGGAAGCCGGGAGAGAGGAGCCCACCTGGAGCAGGTTCGTGCAGGATTAATCATCCCGTGGCTTCCCACCAGGGTCCTGTTGCTTCCAAAAGGCCCCACAGTGTCACTGTGGCCCCTCGGTTCCACCAGGTTCCATAGCGTCACTGTGGTGCCCAGGGTTCCGTCAGCTTCGCCAGCATCCCCACGGTCTGCAGAGCTCCCCGAGCTTCTGTGGTGTCACAGTGGAGGCAGGGTTGCATCAGGTTCCATAGCATCAGCACGGTCTCCAGGGCTCCCAGAGGTTCTGTGGTGTCACAGTGGAGGCAGGGTTGCATCAGGTTCCATAGCATCACCACAGTCTCCAGGGCTCCCTGAGCTTCTGTGGTGTCACAGTGGAGGCAGGGTTGCATCAGGTTCCATAGCATCACCACGGTCTCCAGGGCTCCCCTGAGCTTCTGTGGTGGTGTCACAGAGGAGCCAGGCTTCCTTGTAGTTCCCCAGCATCACAAAGGCTCTCCTGGGAGCCACGGGTCACAAAGCACCGTGGGCTCTGTGCAGCCCCGCTGTGTCACAATGGCCGCTGGCTTCCACGAGCCCCCGCAGTGTCCCAGTGGGCCCCGTAGCTTTAGGAGTGGGTGGCTGGGAGTTGGTGCCAGCGGCTGGGGGAGCAGCAGCAGGGACTGTGTGTGGACAGTGCCATGGCCACTTGTGTGGCCACTGGTGTCTCTGTGCCAGGCACAGCCGTGGTGTGTAACACCGGCTCTGGGTCCTTTGGCTGTGCAGGTGGCAGTCACGGCCTGGAGCAGGGCTGCTCCCGGGGGACAGCCTGGGGCAGGAGGCTGCTGGAGATTCATTCCCCACACTCCTTGTCATGAGGTGCTCAGAGTGATTGGAAAGGCTGTTGGCAGCAGGCAGTTCTCTGGGTTCAAGCTGTGGAGCTGTCAGCGGGAATGCAAAGGCCAAGCTGGTGAGCCTTTTGTCCTGGTGCCTTTAGTGTGTGAGCAGTCCCTGGTGCCGTTGTCTTTGGATCCTGAGTGTGGGAGAGGCAAGGCTTAGGATGGTGCGTAGAGCTGAGAAGGAAAGTGCTGAGAGCAGCGTGTGTGCTGCTGCTTTGAGGGGTGCAGTTGAAGTTGTAGGCAGCAAGAGCTTTCTCAGCTGGCCCTTTTGTGAGCTCTGCTTTTGCCAGATGACTTCCATCTTACCCTCTTACCATCTTAGCCTCTCATTTTTGCATATCCCAAACCCCCTTCCAAACATCCAGCAGCTGCTTGTAAAGAAGAAGTCCTAGAACAAAAAGCCAGTGCTGCCTTTCATAGCCCCTTTGCTGTCTATGAAGTAGAGGAAAGAAGCTAGTGAGACGCACTTTCTTTCTCAACTCCATAGAGCGCATCCTTCTCTCAAGGTGGCAGAGTCCTTGGCGGAAGTGAAGCATCTGCAGCTGCAGTTCAGACTGAGAGATGTGCCAGGACAGGAAACATTTGCTGACCTTCCCTGTTCCCTGTGCAACATGATTCTCGCATCCCAGTCACTTTCACATACCTTCGGTATCCCTGAGTCCAAGCAGCTAAAGCTCACAGAGACAGAAGTGTCAGGAAGGAAAACGTTGCAAAAGCACCCCCTTCTCTTATCAGCATATAAATTGTGCACAACAGGCTGCGGCACCGAACCTTCCTTCTCAGATAGACATGCCATCACACTTTTCACTCTTGCAGCTCGGTTGAAAAGCTCCAGCAGCTGCTCCCGCAATAGCAAAAGGTTCTAGAAGTGAAAGCCAGTTTGGGGCTGCACCTTCTCCTTGCCGCATGTAAGCCACACCAAACTCCCTGATGCACTCTGTCCTCCCCTTCTCAAAGGAGTAGACGGTGGCATCAGGACACACCTGTGTCCCAGCAGCTGGGTGCCCAGCCGGGAGCAGGAGCAGGGCTGGGGCTGCTCCCAAAGTTGCCCCGCCCCAATGCCAGAGCCGGACATATGCTGAGGGGGGGCTGGATCAGGCTTTATTGTCCAGCTGCATGCCAGGATTGAGCACAAAATCTACCTGCATTCTCTGCAGCATGCCATCCTGGAGCAGAGCCATTGCCAAAGGAAGCCGTGACCCCGTGCCAAGCCAGTGCCGGAGTGGGATCCTAGCAGCACCTGTGGAAGCCGGGAGAGAGGAGCCCACCTGGAGCAGGTTCGTGCAGGATTAATCATCCCGTGGCTTCCCACCAGGGTCCTGTTGCTTCCAAAAGGCCCCACAGTGTCACTGTGGCCCCTCGGTTCCACCAGGTTCCATAGCGTCACTGTGGTGCCCAGGGTTCCGTCAGCTTCGCCAGCATCCCCACGGTCTGCAGAGCTCCCCGAGCTTCTGTGGTGTCACAGTGGAGGCAGGGTTGCATCAGGTTCCATAGCATCAGCACGGTCTCCAGGGCTCCCAGAGGTTCTGTGGTGTCACAGTGGAGGCAGGGTTGCATCAGGTTCCATAGCATCACCACAGTCTCCAGGGCTCCCTGAGCTTCTGTGGTGTCACAGTGGAGGCAGGGTTGCATCAGGTTCCATAGCATCAGCACGGTCTCCAGGGCTCCCAGAGGTTCTGTGGTGTCACAGAGGAGGCAGGGTTGCATCAGGTTCCATAGCATCACCACGGTCTCCAGGGCTCCAAGAGCTTCTGTGGTGTCACAGTGGAGGCAGGGTTGCATCAGGTTCAATAGCATCAGCACAGTCTCCAGGGCTCCCCTGAGCTTCTGTGGTGGTGTCACAGAGGAGCCAGGCTTCCTTGTAGTTCCCCAGCATCACAAAGGCTCTCCTGGGAGCCACGGGTCACAAAGCACCGTGGGCTCTGTGCAGCCCCGCTGTGTCACAATGGCCGCTGGCTTCCACGAGCCCCCGCAGTGTCCCAGTGGGCCCCGTGGCTTTAGGAGTGGGTGGCTGGGAGTTGGTGCCAGCGGCTGGGGGAGCAGCAGCAGGGACTGTGTGTGGACAGTGCCATGGCCACTTGTGTGGCCACTGGTGTCTCTGTGCCAGGCACAGCCGTGGTGTGTAACACCGGCTCTGGGTCCTTTGGCTGTGCAGGTGGCAGTCACGGCCTGGAGCAGGGCTGCTCCCGGGGGACAGCCTGGGGCAGGAGGCTGCTGGAGATTCATTCCCCACACTCCTTGTCATGAGGTGCTCAGAGTGATTGGAAAGGCTGTTGGCAGCAGGCAGTTCTCTGGGTTCAAGCTGTGGAGCTGTCAGCGGGAATGCAAAGGCCAAGCTGGTGAGCCTTTTGTCCTGGTGCCTTTAGTGTGTGAGCAGTCCCTGGTGCCGTTGTCTTTGGATCCTGAGTGTGGGAGAGGCAAGGCTTAGGATGGTGCGTAGAGCTGAGAAGGAAAGTGCCGAGAGCAGCGTGTGTGCTGCTGCTTTGAGGGGTGCAGTTGAAGTTGTAGGCAGCAAGAGCTTTCTCAGCTGGCCCTTTTGTGAGCTCTGCTTTTGCCAGATGACTTCCATCTTACCCTCTTACCATCTTAGCCTCTCATTTTTGCATATCCCAAACCCCCTTCCAAACATCCAGCAGCTGCTTGTAAAGAAGAAGTCCTAGAACAAAAAGCCAGTGCTGCCTTTCATAGCCCCTTTGCTGTCTATGAAGTAGAGGAAAGAAGCTAGTGAGACGCACTTTCTTTCTCAACTCCATAGAGCGCATCCTTCTCTCAAGGTGGCAGAGTCCTTGGCGGAAGTGAAGCATCTGCAGCTGCAGTTCAGACTGAGAGATGTGCCAGGACAGGAAACATTTGCTGACCTTCCCTGTTCCCTGTGCAACATGATTCTCGCATCCCAGTCACTTTCACATACCTTCGGTATCCCTGAGTCCAAGCAGCTAAAGCTCACAGAGACAGAAGTGTCAGGAAGGAAAACGTTCCAAAAGCACCCCCTTCTCTTATCAGCATATAAATTGTGCACAACAGGCTGCGGCACCGAACCTTCCTTCTCAGATAGACATGCCATCACACTTTTCACTCTTGCAGCTCGGTTGAAAAGCTCCAGCAGCTGCTCCCGCAATAGCAAAAGGTTCTAGAAGTGAAAGCCAGTTTGGGGCTGCACCTTCTCCTTGCCGCATGTAAGCCACACCAAACTCCCTGATGCACTCTGTCCTCCCCTTCTCAAAGGAGTAGACGGTGGCATCAGGACACACCTGTGTCCCAGCAGCTGGGTGCCCAGCCGGGAGCAGGAGCAGGGCTGGGGCTGCTCCCAAAGTTGCCCCGCCCCAATGCCAGAGCCGGACATATGCTGAGGGGGGGCTGGATCAGGCTTTATTGTCCAGCTGCATGCCAGGAGTGAGCACAAAATCTACCTGCATTCTCTGCAGCATGCCATCCTGGAGCAGAGCCATTGCCAAAGGAAGCCGTGAGCCCGTGCCAAGCCAGTGCCGGAGTGGGATCCTAGCAGCACCTGTGGAAGCCGGGAGAGAGGAGCCCACCTGGAGCAGGTTCGTGCAGGATTAATCATCCCGTGGCTTCCCACCAGGGTCCTGTTGCTTCCAAAAGGCCCCACAGTGTCACTGTGGCCCCTCGGTTCCACCAGGTTCCATAGCGTCACTGTGGTGCCCAGGGTTCCGTCAGCTTCGCCAGCATCCCCACGGTCTGCAGAGCTCCCCGAGCTTCTGTGGTGTCACAGTGGAGGCAGGGTTGCATCAGGTTCCATAGCATCAGCACGGTCTCCAGGGCTCCCAGAGGTTCTGTGGTGTCACAGTGGAGGCAGGGTTGCATCAGGTTCCATAGCATCACCACAGTCTCCAGGGCTCCCTGAGCTTCTGTGGTGTCACAGTGGAGGCAGGGTTGCATCAGGTTCCATAGCATCACCACGGTCTCCAGGGCTCCCCTGAGCTTCTGTGGTGGTGTCACAGAGGAGCCAGGCTTCCTTGTAGTTCCCCAGCATCACAAAGGCTCTCCTGGGAGCCACGGGTCACAAAGCACCGTGGGCTCTGTGCAGCCCCGCTGTGTCACAATGGCCGCTGGCTTCCACGAGCCCCCGCAGTGTCCCAGTGGGCCCCGTAGCTTTAGGAGTGGGTGGCTGGGAGTTGGTGCCAGCGGCTGGGGGAGCAGCAGCAGGGACTGTGTGTGGACAGTGCCATGGCCACTTGTGTGGCCACTGGTGTCTCTGTGCCAGGCACAGCCGTGGTGTGTAACACCGGCTCTGGGTCCTTTGGCTGTGCAGGTGGCAGTCACGGCCTGGAGCAGGGCTGCTCCCGGGGGACAGCCTGGGGCAGGAGGCTGCTGGAGATTCATTCCCCACACTCCTTGTCATGAGGTGCTCAGAGTGATTGGAAAGGCTGTTGGCAGCAGGCAGTTCTCTGGGTTCAAGCTGTGGAGCTGTCAGCGGGAATGCAAAGGCCAAGCTGGTGAGCCTTTTGTCCTGGTGCCTTTAGTGTGTGAGCAGTCCCTGGTGCCGTTGTCTTTGGATCCTGAGTGTGGGAGAGGCAAGGCTTAGGATGGTGCGTAGAGCTGAGAAGGAAAGTGCCGAGAGCAGCGTGTGTGCTGCTGCTTTGAGGGGTGCAGTTGAAGTTGTAGGCAGCAAGAGCTTTCTCAGCTGGCCCTTTTGTGAGCTCTGCTTTTGCCAGATGACTTCCATCTTACCCTCTTACCATCTTAGCCTCTCATTTTTGCATATCCCAAACCCCCTTCCAAACATCCAGCAGCTGCTTGTAAAGAAGAAGTCCTAGAACAAAAAGCCAGTGCTGCCTTTCATAGCCCCTTTGCTGTCTATGAAGTAGAGGAAAGAAGCTAGTGAGACGCACTTTCTTTCTCAACTCCATAGAGCGCATCCTTCTCTCAAGGTGGCAGAGTCCTTGGCGGAAGTGAAGCATCTGCAGCTGCAGTTCAGACTGAGAGATGTGCCAGGACAGGAAACATTTGCTGACCTTCCCTGTTCCCTGTGCAACATGATTCTCGCATCCCAGTCACTTTCACATACCTTCGGTATCCCTGAGTCCAAGCAGCTAAAGCTCACAGAGACAGAAGTGTCAGGAAGGAAAACGTTGCAAAAGCACCCCCTTCTCTTATCAGCATATAAATTGTGCACAACAGGCTGCGGCACCGAACCTTCCTTCTCAGATAGACATGCCATCACACTTTTCACTCTTGCAGCTCGGTTGAAAAGCTCCAGCAGCTGCTCCCGCAATAGCAAAAGGTTCTAGAAGTGAAAGCCAGTTTGGGGCTGCACCTTCTCCTTGCCGCATGTAAGCCACACCAAACTCCCTGATGCACTCTGTCCTCCCCTTCTCAAAGGAGTAGACGGTGGCATCAGGACACACCTGTGTCCCAGCAGCTGGGTGCCCAGCCGGGAGCAGGAGCAGGGCTGGGGCTGCTCCCAAAGTTGCCCCGCCCCAATGCCAGAGCCGGACATATGCTGAGGGGGGGCTGGATCAGGCTTTATTGTCCAGCTGCATGCCAGGAGTGAGCACAAAATCTACCTGCATTCTCTGCAGCATGCCATCCTGGAGCAGAGCCATTGCCAAAGGAAGCCGTGAGCCCGTGCCAAGCCAGTGCCGGAGTGGGATCCTAGCAGCACCTGTGGAAGCCGGGAGAGAGGAGCCCACCTGGAGCAGGTTCGTGCAGGATTAATCATCCCGTGGCTTCCCACCAGGGTCCTGTTGCTTCCAAAAGGCCCCACAGTGTCACTGTGGCCCCTCGGTTCCACCAGGTTCCATAGCGTCACTGTGGTGCCCAGGGTTCCGTCAGCTTCGCCAGCATCCCCACGGTCTGCAGAGCTCCCCGAGCTTCTGTGGTGTCACAGTGGAGGCAGGGTTGCATCAGGTTCCATAGCATCAGCACGGTCTCCAGGGCTCCCAGAGGTTCTGTGGTGTCACAGTGGAGGCAGGGTTGCATCAGGTTCCATAGCATCACCACAGTCTCCAGGGCTCCCTGAGCTTCTGTGGTGTCACAGTGGAGGCAGGGTTGCATCAGGTTCCATAGCATCACCACGGTCTCCAGGGCTCCCCTGAGCTTCTGTGGTGGTGTCACAGAGGAGCCAGGCTTCCTTGTAGTTCCCCAGCATCACAAAGGCTCTCCTGGGAGCCACGGGTCACAAAGCACCGTGGGCTCTGTGCAGCCCCGCTGTGTCACAATGGCCGCTGGCTTCCACGAGCCCCCGCAGTGTCCCAGTGGGCCCCGTAGCTTTAGGAGTGGGTGGCTGGGAGTTGGTGCCAGCGGCTGGGGGAGCAGCAGCAGGGACTGTGTGTGGACAGTGCCATGGCCACTTGTGTGGCCACTGGTGTCTCTGTGCCAGGCACAGCCGTGGTGTGTAACACCGGCTCTGGGTCCTTTGGCTGTGCAGGTGGCAGTCACGGCCTGGAGCAGGGCTGCTCCCGGGGGACAGCCTGGGGCAGGAGGCTGCTGGAGATTCATTCCCCACACTCCTTGTCATGAGGTGCTCAGAGTGATTGGAAAGGCTGTTGGCAGCAGGCAGTTCTCTGGGTTCAAGCTGTGGAGCTGTCAGCGGGAATGCAAAGGCCAAGCTGGTGAGCCTTTTGTCCTGGTGCCTTTAGTGTGTGAGCAGTCCCTGGTGCCGTTGTCTTTGGATCCTGAGTGTGGGAGAGGCAAGGCTTAGGATGGTGCGTAGAGCTGAGAAGGAAAGTGCCGAGAGCAGCGTGTGTGCTGCTGCTTTGAGGGGTGCAGTTGAAGTTGTAGGCAGCAAGAGCTTTCTCAGCTGGCCCTTTTGTGAGCTCTGCTTTTGCCAGATGACTTCCATCTTACCCTCTTACCATCTTAGCCTCTCATTTTTGCATATCCCAAACCCCCTTCCAAACATCCAGCAGCTGCTTGTAAAGAAGAAGTCCTAGAACAAAAAGCCAGTGCTGCCTTTCATAGCCCCTTTGCTGTCTATGAAGTAGAGGAAAGAAGCTAGTGAGACGCACTTTCTTTCTCAACTCCATAGAGCGCATCCTTCTCTCAAGGTGGCAGAGTCCTTGGCGGAAGTGAAGCATCTGCAGCTGCAGTTCAGACTGAGAGATGTGCCAGGACAGGAAACATTTGCTGACCTTCCCTGTTCCCTGTGCAACATGATTCTCGCATCCCAGTCACTTTCACATACCTTCGGTATCCCTGAGTCCAAGCAGCTAAAGCTCACAGAGACAGAAGTGTCAGGAAGGAAAACGTTGCAAAAGCACCCCCTTCTCTTATCAGCATATAAATTGTGCACAACAGGCTGCGGCACCGAACCTTCCTTCTCAGATAGACATGCCATCACACTTTTCACTCTTGCAGCTCGGTTGAAAAGCTCCAGCAGCTGCTCCCGCAATAGCAAAAGGTTCTAGAAGTGAAAGCCAGTTTGGGGCTGCACCTTCTCCTTGCCGCATGTAAGCCACACCAAACTCCCTGATGCACTCTGTCCTCCCCTTCTCAA
Source organism: Aphelocoma coerulescens (assembly GCF_041296385.1). Taxonomy (NCBI): domain Eukaryota; kingdom Metazoa; phylum Chordata; class Aves; order Passeriformes; family Corvidae; genus Aphelocoma; species Aphelocoma coerulescens. The sequence continues at coordinate 62,449 of NW_027183502.1, read as the reverse complement.
AGGAGTAGACGGTGGCATCAGGACACACCTGTGTCCCAGCAGCTGGGTGCCCAGCCGGGAGCAGGAGCAGGGCTGGGGCTGCTCCCAAAGTTGCCCCGCCCCAATGCCAGAGCCGGACATATGCTGAGGGGGGGCTGGATCAGGCTTTATTGTCCAGCTGCATGCCAGGATTGAGCACAAAATCTACCTGCATTCTCTGCAGCATGCCATCCTGGAGCAGAGCCATTGCCAAAGGAAGCCGTGAGCCCGTGCCAAGCCAGTGCCGGAGTGGGATCCTAGCAGCACCTGTGGAAGCCGGGAGAGAGGAGCCCACCTGGAGCAGGTTCGTGCAGGATTAATCATCCCGTGGCTTCCCACCAGGGTCCTGTTGCTTCCAAAAGGCCCCACAGTGTCACTGTGGCCCCTCGGTTCCACCAGGTTCCATAGCGTCACTGTGGTGCCCAGGGTTCCGTCAGCTTCGCCAGCATCCCCACGGTCTGCAGAGCTCCCCGAGCTTCTGTGGTGTCACAGTGGAGGCAGGGTTGCATCAGGTTCCATAGCATCAGCACGGTCTCCAGGGCTCCCAGAGGTTCTGTGGTGTCACAGTGGAGGCAGGGTTGCATCAGGTTCCATAGCATCACCACAGTCTCCAGGGCTCCCTGAGCTTCTGTGGTGTCACAGTGGAGGCAGGGTTGCATCAGGTTCCATAGCATCAGCACGGTCTCCAGAGCTCCCAGAGGTTCTGTGGTGTCACAGAGGAGGCAGGGTTGCATCAGGTTCCATAGCATCACCACGGTCTCCAGGGCTCCAAGAGCTTCTGTGGTGTCACAGAGGAGGCAGGGTTGCATCAGGTTCAATAGCATCAGCACGGTCTCCAGGGCTCCCCTGAGCTTCTGTGGTGGTGTCACAGAGGAGCCAGGCTTCCTTGTAGTTCCCCAGCATCACAAAGGCTCTCCTGGGAGCCACGGGTCACAAAGCACCGTGGGCTCTGTGCAGCCCCGCTGTGTCACAATGGCCGCTGGCTTCCACGAGCCCCCGCAGTGTCCCAGTGGGCCCCGTGGCTTTAGGAGTGGGTGGCTGGGAGTTGGTGCCAGCGGCTGGGGGAGCAGCAGCAGGGACTGTGTGTGGACAGTGCCATGGCCACTTGTGTGGCCACTGGTGTCTCTGTGCCAGGCACAGCCGTGGTGTGTAACACCGGCTCTGGGTCCTTTGGCTGTGCAGGTGGCAGTCACGGCCTGGAGCAGGGCTGCTCCCGGGGGACAGCCTGGGGCAGGAGGCTGCTGGAGATTCATTCCCCACACTCCTTGTCATGAGGTGCTCAGAGTGATTGGAAAGGCTGTTGGCAGCAGGCAGTTCTCTGGGTTCAAGCTGTGGAGCTGTCAGCGGGAATGCAAAGGCCAAGCTGGTGAGCCTTTTGTCCTGGTGCCTTTAGTGTGTGAGCAGTCCCTGGTGCCGTTGTCTTTGGATCCTGAGTGTGGGAGAGGCAAGGCTTAGGATGGTGCGTAGAGCTGAGAAGGAAAGTGCCGAGAGCAGCGTGTGTGCTGCTGCTTTGAGGGGTGCAGTTGAAGTTGTAGGCAGCAAGAGCTTTCTCAGCTGGCCCTTTTGTGAGCTCTGCTTTTGCCAGATGACTTCCATCTTACCCTCTTACCATCTTAGCCTCTCATTTTTGCATATCCCAAACCCCCTTCCAAACATCCAGCAGCTGCTTGTAAAGAAGAAGTCCTAGAACAAAAAGCCAGTGCTGCCTTTCATAGCCCCTTTGCTGTCTATGAAGTAGAGGAAAGAAGCTAGTGAGACGCACTTTCTTTCTCAACTCCATAGAGCGCATCCTTCTCTCAAGGTGGCAGAGTCCTTGGCGGAAGTGAAGCATCTGCAGCTGCAGTTCAGACTGAGAGATGTGCCAGGACAGGAAACATTTGCTGACCTTCCCTGTTCCCTGTGCAACATGATTCTCGCATCCCAGTCACTTTCACACACCTTCGGTATCCCTGAGTCCAAGCAGCTAAAGCTCACAGAGACAGAAGTGTCAGGAAGGAAAACGTTGCAAAAGCACCCCCTTCTCTTATCAGCATATAAATTGTGCACAACAGGCTGCGGCACCGAACCTTCCTTCTCAGATAGACATGCCATCACACTTTTCACTCTTGCAGCTCGGTTGAAAAGCTCCAGCAGCTGCTCCCGCAATAGCAAAAGGTTCTAGAAGTGAAAGCCAGTTTGGGGCTGCACCTTCTCCTTGCCGCATGTAAGCCACACCAAACTCCCTGATGCACTCTGTCCTCCCCTTCTCAAAGGAGTAGACGGTGGCATCAGGACACACCTGTGTCCCAGCAGCTGGGTGCCCAGCCGGGAGCAGGAGCAGGGCTGGGGCTGCTCCCAAAGTTGCCCCGCCCCAATGCCAGAGCCGGACATATGCTGAGGGGGGGCTGGATCAGGCTTTATTGTCCAGCTGCATGCCAGGAGTGAGCACAAAATCTACCTGCATTCTCTGCAGCATGCCATCCTGGAGCAGAGCCATTGCCAAAGGAAGCCGTGAGCCCGTGCCAAGCCAGTGCCGGAGTGGGATCCTAGCAGCACCTGTGGAAGCCGGGAGAGAGGAGCCCACCTGGAGCAGGTTCGTGCAGGATTAATCATCCCGTGGCTTCCCACCAGGGTCCTGTTGCTTCCAAAAGGCCCCACAGTGTCACTGTGGCCCCTCGGTTCCACCAGGTTCCATAGCGTCACTGTGGTGCCCAGGGTTCTGTCAGCTTCGCCAGCATCCCCACGGTCTGCAGAGCTCCCCGAGCTTCTGTGGTGTCACAGTGGAGGCAGGGTTGCATCAGGTTCCATAGCATCAGCACGGTCTCCAGGGCTCCCAGAGGTTCTGTGGTGTCACAGTGGAGGCAGGGTTGCATCAGGTTCCATAGCATCAGCACAGTCTCCAGGGCTCCCTGAGCTTCTGTGGTGTCACAGTGGAGGCAGGGTTGCATCAGGTTCCATAGCATCAGCACGGTCTCCAGGGCTCCCAGAGGTTCTGTGGTGTCACAGAGGAGGCAGGGTTGCATCAGGTTCCATAGCATCACCACGGTCTCCAGGGCTCCAAGAGCTTCTGTGGTGTCACAGAGGAGGCAGGGTTGCATCAGGTTCCATAGCATCAGCACGGTCTCCAGGGCTCCCCTGAGCTTCTGTGGTGGTGTCACAGAGGAGCCAGGCTTCCTTGTAGTTCCCCAGCATCACAAAGGCTCTCCTGGGAGCCACGGGTCACAAAGCACCGTGGGCTCTGTGCAGCCCCGCTGTGTCACAATGGCCGCTGGCTTCCACGAGCCCCCGCAGTGTCCCAGTGGGCCCCGTGGCTTTAGGAGTGGGTGGCTGGGAGTTGGTGCCAGCGGCTGGGGGAGCAGCAGCAGGGACTGTGTGTGGACAGTGCCATGGCCACTTGTGTGGCCACTGGTGTCTCTGTGCCAGGCACAGCCGTGGTGTGTAACACCGGCTCTGGGTCCTTTGGCTGTGCAGGTGGCAGTCACGGCCTGGAGCAGGGCTGCTCCCGGGGGACAGCCTGGGGCAGGAGGCTGCTGGAGATTCATTCCCCACACTCCTTGTCATGAGGTGCTCAGAGTGATTGGAAAGGCTGTTGGCAGCAGGCAGTTCTCTGGGTTCAAGCTGTGGAGCTGTCAGCGGGAATGCAAAGGCCAAGCTGGTGAGCCTTTTGTCCTGGTGCCTTTAGTGTGTGAGCAGTCCCTGGTGCCGTTGTCTTTGGATCCTGAGTGTGGGAGAGGCAAGGCTTAGGATGGTGCGTAGAGCTGAGAAGGAAAGTGCCGAGAGCAGCGTGTGTGCTGCTGCTTTGAGGGGTGCAGTTGAAGTTGTAGGCAGCAAGAGCTTTCTCAGCTGGCCCTTTTGTGAGCTCTGCTTTTGCCAGATGACTTCCATCTTACCCTCTTACCATCTTAGCCTCTCATTTTTGCATATCCCAAACCCCCTTCCAAACATCCAGCAGCTGCTTGTAAAGAAGAAGTCCTAGAACAAAAAGCCAGTGCTGCCTTTCATAGCCCCTTTGCTGTCTATGAAGTAGAGGAAAGAAGCTAGTGAGACGCACTTTCTTTCTCAACTCCATAGAGCGCATCCTTCTCTCAAGGTGGCAGAGTCCTTGGCGGAAGTGAAGCATCTGCAGCTGCAGTTCAGACTGAGAGATGTGCCAGGACAGGAAACATTTGCTGACCTTCCCTGTTCCCTGTGCAACATGATTCTCGCATCCCAGTCACTTTCACATACCTTCGGTATCCCTGAGTCCAAGCAGCTAAAGCTCACAGAGACAGAAGTGTCAGGAAGGAAAACGTTGCAAAAGCACCCCCTTCTCTTATCAGCATATAAATTGTGCACAACAGGCTGCGGCACCGAACCTTCCTTCTCAGATAGACATGCCATCACACTTTTCACTCTTGCAGCTCGGTTGAAAAGCTCCAGCAGCTGCTCCCGCAATAGCAAAAGGTTCTAGAAGTGAAAGCCAGTTTGGGGCTGCACCTTCTCCTTGCCGCATGTAAGCCACACCAAACTCCCTGATGCACTCTGTCCTCCCCTTCTCAAAGGAGTAGACGGTGGCATCAGGACACACCTGTGTCCCAGCAGCTGGGTGCCCAGCCGGGAGCAGGAGCAGGGCTGGGGCTGCTCCCAAAGTTGCCCCGCCCCAATGCCAGAGCCGGACATATGCTGAGGGGGGGCTGGATCAGGCTTTATTGTCCAGCTGCATGCCAGGAGTGAGCACAAAATCTACCTGCATTCTCTGCAGCATGCCATCCTGGAGCAGAGCCATTGCCAAAGGAAGCCGTGAGCCCGTGCCAAGCCAGTGCCGGAGTGGGATCCTAGCAGCACCTGTGGAAGCCGGGAGAGAGGAGCCCACCTGGAGCAGGTTCGTGCAGGATTAATCATCCCGTGGCTTCCCACCAGGGTCCTGTTGCTTCCAAAAGGCCCCACAGTGTCACTGTGGCCCCTCGGTTCCACCAGGTTCCATAGCGTCACTGTGGTGCCCAGGGTTCCGTCAGCTTCGCCAGCATCCCCACGGTCTGCAGAGCTCCCCGAGCTTCTGTGGTGTCACAGTGGAGGCAGGGTTGCATCAGGTTCCATAGCATCAGCACGGTCTCCAGGGCTCCCAGAGGTTCTGTGGTGTCACAGTGGAGGCAGGGTTGCATCAGGTTCCATAGCATCACCACAGTCTCCAGGGCTCCCTGAGCTTCTGTGGTGTCACAGTGGAGGCAGGGTTGCATCAGGTTCCATAGCATCAGCACGGTCTCCAGAGCTCCCAGAGGTTCTGTGGTGTCACAGAGGAGGCAGGGTTGCATCAGGTTCCATAGCATCACCACGGTCTCCAGGGCTCCAAGAGCTTCTGTGGTGTCACAGAGGAGGCAGGGTTGCATCAGGTTCAATAGCATCAGCACGGTCTCCAGGGCTCCCCTGAGCTTCTGTGGTGGTGTCACAGAGGAGCCAGGCTTCCTTGTAGTTCCCCAGCATCACAAAGGCTCTCCTGGGAGCCACGGGTCACAAAGCACCGTGGGCTCTGTGCAGCCCCGCTGTGTCACAATGGCCGCTGGCTTCCACGAGCCCCCGCAGTGTCCCAGTGGGCCCCGTGGCTTTAGGAGTGGGTGGCTGGGAGTTGGTGCCAGCGGCTGGGGGAGCAGCAGCAGGGACTGTGTGTGGACAGTGCCATGGCCACTTGTGTGGCCACTGGTGTCTCTGTGCCAGGCACAGCCGTGGTGTGTAACACCGGCTCTGGGTCCTTTGGCTGTGCAGGTGGCAGTCACGGCCTGGAGCAGGGCTGCTCCCGGGGGACAGCCTGGGGCAGGAGGCTGCTGGAGATTCATTCCCCACACTCCTTGTCATGAGGTGCTCAGAGTGATTGGAAAGGCTGTTGGCAGCAGGCAGTTCTCTGGGTTCAAGCTGTGGAGCTGTCAGCGGGAATGCAAAGGCCAAGCTGGTGAGCCTTTTGTCCTGGTGCCTTTAGTGTGTGAGCAGTCCCTGGTGCCGTTGTCTTTGGATCCTGAGTGTGGGAGAGGCAAGGCTTAGGATGGTGCGTAGAGCTGAGAAGGAAAGTGCCGAGAGCAGCGTGTGTGCTGCTGCTTTGAGGGGTGCAGTTGAAGTTGTAGGCAGCAAGAGCTTTCTCAGCTGGCCCTTTTGTGAGCTCTGCTTTTGCCAGATGACTTCCATCTTACCCTCTTACCATCTTAGCCTCTCATTTTTGCATATCCCAAACCCCCTTCCAAACATCCAGCAGCTGCTTGTAAAGAAGAAGTCCTAGAACAAAAAGCCAGTGCTGCCTTTCATAGCCCCTTTGCTGTCTATGAAGTAGAGGAAAGAAGCTAGTGAGACGCACTTTCTTTCTCAACTCCATAGAGCGCATCCTTCTCTCAAGGTGGCAGAGTCCTTGGCGGAAGTGAAGCATCTGCAGCTGCAGTTCAGACTGAGAGATGTGCCAGGACAGGAAACATTTGCTGACCTTCCCTGTTCCCTGTGCAACATGATTCTCGCATCCCAGTCACTTTCACACACCTTCGGTATCCCTGAGTCCAAGCAGCTAAAGCTCACAGAGACAGAAGTGTCAGGAAGGAAAACGTTGCAAAAGCACCCCCTTCTCTTATCAGCATATAAATTGTGCACAACAGGCTGCGGCACCGAACCTTCCTTCTCAGATAGACATGCCATCACACTTTTCACTCTTGCAGCTCGGTTGAAAAGCTCCAGCAGCTGCTCCCGCAATAGCAAAAGGTTCTAGAAGTGAAAGCCAGTTTGGGGCTGCACCTTCTCCTTGCCGCATGTAAGCCACACCAAACTCCCTGATGCACTCTGTCCTCCCCTTCTCAAAGGAGTAGACGGTGGCATCAGGACACACCTGTGTCCCAGCAGCTGGGTGCCCAGCCGGGAGCAGGAGCAGGGCTGGGGCTGCTCCCAAAGTTGCCCCGCCCCAATGCCAGAGCCGGACATATGCTGAGGGGGGGCTGGATCAGGCTTTATTGTCCAGCTGCATGCCAGGAGTGAGCACAAAATCTACCTGCATTCTCTGCAGCATGCCATCCTGGAGCAGAGCCATTGCCAAAGGAAGCCGTGAGCCCGTGCCAAGCCAGTGCCGGAGTGGGATCCTAGCAGCACCTGTGGAAGCCGGGAGAGAGGAGCCCACCTGGAGCAGGTTCGTGCAGGATTAATCATCCCGTGGCTTCCCACCAGGGTCCTGTTGCTTCCAAAAGGCCCCACAGTGTCACTGTGGCCCCTCGGTTCCACCAGGTTCCATAGCGTCACTGTGGTGCCCAGGGTTCTGTCAGCTTCGCCAGCATCCCCACGGTCTGCAGAGCTCCCCGAGCTTCTGTGGTGTCACAGTGGAGGCAGGGTTGCATCAGGTTCCATAGCATCAGCACGGTCTCCAGGGCTCCCAGAGGTTCTGTGGTGTCACAGTGGAGGCAGGGTTGCATCAGGTTCCATAGCATCAGCACAGTCTCCAGGGCTCCCTGAGCTTCTGTGGTGTCACAGTGGAGGCAGGGTTGCATCAGGTTCCATAGCATCAGCACGGTCTCCAGGGCTCCCAGAGGTTCTGTGGTGTCACAGAGGAGGCAGGGTTGCATCAGGTTCCATAGCATCACCACGGTCTCCAGGGCTCCAAGAGCTTCTGTGGTGTCACAGAGGAGGCAGGGTTGCATCAGGTTCCATAGCATCAGCACGGTCTCCAGGGCTCCCCTGAGCTTCTGTGGTGGTGTCACAGAGGAGCCAGGCTTCCTTGTAGTTCCCCAGCATCACAAAGGCTCTCCTGGGAGCCACGGGTCACAAAGCACCGTGGGCTCTGTGCAGCCCCGCTGTGTCACAATGGCCGCTGGCTTCCACGAGCCCCCGCAGTGTCCCAGTGGGCCCCGTGGCTTTAGGAGTGGGTGGCTGGGAGTTGGTGCCAGCGGCTGGGGGAGCAGCAGCAGGGACTGTGTGTGGACAGTGCCATGGCCACTTGTGTGGCCACTGGTGTCTCTGTGCCAGGCACAGCCGTGGTGTGTAACACCGGCTCTGGGTCCTTTGGCTGTGCAGGTGGCAGTCACGGCCTGGAGCAGGGCTGCTCCCGGGGGACAGCCTGGGGCAGGAGGCTGCTGGAGATTCATTCCCCACACTCCTTGTCATGAGGTGCTCAGAGTGATTGGAAAGGCTGTTGGCAGCAGGCAGTTCTCTGGGTTCAAGCTGTGGAGCTGTCAGCGGGAATGCAAAGGCCAAGCTGGTGAGCCTTTTGTCCTGGTGCCTTTAGTGTGTGAGCAGTCCCTGGTGCCGTTGTCTTTGGATCCTGAGTGTGGGAGAGGCAAGGCTTAGGATGGTGCGTAGAGCTGAGAAGGAAAGTGCCGAGAGCAGCGTGTGTGCTGCTGCTTTGAGGGGTGCAGTTGAAGTTGTAGGCAGCAAGAGCTTTCTCAGCTGGCCCTTTTGTGAGCTCTGCTTTTGCCAGATGACTTCCATCTTACCCTCTTACCATCTTAGCCTCTCATTTTTGCATATCCCAAACCCCCTTCCAAACATCCAGCAGCTGCTTGTAAAGAAGAAGTCCTAGAACAAAAAGCCAGTGCTGCCTTTCATAGCCCCTTTGCTGTCTATGAAGTAGAGGAAAGAAGCTAGTGAGACGCACTTTCTTTCTCAACTCCATAGAGCGCATCCTTCTCTCAAGGTGGCAGAGTCCTTGGCGGAAGTGAAGCATCTGCAGCTGCAGTTCAGACTGAGAGATGTGCCAGGACAGGAAACATTTGCTGACCTTCCCTGTTCCCTGTGCAACATGATTCTCGCATCCCAGTCACTTTCACATACCTTCGGTATCCCTGAGTCCAAGCAGCTAAAGCTCACAGAGACAGAAGTGTCAGGAAGGAAAACGTTGCAAAAGCACCCCCTTCTCTTATCAGCATATAAATTGTGCACAACAGGCTGCGGCACCGAACCTTCCTTCTCAGATAGACATGCCATCACACTTTTCACTCTTGCAGCTCGGTTGAAAAGCTCCAGCAGCTGCTCCCGCAATAGCAAAAGGTTCTAGAAGTGAAAGCCAGTTTGGGGCTGCACCTTCTCCTTGCCGCATGTAAGCCACACCAAACTCCCTGATGCACTCTGTCCTCCCCTTCTCAAAGGAGTAGACGGTGGCATCAGGACACACCTGTGTCCCAGCAGCTGGGTGCCCAGCCGGGAGCAGGAGCAGGGCTGGGGCTGCTCCCAAAGTTGCCCCGCCCCAATGCCAGAGCCGGACATATGCTGAGGGGGGGCTGGATCAGGCTTTATTGTCCAGCTGCATGCCAGGAGTGAGCACAAAATCTACCTGCATTCTCTGCAGCATGCCATCCTGGAGCAGAGCCATTGCCAAAGGAAGCCGTGAGCCCGTGCCAAGCCAGTGCCGGAGTGGGATCCTAGCAGCACCTGTGGAAGCCGGGAGAGAGGAGCCCACCTGGAGCAGGTTCGTGCAGGATTAATCATCCCGTGGCTTCCCACCAGGGTCCTGTTGCTTCCAAAAGGCCCCACAGTGTCACTGTGGCCCCTCGGTTCCACCAGGTTCCATAGCGTCACTGTGGTGCCCAGGGTTCCGTCAGCTTCGCCAGCATCCCCACGGTCTGCAGAGCTCCCCGAGCTTCTGTGGTGTCACAGTGGAGGCAGGGTTGCATCAGGTTCCATAGCATCAGCACGGTCTCCAGGGCTCCCAGAGGTTCTGTGGTGTCACAGTGGAGGCAGGGTTGCATCAGGTTCCATAGCATCACCACAGTCTCCAGGGCTCCCTGAGCTTCTGTGGTGTCACAGTGGAGGCAGGGTTGCATCAGGTTCCATAGCATCAGCACGGTCTCCAGGGCTCCCAGAGGTTCTGTGGTGTCACAGAGGAGGCAGGGTTGCATCAGGTTCCATAGCATCACCACGGTCTCCAGGGCTCCAAGAGCTTCTGTGGTGTCACAGAGGAGGCAGGGTTGCATCAGGTTCAATAGCATCAGCACGGTCTCCAGGGCTCCCCTGAGCTTCTGTGGTGGTGTCACAGAGGAGCCAGGCTTCCTTGTAGTTCCCCAGCATCACAAAGGCTCTCCTGGGAGCCACGGGTCACAAAGCACCGTGGGCTCTGTGCAGCCCCGCTGTGTCACAATGGCCGCTGGCTTCCACGAGCCCCCGCAGTGTCCCAGTGGGCCCCGTGGCTTTAGGAGTGGGTGGCTGGGAGTTGGTGCCAGCGGCTGGGGGAGCAGCAGCAGGGACTGTGTGTGGACAGTGCCATGGCCACTTGTGTGGCCACTGGTGTCTCTGTGCCAGGCACAGCCGTGGTGTGTAACACCGGCTCTGGGTCCTTTGGCTGTGCAGGTGGCAGTCACGGCCTGGAGCAGGGCTGCTCCCGGGGGACAGCCTGGGGCAGGAGGCTGCTGGAGATTCATTCCCCACACTCCTTGTCATGAGGTGCTCAGAGTGATTGGAAAGGCTGTTGGCAGCAGGCAGTTCTCTGGGTTCAAGCTGTGGAGCTGTCAGCGGGAATGCAAAGGCCAAGCTGGTGAGCCTTTTGTCCTGGTGCCTTTAGTGTGTGAGCAGTCCCTGGTGCCGTTGTCTTTGGATCCTGAGTGTGGGAGAGGCAAGGCTTAGGATGGTGCGTAGAGCTGAGAAGGAAAGTGCCGAGAGCAGCGTGTGTGCTGCTGCTTTGAGGGGTGCAGTTGAAGTTGTAGGCAGCAAGAGCTTTCTCAGCTGGCCCTTTTGTGAGCTCTGCTTTTGCCAGATGACTTCCATCTTACCCTCTTACCATCTTAGCCTCTCATTTTTGCATATCCCAAACCCCCTTCCAAACATCCAGCAGCTGCTTGTAAAGAAGAAGTCCTAGAACAAAAAGCCAGTGCTGCCTTTCATAGCCCCTTTGCTGTCTATGAAGTAGAGGAAAGAAGCTAGTGAGACGCACTTTCTTTCTCAACTCCATAGAGCGCATCCTTCTCTCAAGGTGGCAGAGTCCTTGGCGGAAGTGAAGCATCTGCAGCTGCAGTTCAGACTGAGAGATGTGCCAGGACAGGAAACATTTGCTGACCTTCCCTGTTCCCTGTGCAACATGATTCTCGCATCCCAGTCACTTTCACACACCTTCGGTATCCCTGAGTCCAAGCAGCTAAAGCTCACAGAGACAGAAGTGTCAGGAAGGAAAACGTTGCAAAAGCACCCCCTTCTCTTATCAGCATATAAATTGTGCACAACAGGCTGCGGCACCGAACCTTCCTTCTCAGATAGACATGCCATCACACTTTTCACTCTTGCAGCTCGGTTGAAAAGCTCCAGCAGCTGCTCCCGCAATAGCAAAAGGTTCTAGAAGTGAAAGCCAGTTTGGGGCTGCACCTTCTCCTTGCCGCATGTAAGCCACACCAAACTCCCTGATGCACTCTGTCCTCCCCTTCTCAAAGGAGTAGACGGTGGCATCAGGACACACCTGTGTCCCAGCAGCTGGGTGCCCAGCCGGGAGCAGGAGCAGGGCTGGGGCTGCTCCCAAAGTTGCCCCGCCCCAATGCCAGAGCCGGACATATGCTGAGGGGGGGCTGGATCAGGCTTTATTGTCCAGCTGCATGCCAGGAGTGAGCACAAAATCTACCTGCATTCTCTGCAGCATGCCATCCTGGAGCAGAGCCATTGCCAAAGGAAGCCGTGAGCCCGTGCCAAGCCAGTGCCGGAGTGGGATCCTAGCAGCACCTGTGGAAGCCGGGAGAGAGGAGCCCACCTGGAGCAGGTTCGTGCAGGATTAATCATCCCGTGGCTTCCCACCAGGGTCCTGTTGCTTCCAAAAGGCCCCACAGTGTCACTGTGGCCCCTCGGTTCCACCAGGTTCCATAGCGTCACTGTGGTGCCCAGGGTTCTGTCAGCTTCGCCAGCATCCCCACGGTCTGCAGAGCTCCCCGAGCTTCTGTGGTGTCACAGTGGAGGCAGGGTTGCATCAGGTTCCATAGCATCAGCACGGTCTCCAGGGCTCCCAGAGGTTCTGTGGTGTCACAGTGGAGGCAGGGTTGCATCAGGTTCCATAGCATCACCACAGTCTCCAGGGCTCCCTGAGCTTCTGTGGTGTCACAGTGGAGGCAGGGTTGCATCAGGTTCCATAGCATCAGCACGGTCTCCAGGGCTCCCAGAGGTTCTGTGGTGTCACAGAGGAGGCAGGGTTGCATCAGGTTCCATAGCATCACCACGGTCTCCAGGGCTCCAAGAGCTTCTGTGGTGTCACAGAGGAGGCAGGGTTGCATCAGGTTCAATAGCATCAGCACGGTCTCCAGGGCTCCCCTGAGCTTCTGTGGTGGTGTCACAGAGGAGCCAGGCTTCCTTGTAGTTCCCCAGCATCACAAAGGCTCTCCTGGGAGCCACGGGTCACAAAGCACCGTGGGCTCTGTGCAGCCCCGCTGTGTCACAATGGCCGCTGGCTTCCACGAGCCCCCGCAGTGTCCCAGTGGGCCCCGTGGCTTTAGGAGTGGGTGGCTGGGAGTTGGTGCCAGCGGCTGGGGGAGCAGCAGCAGGGACTGTGTGTGGACAGTGCCATGGCCACTTGTGTGGCCACTGGTGTCTCTGTGCCAGGCACAGCCGTGGTGTGTAACACCGGCTCTGGGTCCTTTGGCTGTGCAGGTGGCAGTCACGGCCTGGAGCAGGGCTGCTCCCGGGGGACAGCCTGGGGCAGGAGGCTGCTGGAGATTCATTCCCCACACTCCTTGTCATGAGGTGCTCAGAGTGATTGGAAAGGCTGTTGGCAGCAGGCAGTTCTCTGGGTTCAAGCTGTGGAGCTGTCAGCGGGAATGCAAAGGCCAAGCTGGTGAGCCTTTTGTCCTGGTGCCTTTAGTGTGTGAGCAGTCCCTGGTGCCGTTGTCTTTGGATCCTGAGTGTGGGAGAGGCAAGGCTTAGGATGGTGCGTAGAGCTGAGAAGGAAAGTGCCGAGAGCAGCGTGTGTGCTGCTGCTTTGAGGGGTGCAGTTGAAGTTGTAGGCAGCAAGAGCTTTCTCAGCTGGCCCTTTTGTGAGCTCTGCTTTTGCCAGATGACTTCCATCTTACCCTCTTACCATCTTAGCCTCTCATTTTTGCATATCCCAAACCCCCTTCCAAACATCCAGCAGCTGCTTGTAAAGAAGAAGTCCTAGAACAAAAAGCCAGTGCTGCCTTTCATAGCCCCTTTGCTGTCTATGAAGTAGAGGAAAGAAGCTAGTGAGACGCACTTTCTTTCTCAACTCCATAGAGCGCATCCTTCTCTCAAGGTGGCAGAGTCCTTGGCGGAAGTGAAGCATCTGCAGCTGCAGTTCAGACTGAGAGATGTGCCAGGACAGGAAACATTTGCTGACCTTCCCTGTTCCCTGTGCAACATGATTCTCGCATCCCAGTCACTTTCACATACCTTCGGTATCCCTGAGTCCAAGCAGCTAAAGCTCACAGAGACAGAAGTGTCAGGAAGGAAAACGTTGCAAAAGCACCCCCTTCTCTTATCAGCATATAAATTGTGCACAACAGGCTGCGGCACCGAACCTTCCTTCTCAGATAGACATGCCATCACACTTTTCACTCTTGCAGCTCGGTTGAAAAGCTCCAGCAGCTGCTCCCGCAATAGCAAAAGGTTCTAGAAGTGAAAGCCAGTTTGGGGCTGCACCTTCTCCTTGCCGCATGTAAGCCACACCAAACTCCCTGATGCACTCTGTCCTCCCCTTCTCAAAGGAGTAGACGGTGGCATCAGGACACACCTGTGTCCCAGCAGCTGGGTGCCCAGCCGGGAGCAGGAGCAGGGCTGGGGCTGCTCCCAAAGTTGCCCCGCCCCAATGCCAGAGCCGGACATATGCTGAGGGGGGGCTGGATCAGGCTTTATTGTCCAGCTGCATGCCAGGAGTGAGCACAAAATCTACCTGCATTCTCTGCAGCATGCCATCCTGGAGCAGAGCCATTGCCAAAGGAAGCCGTGAGCCCGTGCCAAGCCAGTGCCGGAGTGGGATCCTAGCAGCACCTGTGGAAGCCGGGAGAGAGGAGCCCACCTGGAGCAGGTTCGTGCAGGATTAATCATCCCGTGGCTTCCCACCAGGGTCCTGTTGCTTCCAAAAGGCCCCACAGTGTCACTGTGGCCCCTCGGTTCCACCAGGTTCCATAGCGTCACTGTGGTGCCCAGGGTTCCGTCAGCTTCGCCAGCATCCCCACGGTCTGCAGAGCTCCCCGAGCTTCTGTGGTGTCACAGTGGAGGCAGGGTTGCATCAGGTTCCATAGCATCAGCACGGTCTCCAGGGCTCCCAGAGGTTCTGTGGTGTCACAGTGGAGGCAGGGTTGCATCAGGTTCCATAGCATCACCACAGTCTCCAGGGCTCCCTGAGCTTCTGTGGTGTCACAGTGGAGGCAGGGTTGCATCAGGTTCCATAGCATCAGCACGGTCTCCAGGGCTCCCAGAGGTTCTGTGGTGTCACAGAGGAGGCAGGGTTGCATCAGGTTCCATAGCATCACCACGGTCTCCAGGGCTCCAAGAGCTTCTGTGGTGTCACAGAGGAGGCAGGGTTGCATCAGGTTCAATAGCATCAGCACGGTCTCCAGGGCTCCCCTGAGCTTCTGTGGTGGTGTCACAGAGGAGCCAGGCTTCCTTGTAGTTCCCCAGCATCACAAAGGCTCTCCTGGGAGCCACGGGTCACAAAGCACCGTGGGCTCTGTGCAGCCCCGCTGTGTCACAATGGCCGCTGGCTTCCACGAGCCCCCGCAGTGTCCCAGTGGGCCCCGTGGCTTTAGGAGTGGGTGGCTGGGAGTTGGTGCCAGCGGCTGGGGGAGCAGCAGCAGGGACTGTGTGTGGACAGTGCCATGGCCACTTGTGTGGCCACTGGTGTCTCTGTGCCAGGCACAGCCGTGGTGTGTAACACCGGCTCTGGGTCCTTTGGCTGTGCAGGTGGCAGTCACGGCCTGGAGCAGGGCTGCTCCCGGGGGACAGCCTGGGGCAGGAGGCTGCTGGAGATTCATTCCCCACACTCCTTGTCATGAGGTGCTCAGAGTGATTGGAAAGGCTGTTGGCAGCAGGCAGTTCTCTGGGTTCAAGCTGTGGAGCTGTCAGCGGGAATGCAAAGGCCAAGCTGGTGAGCCTTTTGTCCTGGTGCCTTTAGTGTGTGAGCAGTCCCTGGTGCCGTTGTCTTTGGATCCTGAGTGTGGGAGAGGCAAGGCTTAGGATGGTGCGTAGAGCTGAGAAGGAAAGTGCCGAGAGCAGCGTGTGTGCTGCTGCTTTGAGGGGTGCAGTTGAAGTTGTAGGCAGCAAGAGCTTTCTCAGCTGGCCCTTTTGTGAGCTCTGCTTTTGCCAGATGACTTCCATCTTACCCTCTTACCATCTTAGCCTCTCATTTTTGCATATCCCAAACCCCCTTCCAAACATCCAGCAGCTGCTTGTAAAGAAGAAGTCCTAGAACAAAAAGCCAGTGCTGCCTTTCATAGCCCCTTTGCTGTCTATGAAGTAGAGGAAAGAAGCTAGTGAGACGCACTTTCTTTCTCAACTCCATAGAGCGCATCCTTCTCTCAAGGTGGCAGAGTCCTTGGCGGAAGTGAAGCATCTGCAGCTGCAGTTCAGACTGAGAGATGTGCCAGGACAGGAAACATTTGCTGACCTTCCCTGTTCCCTGTGCAACATGATTCTCGCATCCCAGTCACTTTCACATACCTTCGGTATCCCTGAGTCCAAGCAGCTAAAGCTCACAGAGACAGAAGTGTCAGGAAGGAAAACGTTCCAAAAGCACCCCCTTCTCTTATCAGCATATAAATTGTGCACAACAGGCTGCGGCACCGAACCTTCCTTCTCAGATAGACATGCCATCACACTTTTCACTCTTGCAGCTCGGTTGAAAAGCTCCAGCAGCTGCTCCCGCAATAGCAAAAGGTTCTAGAAGTGAAAGCCAGTTTGGGGCTGCACCTTCTCCTTGCCGCATGTAAGCCACACCAAACTCCCTGATGCACTCTGTCCTCCCCTTCTCAAAGGAGTAGACGGTGGCATCAGGACACACCTGTGTCCCAGCAGCTGGGTGCCCAGCCGGGAGCAGGAGCAGGGCTGGGGCTGCTCCCAAAGTTGCCCCGCCCCAATGCCAGAGCCGGACATATGCTGAGGGGGGGCTGGATCAGGCTTTATTGTCCAGCTGCATGCCAGGAGTGAGCACAAAATCTACCTGCATTCTCTGCAGCATGCCATCCTGGAGCAGAGCCATTGCCAAAGGAAGCCGTGAGCCCGTGCCAAGCCAGTGCCGGAGTGGGATCCTAGCAGCACCTGTGGAAGCCGGGAGAGAGGAGCCCACCTGGAGCAGGTTCGTGCAGGATTAATCATCCCGTGGCTTCCCACCAGGGTCCTGTTGCTTCCAAAAGGCCCCACAGTGTCACTGTGGCCCCTCGGTTCCACCAGGTTCCATAGCGTCACTGTGGTGCCCAGGGTTCCGTCAGCTTCGCCAGCATCCCCACGGTCTGCAGAGCTCCCCGAGCTTCTGTGGTGTCACAGTGGAGGCAGGGTTGCATCAGGTTCCATAGCATCAGCACGGTCTCCAGGGCTCCCAGAGGTTCTGTGGTGTCACAGTGGAGGCAGGGTTGCATCAGGTTCCATAGCATCACCACGGTCTCCAGGGCTCCAAGAGCTTCTGTGGTGTCACAGAGGAGGCAGGGTTGCATCAGGTTCAATAGCATCAGCACGGTCTCCAGGGCTCCCCTGAGCTTCTGTGGTGGTGTCACAGAGGAGCCAGGCTTCCTTGTAGTTCCCCAGCATCACAAAGGCTCTCCTGGGAGCCACGGGTCACAAAGCACCGTGGGCTCTGTGCAGCCCCGCTGTGTCACAATGGCCGCTGGCTTCCACGAGCCCCCGCAGTGTCCCAGTGGGCCCCGTGGCTTTAGGAGTGGGTGGCTGGGAGTTGGTGCCAGCGGCTGGGGGAGCAGCAGCAGGGACTGTGTGTGGACAGTGCCATGGCCACTTGTGTGGCCACTGGTGTCTCTGTGCCAGGCACAGCCGTGGTGTGTAACACCAGCTCTGGGTCCTTTGGCTGTGCAGGTGGCAGTCACGGCCTGGAGCAGGGCTGCTCCCGGGGGACAGCCTGGGGCAGGAGGCTGCTGGAGATTCATTCCCCACACTCCTTGTCATGAGGTGCTCAGAGTGATTGGAAAGGCTGTTGGCAGCAGGCAGTTCTCTGGGTTCAAGCTGTGGAGCTGTCAGCGGGAATGCAAAGGCCAAGCTGGTGAGCCTTTTGTCCTGGTGCCTTTAGTGTGTGAGCAGTCCCTGGTGCCGTTGTCTTTGGATCCTGAGTGTGGGAGAGGCAAGGCTTAGGATGGTGCGTAGAGCTGAGAAGGAAAGTGCCGAGAGCAGCGTGTGTGCTGCTGCTTTGAGGGGTGCAGTTGAAGTTGTAGGCAGCAAGAGCTTTCTCAGCTGGCCCTTTTGTGAGCTCTGCTTTTGCCAGATGACTTCCATCTTACCCTCTTACCATCTTAGCCTCTCATTTTTGCATATCCCAAACCCCCTTCCAAACATCCAGCAGCTGCTTGTAAAGAAGAAGTCCTAGAACAAAAAGCCAGTGCTGCCTTTCATAGCCCCTTTGCTGTCTATGAAGTAGAGGAAAGAAGCTAGTGAGACGCACTTTCTTTCTCAACTCCATAGAGCGCATCCTTCTCTCAAGGTGGCAGAGTCCTTGGCGGAAGTGAAGCATCTGCAGCTGCAGTTCAGACTGAGAGATGTGCCAGGACAGGAAACATTTGCTGACCTTCCCTGTTCCCTGTGCAACATGATTCTCGCATCCTAGTCACTTTCACATACCTTCGGTATCCCTGAGTCCAAGCAGCTAAAGCTCACAGAGACAGAAGTGTCAGGAAGGAAAACGTTCCAAAAGCACCCCCTTCTCTTATCAGCATATAAATTGTGCACAACAGGCTGCGGCACCGAACCTTCCTTCTCAGATAGACATGCCATCACACTTTTCACTCTTGCAGCTCGGTTGAAAAGCTCCAGCAGCTGCTCCCGCAATAGCAAAAGGTTCTAGAAGTGAAAGCCAGTTTGGGGCTGCACCTTCTCCTTGCCGCATGTAAGCCACACCAAACTCCCTGATGCACTCTGTCCTCCCCTTCTCAAAGGAGTAGACGGTGGCATCAGGACACACCTGTGTCCCAGCAGCTGGGTGCCCAGCCGGGAGCAGGAGCAGGGCTGGGGCTGCTCCCAAAGTTGCCCCGCCCCAATGCCAGAGCCGGACATATGCTGAGGGGGGGCTGGATCAGGCTTTATTGTCCAGCTGCATGCCAGGAGTGAGCACAAAATCTACCTGCATTCTCTGCAGCATGCCATCCTGGAGCAGAGCCATTGCCAAAGGAAGCCGTGAGCCCGTGCCAAGCCAGTGCCGGAGTGGGATCCTAGCAGCACCTGTGGAAGCCGGGAGAGAGGAGCCCACCTGGAGCAGGTTCGTGCAGGATTAATCATCCCGTGGCTTCCCACCAGGGTCCTGTTGCTTCCAAAAGGCCCCACAGTGTCACTGTGGCCCCTCGGTTCCACCAGGTTCCATAGCGTCACTGTGGTGCCCAGGGTTCCGTCAGCTTCGCCAGCATCCCCACGGTCTGCAGAGCTCCCCGAGCTTCTGTGGTGTCACAGTGGAGGCAGGGTTGCATCAGGTTCCATAGCATCAGCACGGTCTCCAGGGCTCCCAGAGGTTCTGTGGTGTCACAGTGGAGGCAGGGTTGCATCAGGTTCCATAGCATCACCACAGTCTCCAGGGCTCCCTGAGCTTCTGTGGTGTCACAGTGGAGGCAGGGTTGCATCAGGTTCCATAGCATCAGCACGGTCTCCAGGGCTCCCAGAGGTTCTGTGGTGTCACAGAGGAGGCAGGGTTGCATCAGGTTCCATAGCATCACCACGGTCTCCAGGGCTCCAAGAGCTTCTGTGGTGTCACAGAGGAGGCAGGGTTGCATCAGGTTCAATAGCATCAGCACGGTCTCCAGGGCTCCCCTGAGCTTCTGTGGTGGTGTCACAGAGGAGCCAGGCTTCCTTGTAGTTCCCCAGCATCACAAAGGCTCTCCTGGGAGCCACGGGTCACAAAGCACCGTGGGCTCTGTGCAGCCCCGCTGTGTCACAATGGCCGCTGGCTTCCACGAGCCCCCGCAGTGTCCCAGTGGGCCCCGTGGCTTTAGGAGTGGGTGGCTGGGAGTTGGTGCCAGCGGCTGGGGGAGCAGCAGCAGGGACTGTGTGTGGACAGTGCCATGGCCACTTGTGTGGCCACTGGTGTCTCTGTGCCAGGCACAGCCGTGGTGTGTAACACCGGCTCTGGGTCCTTTGGCTGTGCAGGTGGCAGTCACGGCCTGGAGCAGGGCTGCTCCCGGGGGACAGCCTGGGGCAGGAGGCTGCTGGAGATTCATTCCCCACACTCCTTGTCATGAGGTGCTCAGAGTGATTGGAAAGGCTGTTGGCAGCAGGCAGTTCTCTGGGTTCAAGCTGTGGAGCTGTCAGCGGGAATGCAAAGGCCAAGCTGGTGAGCCTTTTGTCCTGGTGCCTTTAGTGTGTGAGCAGTCCCTGGTGCCGTTGTCTTTGGATCCTGAGTGTGGGAGAGGCAAGGCTTAGGATGGTGCGTAGAGCTGAGAAGGAAAGTGCCGAGAGCAGCGTGTGTGCTGCTGCTTTGAGGGGTGCAGTTGAAGTTGTAGGCAGCAAGAGCTTTCTCAGCTGGCCCTTTTGTGAGCTCTGCTTTTGCCAGATGACTTCCATCTTACCCTCTTACCATCTTAGCCTCTCATTTTTGCATATCCCAAACCCCCTTCCAAACATCCAGCAGCTGCTTGTAAAGAAGAAGTCCTAGAACAAAAAGCCAGTGCTGCCTTTCATAGCCCCTTTGCTGTCTATGAAGTAGAGGAAAGAAGCTAGTGAGACGCACTTTCTTTCTCAACTCCATAGAGCGCATCCTTCTCTCAAGGTGGCAGAGTCCTTGGCGGAAGTGAAGCATCTGCAGCTGCAGTTCAGACTGAGAGATGTGCCAGGACAGGAAACATTTGCTGACCTTCCCTGTTCCCTGTGCAACATGATTCTCGCATCCCAGTCACTTTCACATACCTTCGGTATCCCTGAGTCCAAGCAGCTAAAGCTCACAGAGACAGAAGTGTCAGGAAGGAAAACGTTCCAAAAGCACCCCCTTCTCTTATCAGCATATAAATTGTGCACAACAGGCTGCGGCACCGAACCTTCCTTCTCAGATAGACATGCCATCACACTTTTCACTCTTGCAGCTCGGTTGAAAAGCTCCAGCAGCTGCTCCCGCAATAGCAAAAGGTTCTAGAAGTGAAAGCCAGTTTGGGGCTGCACCTTCTCCTTGCCGCATGTAAGCCACACCAAACTCCCTGATGCACTCTGTCCTCCCCTTCTCAAAGGAGTAGACGGTGGCATCAGGACACACCTGTGTCCCAGCAGCTGGGTGCCCAGCCGGGAGCAGGAGCAGGGCTGGGGCTGCTCCCAAAGTTGCCCCGCCCCAATGCCAGAGCCGGACATATGCTGAGGGGGGGCTGGATCAGGCTTTATTGTCCAGCTGCATGCCAGGAGTGAGCACAAAATCTACCTGCATTCTCTGCAGCATGCCATCCTGGAGCAGAGCCATTGCCAAAGGAAGCCGTGAGCCCGTGCCAAGCCAGTGCCGGAGTGGGATCCTAGCAGCACCTGTGGAAGCCGGGAGAGAGGAGCCCACCTGGAGCAGGTTCGTGCAGGATTAATCATCCCGTGGCTTCCCACCAGGGTCCTGTTGCTTCCAAAAGGCCCCACAGTGTCACTGTGGCCCCTCGGTTCCACCAGGTTCCATAGCGTCACTGTGGTGCCCAGGGTTCCGTCAGCTTCGCCAGCATCCCCACGGTCTGCAGAGCTCCCCGAGCTTCTGTGGTGTCACAGTGGAGGCAGGGTTGCATCAGGTTCCATAGCATCAGCACGGTCTCCAGGGCTCCCAGAGGTTCTGTGGTGTCACAGTGGAGGCAGGGTTGCATCAGGTTCCATAGCATCACCACGGTCTCCAGGGCTCCAAGAGCTTCTGTGGTGTCACAGAGGAGGCAGGGTTGCATCAGGTTCAATAGCATCAGCACGGTCTCCAGGGCTCCCCTGAGCTTCTGTGGTGGTGTCACAGAGGAGCCAGGCTTCCTTGTAGTTCCCCAGCATCACAAAGGCTCTCCTGGGAGCCACGGGTCACAAAGCACCGTGGGCTCTGTGCAGCCCCGCTGTGTCACAATGGCCGCTGGCTTCCACGAGCCCCCGCAGTGTCCCAGTGGGCCCCGTGGCTTTAGGAGTGGGTGGCTGGGAGTTGGTGCCAGCGGCTGGGGGAGCAGCAGCAGGGACTGTGTGTGGACAGTGCCATGGCCACTTGTGTGGCCACTGGTGTCTCTGTGCCAGGCACAGCCGTGGTGTGTAACACCAGCTCTGGGTCCTTTGGCTGTGCAGGTGGCAGTCACGGCCTGGAGCAGGGCTGCTCCCGGGGGACAGCCTGGGGCAGGAGGCTGCTGGAGATTCATTCCCCACACTCCTTGTCATGAGGTGCTCAGAGTGATTGGAAAGGCTGTTGGCAGCAGGCAGTTCTCTGGGTTCAAGCTGTGGAGCTGTCAGCGGGAATGCAAAGGCCAAGCTGGTGAGCCTTTTGTCCTGGTGCCTTTAGTGTGTGAGCAGTCCCTGGTGCCGTTGTCTTTGGATCCTGAGTGTGGGAGAGGCAAGGCTTAGGATGGTGCGTAGAGCTGAGAAGGAAAGTGCCGAGAGCAGCGTGTGTGCTGCTGCTTTGAGGGGTGCAGTTGAAGTTGTAGGCAGCAAGAGCTTTCTCAGCTGGCCCTTTTGTGAGCTCTGCTTTTGCCAGATGACTTCCATCTTACCCTCTTACCATCTTAGCCTCTCATTTTTGCATATCCCAAACCCCCTTCCAAACATCCAGCAGCTGCTTGTAAAGAAGAAGTCCTAGAACAAAAAGCCAGTGCTGCCTTTCATAGCCCCTTTGCTGTCTATGAAGTAGAGGAAAGAAGCTAGTGAGACGCACTTTCTTTCTCAACTCCATAGAGCGCATCCTTCTCTCAAGGTGGCAGAGTCCTTGGCGGAAGTGAAGCATCTGCAGCTGCAGTTCAGACTGAGAGATGTGCCAGGACAGGAAACATTTGCTGACCTTCCCTGTTCCCTGTGCAACATGATTCTCGCATCCTAGTCACTTTCACATACCTTCGGTATCCCTGAGTCCAAGCAGCTAAAGCTCACAGAGACAGAAGTGTCAGGAAGGAAAACGTTCCAAAAGCACCCCCTTCTCTTATCAGCATATAAATTGTGCACAACAGGCTGCGGCACCGAACCTTCCTTCTCAGATAGACATGCCATCACACTTTTCACTCTTGCAGCTCGGTTGAAAAGCTCCAGCAGCTGCTCCCGCAATAGCAAAAGGTTCTAGAAGTGAAAGCCAGTTTGGGGCTGCACCTTCTCCTTGCCGCATGTAAGCCACACCAAACTCCCTGATGCACTCTGTCCTCCCCTTCTCAAAGGAGTAGACGGTGGCATCAGGACACACCTGTGTCCCAGCAGCTGGGTGCCCAGCCGGGAGCAGGAGCAGGGCTGGGGCTGCTCCCAAAGTTGCCCCGCCCCAATGCCAGAGCCGGACATATGCTGAGGGGGGGCTGGATCAGGCTTTATTGTCCAGCTGCATGCCAGGAGTGAGCACAAAATCTACCTGCATTCTCTGCAGCATGCCATCCTGGAGCAGAGCCATTGCCAAAGGAAGCCGTGAGCCCGTGCCAAGCCAGTGCCGGAGTGGGATCCTAGCAGCACCTGTGGAAGCCGGGAGAGAGGAGCCCACCTGGAGCAGGTTCGTGCAGGATTAATCATCCCGTGGCTTCCCACCAGGGTCCTGTTGCTTCCAAAAGGCCCCACAGTGTCACTGTGGCCCCTCGGTTCCACCAGGTTCCATAGCGTCACTGTGGTGCCCAGGGTTCCGTCAGCTTCGCCAGCATCCCCACGGTCTGCAGAGCTCCCCGAGCTTCTGTGGTGTCACAGTGGAGGCAGGGTTGCATCAGGTTCCATAGCATCAGCACGGTCTCCAGGGCTCCCAGAGGTTCTGTGGTGTCACAGTGGAGGCAGGGTTGCATCAGGTTCCATAGCATCACCACAGTCTCCAGGGCTCCCTGAGCTTCTGTGGTGTCACAGTGGAGGCAGGGTTGCATCAGGTTCCATAGCATCAGCACGGTCTCCAGGGCTCCCAGAGGTTCTGTGGTGTCACAGAGGAGGCAGGGTTGCATCAGGTTCCATAGCATCACCACGGTCTCCAGGGCTCCAAGAGCTTCTGTGGTGTCACAGAGGAGGCAGGGTTGCATCAGGTTCAATAGCATCAGCACGGTCTCCAGGGCTCCCCTGAGCTTCTGTGGTGGTGTCACAGAGGAGCCAGGCTTCCTTGTAGTTCCCCAGCATCACAAAGGCTCTCCTGGGAGCCACGGGTCACAAAGCACCGTGGGCTCTGTGCAGCCCCGCTGTGTCACAATGGCCGCTGGCTTCCACGAGCCCCCGCAGTGTCCCAGTGGGCCCCGTGGCTTTAGGAGTGGGTGGCTGGGAGTTGGTGCCAGCGGCTGGGGGAGCAGCAGCAGGGACTGTGTGTGGACAGTGCCATGGCCACTTGTGTGGCCACTGGTGTCTCTGTGCCAGGCACAGCCGTGGTGTGTAACACCGGCTCTGGGTCCTTTGGCTGTGCAGGTGGCAGTCACGGCCTGGAGCAGGGCTGCTCCCGGGGGACAGCCTGGGGCAGGAGGCTGCTGGAGATTCATTCCCCACACTCCTTGTCATGAGGTGCTCAGAGTGATTGGAAAGGCTGTTGGCAGCAGGCAGTTCTCTGGGTTCAAGCTGTGGAGCTGTCAGCGGGAATGCAAAGGCCAAGCTGGTGAGCCTTTTGTCCTGGTGCCTTTAGTGTGTGAGCAGTCCCTGGTGCCGTTGTCTTTGGATCCTGAGTGTGGGAGAGGCAAGGCTTAGGATGGTGCGTAGAGCTGAGAAGGAAAGTGCCGAGAGCAGCGTGTGTGCTGCTGCTTTGAGGGGTGCAGTTGAAGTTGTAGGCAGCAAGAGCTTTCTCAGCTGGCCCTTTTGTGAGCTCTGCTTTTGCCAGATGACTTCCATCTTACCCTCTTACCATCTTAGCCTCTCATTTTTGCATATCCCAAACCCCCTTCCAAACATCCAGCAGCTGCTTGTAAAGAAGAAGTCCTAGAACAAAAAGCCAGTGCTGCCTTTCATAGCCCCTTTGCTGTCTATGAAGTAGAGGAAAGAAGCTAGTGAGACGCACTTTCTTTCTCAACTCCATAGAGCGCATCCTTCTCTCAAGGTGGCAGAGTCCTTGGCGGAAGTGAAGCATCTGCAGCTGCAGTTCAGACTGAGAGATGTGCCAGGACAGGAAACATTTGCTGACCTTCCCTGTTCCCTGTGCAACATGATTCTCGCATCCCAGTCACTTTCACATACCTTCGGTATCCCTGAGTCCAAGCAGCTAAAGCTCACAGAGACAGAAGTGTCAGGAAGGAAAACGTTCCAAAAGCACCCCCTTCTCTTATCAGCATATAAATTGTGCACAACAGGCTGCGGCACCGAACCTTCCTTCTCAGATAGACATGCCATCACACTTTTCACTCTTGCAGCTCGGTTGAAAAGCTCCAGCAGCTGCTCCCGCAATAGCAAAAGGTTCTAGAAGTGAAAGCCAGTTTGGGGCTGCACCTTCTCCTTGCCGCATGTAAGCCACACCAAACTCCCTGATGCACTCTGTCCTCCCCTTCTCAAAGGAGTAGACGGTGGCATCAGGACACACCTGTGTCCCAGCAGCTGGGTGCCCAGCCGGGAGCAGGAGCAGGGCTGGGGCTGCTCCCAAAGTTGCCCCGCCCCAATGCCAGAGCCGGACATATGCTGAGGGGGGGCTGGATCAGGCTTTATTGTCCAGCTGCATGCCAGGAGTGAGCACAAAATCTACCTGCATTCTCTGCAGCATGCCATCCTGGAGCAGAGCCATTGCCAAAGGAAGCCGTGAGCCCGTGCCAAGCCAGTGCCGGAGTGGGATCCTAGCAGCACCTGTGGAAGCCGGGAGAGAGGAGCCCACCTGGAGCAGGTTTGTGCAGGATTAATCATCCCGTGGCTTCCCACCAGGGTCCTGTTGCTTCCAAAAGGCCCCACAGTGTCACTGTGGCCCCTCGGTTCCACCAGGTTCCATAGCGTCACTGTGGTGCCCAGGGTTCCGTCAGCTTCGCCAGCATCCCCACGGTCTGCAGAGCTCCCCGAGCTTCTGTGGTGTCACAGTGGAGGCAGGGTTGCATCAGGTTCCATAGCATCAGCACGGTCTCCAGGGCTCCCAGAGGTTCTGTGGTGTCACAGTGGAGGCAGGGTTGCATCAGGTTCCATAGCATCACCACAGTCTCCAGGGCTCCCTGAGCTTCTGTGGTGTCACAGTGGAGGCAGGGTTGCATCAGGTTCCATAGCATCACCACGGTCTCCAGGGCTCCCCTGAGCTTCTGTGGTGGTGTCACAGAGGAGCCAGGCTTCCTTGTAGTTCCCCAGCATCACAAAGGCTCTCCTGGGAGCCACGGGTCACAAAGCACCGTGGGCTCTGTGCAGCCCCACTGTGTCACAATGGCCGCTGGCTTCCACGAGCCCCCGCAGTGTCCCAGTGGGCCCCGTGGCTTTAGGAGTGGGTGGCTGGGAGTTGGTGCCAGTGGCTGGGGGAGCAGCAGCAGGGACTGTGTGTGGACAGTGCCATGGCCACTTGTGTGGCCACTGGTGTCTCTGTGTCAGGCACAGCCGTGGTGTGTAACACCGGCTCTGGGTCCTTTGGCTGTGCAGGTGGCAGTCACGGCCTGGAGCAGGGCTGCTCCCGGGGGACAGCCTGGGGCAGGAGGCTGCTGGAGATTCATTCCCCACACTCCTTGTCATGAGGTGCTCAGAGTGATTGGAAAGGCTGTTGGCAGCAGGCAGTTCTCTGGGTTCAAGCTGTGGAGCTGTCAGCGGGAATGCAAAGGCCAAGCTGGTGAGCCTTTTGTCCTGGTGCCTTTAGTGTGTGAGCAGTCCCTGGTGCCGTTGTCTTTGGATCCTGAGTGTGGGAGAGGCAAGGCTTAGGATGGTGCGTAGAGCTGAGAAGGAAAGTGCCGAGAGCAGCGTGTGTGCTGCTGCTTTGAGGGGTGCAGTTGAAGTTGTAGGCAGCAAGAGCTTTCTCAGCTGGCCCTTTTGTGAGCTCTGCTTTTGCCAGATGACTTCCATCTTACCCTCTTACCATCTTAGCCTCTCATTTTTGCATATCCCAAACCCCCTTCCAAACATCCAGCAGCTGCTTGTAAAGAAGAAGTCCTAGAACAAAAAGCCAGTGCTGCCTTTCATAGCCCCTTTGCTGTCTATGAAGTAGAGGAAAGAAGCTAGTGAGACGCACTTTCTTTCTCAACTCCATAGAGCGCATCCTTCTCTCAAGGTGGCAGAGTCCTTGGCGGAAGTGAAGCATCTGCAGCTGCAGTTCAGACTGAGAGATGTGCCAGGACAGGAAACATTTGCTGACCTTCCCTGTTCCCTGTGCAACATGATTCTCGCATCCCAGTCACTTTCACATACCTTCGGTATCCCTGAGTCCAAGCAGCTAAAGCTCACAGAGACAGAAGTGTCAGGAAGGAAAACGTTCCAAAAGCACCCCCTTCTCTTATCAGCATATAAATTGTGCACAACAGGCTGCGGCACCGAACCTTCCTTCTCAGATAGACATGCCATCACACTTTTCACTCTTGCAGCTCGGTTGAAAAGCTCCAGCAGCTGCTCCCGCAATAGCAAAAGGTTCTAGAAGTGAAAGCCAGTTTGGGGCTGCACCTTCTCCTTGCCGCATGTAAGCCACACCAAACTCCCTGATGCACTCTGTCCTCCCCTTCTCAAAGGAGTAGACGGTGGCATCAGGACACACCTGTGTCCCAGCAGCTGGGTGCCCAGCCGGGAGCAGGAGCAGGGCTGGGGCTGCTCCCAAAGTTGCCCCGCCCCAATGCCAGAGCCGGACATATGCTGAGGGGGGGCTGGATCAGGCTTTATTGTCCAGCTGCATGCCAGGAGTGAGCACAAAATCTACCTGCATTCTCTGCAGCATGCCATCCTGGAGCAGAGCCATTGCCAAAGGAAGCCGTGAGCCCGTGCCAAGCCAGTGCCGGAGTGGGATCCTAGCAGCACCTGTGGAAGCCGGGAGAGAGGAGCCCACCTGGAGCAGGTTTGTGCAGGATTAATCATCCCGTGGCTTCCCACCAGGGTCCTGTTGCTTCCAAAAGGCCCCACAGTGTCACTGTGGCCCCTCGGTTCCACCAGGTTCCATAGCGTCACTGTGGTGCCCAGGGTTCCGTCAGCTTCGCCAGCATCCCCACGGTCTGCAGAGCTCCCCGAGCTTCTGTGGTGTCACAGTGGAGGCAGGGTTGCATCAGGTTCCATAGCATCAGCACGGTCTCCAGGGCTCCCAGAGGTTCTGTGGTGTCACAGTGGAGGCAGGGTTGCATCAGGTTCCATAGCATCACCACAGTCTCCAGGGCTCCCTGAGCTTCTGTGGTGTCACAGTGGAGGCAGGGTTGCATCAGGTTCCATAGCATCACCACGGTCTCCAGGGCTCCCCTGAGCTTCTGTGGTGGTGTCACAGAGGAGCCAGGCTTCCTTGTAGTTCCCCAGCATCACAAAGGCTCTCCTGGGAGCCACGGGTCACAAAGCACCGTGGGCTCTGTGCAGCCCCACTGTGTCACAATGGCCGCTGGCTTCCACGAGCCCCCGCAGTGTCCCAGTGGGCCCCGTGGCTTTAGGAGTGGGTGGCTGGGAGTTGGTGCCAGTGGCTGGGGGAGCAGCAGCAGGGACTGTGTGTGGACAGTGCCATGGCCACTTGTGTGGCCACTGGTGTCTCTGTGTCAGGCACAGCCGTGGTGTGTAACACCGGCTCTGGGTCCTTTGGCTGTGCAGGTGGCAGTCACGGCCTGGAGCAGGGCTGCTCCCGGGGGACAGCCTGGGGCAGGAGGCTGCTGGAGATTCATTCCCCACACTCCTTGTCATGAGGTGCTCAGAGTGATTGGAAAGGCTGTTGGCAGCAGGCAGTTCTCTGGGTTCAAGCTGTGGAGCTGTCAGCGGGAATGCAAAGGCCAAGCTGGTGAGCCTTTTGTCCTGGTGCCTTTAGTGTGTGAGCAGTCCCTGGTGCCGTTGTCTTTGGATCCTGAGTGTGGGAGAGGCAAGGCTTAGGATGGTGCGTAGAGCTGAGAAGGAAAGTGCCGAGAGCAGCGTGTGTGCTGCTGCTTTGAGGGGTGCAGTTGAAGTTGTAGGCAGCAAGAGCTTTCTCAGCTGGCCCTTTTGTGAGCTCTGCTTTTGCCAGATGACTTCCATCTTACCCTCTTACCATCTTAGCCTCTCATTTTTGCATATCCCAAACCCCCTTCCAAACATCCAGCAGCTGCTTGTAAAGAAGAAGTCCTAGAACAAAAAGCCAGTGCTGCCTTTCATAGCCCCTTTGCTGTCTATGAAGTAGAGGAAAGAAGCTAGTGAGACGCACTTTCTTTCTCAACTCCATAGAGCGCATCCTTCTCTCAAGGTGGCAGAGTCCTTGGCGGAAGTGAAGCATCTGCAGCTGCAGTTCAGACTGAGAGATGTGCCAGGACAGGAAACATTTGCTGACCTTCCCTGTTCCCTGTGCAACATGATTCTCGCATCCCAGTCACTTTCACATACCTTCGGTATCCCTGAGTCCAAGCAGCTAAAGCTCACAGAGACAGAAGTGTCAGGAAGGAAAACGTTCCAAAAGCACCCCCTTCTCTTATCAGCATATAAATTGTGCACAACAGGCTGCGGCACCGAACCTTCCTTCTCAGATAGACATGCCATCACACTTTTCACTCTTGCAGCTCGGTTGAAAAGCTCCAGCAGCTGCTCCCGCAATAGCAAAAGGTTCTAGAAGTGAAAGCCAGTTTGGGGCTGCACCTTCTCCTTGCCGCATGTAAGCCACACCAAACTCCCTGATGCACTCTGTCCTCCCCTTCTCAAAGGAGTAGACGGTGGCATCAGGACACACCTGTGTCCCAGCAGCTGGGTGCCCAGCCGGGAGCAGGAGCAGGGCTGGGGCTGCTCCCAAAGTTGCCCCGCCCCAATGCCAGAGCCGGACATATGCTGAGGGGGGGCTGGATCAGGCTTTATTGTCCAGCTGCATGCCAGGAGTGAGCACAAAATCTACCTGCATTCTCTGCAGCATGCCATCCTGGAGCAGAGCCATTGCCAAAGGAAGCCGTGAGCCCGTGCCAAGCCAGTGCCGGAGTGGGATCCTAGCAGCACCTGTGGAAGCCGGGAGAGAGGAGCCCACCTGGAGCAGGTTTGTGCAGGATTAATCATCCCGTGGCTTCCCACCAGGGTCCTGTTGCTTCCAAAAGGCCCCACAGTGTCACTGTGGCCCCTCGGTTCCACCAGGTTCCATAGCGTCACTGTGGTGCCCAGGGTTCCGTCAGCTTCGCCAGCATCCCCACGGTCTGCAGAGCTCCCCGAGCTTCTGTGGTGTCACAGTGGAGGCAGGGTTGCATCAGGTTCCATAGCATCAGCACGGTCTCCAGGGCTCCCAGAGGTTCTGTGGTGTCACAGTGGAGGCAGGGTTGCATCAGGTTCCATAGCATCACCACAGTCTCCAGGGCTCCCTGAGCTTCTGTGGTGTCACAGTGGAGGCAGGGTTGCATCAGGTTCCATAGCATCACCACGGTCTCCAGGGCTCCCCTGAGCTTCTGTGGTGGTGTCACAGAGGAGCCAGGCTTCCTTGTAGTTCCCCAGCATCACAAAGGCTCTCCTGGGAGCCACGGGTCACAAAGCACCGTGGGCTCTGTGCAGCCCCGCTGTGTCACAATGGCCGCTGGCTTCCACGAGCCCCCGCAGTGTCCCAGTGGGCCCCGTGGCTTTAGGAGTGGGTGGCTGGGAGTTGGTGCCAGCGGCTGGGGGAGCAGCAGCAGGGACTGTGTGTGGACAGTGCCATGGCCACTTGTGTGGCCACTGGTGTCTCTGTGCCAGGCACAGCCGTGGTGTGTAACACCGGCTCTGGGTCCTTTGGCTGTGCAGGTGGCAGTCACGGCCTGGAGCAGGGCTGCTCCCGGGGGACAGCCTGGGGCAGGAGGCTGCTGGAGATTCATTCCCCACACTCCTTGTCATGAGGTGCTCAGAGTGATTGGAAAGGCTGTTGGCAGCAGGCAGTTCTCTGGGTTCAAGCTGTGGAGCTGTCAGCGGGAATGCAAAGGCCAAGCTGGTGAGCCTTTTGTCCTGGTGCCTTTAGTGTGTGAGCAGTCCCTGGTGCCGTTGTCTTTGGATCCTGAGTGTGGGAGAGGCAAGGCTTAGGATGGTGCGTAGAGCTGAGAAGGAAAGTGCCGAGAGCAGCGTGTGTGCTGCTGCTTTGAGGGGTGCAGTTGAAGTTGTAGGCAGCAAGAGCTTTCTCAGCTGGCCCTTTTGTGAGCTCTGCTTTTGCCAGATGACTTCCATCTTACCCTCTTACCATCTTAGCCTCTCATTTTTGCATATCCCAAACCCCCTTCCAAACATCCAGCAGCTGCTTGTAAAGAAGAAGTCCTAGAACAAAAAGCCAGTGCTGCCTTTCATAGCCCCTTTGCTGTCTATGAAGTAGAGGAAAGAAGCTAGTGAGACGCACTTTCTTTCTCAACTCCATAGAGCGCATCCTTCTCTCAAGGTGGCAGAGTCCTTGGCGGAAGTGAAGCATCTGCAGCTGCAGTTCAGACTGAGAGATGTGCCAGGACAGGAAACATTTGCTGACCTTCCCTGTTCCCTGTGCAACATGATTCTCGCATCCCAGTCACTTTCACATACCTTCGGTATCCCTGAGTCCAAGCAGCTAAAGCTCACAGAGACAGAAGTGTCAGGAAGGAAAACGTTCCAAAAGCACCCCCTTCTCTTATCAGCATATAAATTGTGCACAACAGGCTGCGGCACCGAACCTTCCTTCTCAGATAGACATGCCATCACACTTTTCACTCTTGCAGCTCGGTTGAAAAGCTCCAGCAGCTGCTCCCGCAATAGCAAAAGGTTCTAGAAGTGAAAGCCAGTTTGGGGCTGCACCTTCTCCTTGCCGCATGTAAGCCACACCAAACTCCCTGATGCACTCTGTCCTCCCCTTCTCAAAGGAGTAGACGGTGGCATCAGGACACACCTGTGTCCCAGCAGCTGGGTGCCCAGCCGGGAGCAGGAGCAGGGCTGGGGCTGCTCCCAAAGTTGCCCCGCCCCAATGCCAGAGCCGGACATATGCTGAGGGGGGGCTGGATCAGGCTTTATTGTCCAGCTGCATGCCAGGAGTGAGCACAAAATCTACCTGCATTCTCTGCAGCATGCCATCCTGGAGCAGACCCATTGCCAAAGGAAGCCGTGAGCCCGTGCCAAGCCAGTGCCGGAGTGGGATCCTAGCAGCACCTGTGGAAGCCGGGAGAGAGGAGCCCACCTGGAGCAGGTTTGTGCAGGATTAATCATCCCGTGGCTTCCCACCAGGGTCCTGTTGCTTCCAAAAGGCCCCACAGTGTCACTGTGGCCCCTCGGTTCCACCAGGTTCCATAGCGTCACTGTGGTGCCCAGGGTTCCGTCAGCTTCGCCAGCATCCCCACGGTCTGCAGAGCTCCCCGAGCTTCTGTGGTGTCACAGTGGAGGCAGGGTTGCATCAGGTTCCATAGCATCAGCACGGTCTCCAGGGCTCCCAGAGGTTCTGTGGTGTCACAGTGGAGGCAGGGTTGCATCAGGTTCCATAGCATCACCACAGTCTCCAGGGCTCCCTGAGCTTCTGTGGTGTCACAGTGGAGGCAGGGTTGCATCAGGTTCCATAGCATCAGCACGGTCTCCAGGGCTCCCAGAGGTTCTGTGGTGTCACAGAGGAGGCAGGGTTGCATCAGGTTCCATAGCATCACCACGGTCTCCAGGGCTCCAAGAGCTTCTGTGGTGTCACAGAGGAGGCAGGGTTGCATCAGGTTCAATAGCATCAGCACGGTCTCCAGGGCTCCCCTGAGCTTCTGTGGTGGTGTCACAGAGGAGCCAGGCTTCCTTGTAGTTCCCCAGCATCACAAAGGCTCTCCTGGGAGCCACGAGTCACAAAGCACCGTGGGCTCTGTGCAGCCCCGCTGTGTCACAATGGCCGCTGGCTTCCACGAGCCCCCGCAGTGTCCCAGTGGGCCCCGTGGCTTTAGGAGTGGGTGGCTGGGAGTTGGTGCCAGTGGCTGGGGGAGCAGCAGCAGGGACTGTGTGTGGACAGTGCCATGGCCACTTGTGTGGCCACTGGTGTCTCTGTGCCAGGCACAGCCGTGGTGTGTAACACCGGCTCTGGGTCCTTTGGCTGTGCAGGTGGCAGTCACGGCCTGGAGCAGGGCTGCTCCCGGGGGACAGCCTGGGGCAGGAGGCTGCTGGAGATTCATTCCCCACACTCCTTGTCATGAGGTGCTCAGAGTGATTGGAAAGGCTGTTGGCAGCAGGCAGTTCTCTGGGTTCAAGCTGTGGAGCTGTCAGCGGGAATGCAAAGGCCAAGCTGGTGAGCCTTTTGTCCTGGTGCCTTTAGTGTGTGAGCAGTCCCTGGTGCCGTTGTCTTTGGATCCTGAGTGTGGGAGAGGCAAGGCTTAGGATGGTGCGTAGAGCTGAGAAGGAAAGTGCCGAGAGCAGCGTGTGTGCTGCTGCTTTGAGGGGTGCAGTTGAAGTTGTAGGCAGCAAGAGCTTTCTCAGCTGGCCCTTTTGTGAGCTCTGCTTTTGCCAGATGACTTCCATCTTACCCTCTTACCATCTTAGCCTCTCATTTTTGCATATCCCAAACCCCCTTCCAAACATCCAGCAGCTGCTTGTAAAGAAGAAGTCCTAGAACAAAAAGCCAGTGCTGCCTTTCATAGCCCCTTTGCTGTCTATGAAGTAGAGGAAAGAAGCTAGTGAGACGCACTTTCTTTCTCAACTCCATAGAGCGCATCCTTCTCTCAAGGTGGCAGAGTCCTTGGCGGAAGTGAAGCATCTGCAGCTGCAGTTCAGACTGAGAGATGTGCCAGGACAGGAAACATTTGCTGACCTTCCCTGTTCCCTGTGCAACATGATTCTCGCATCCCAGTCACTTTCACACACCTTCGGTATCCCTGAGTCCAAGCAGCTAAAGCTCACAGAGACAGAAGTGTCAGGAAGGAAAACGTTCCAAAAGCACCCCCTTCTCTTATCAGCATATAAATTGTGCACAACAGGCTGCGGCACCGAACCTTCCTTCTCAGATAGACATGCCATCACACTTTTCACTCTTGCAGCTCGGTTGAAAAGCTCCAGCAGCTGCTCCCGCAATAGCAAAAGGTTCTAGAAGTGAAAGCCAGTTTGGGGCTGCACCTTCTCCTTGCCGCATGTAAGCCACACCAAACTCCCTGATGCACTCTGTCCTCCCCTTCTCAAAGGAGTAGACGGTGGCATCAGGACACACCTGTGTCCCAGCAGCTGGGTGCCCAGCCGGGAGCAGGAGCAGGGCTGGGGCTGCTCCCAAAGTTGCCCCGCCCCAATGCCAGAGCCGGACATATGCTGAGGGGGGGCTGGATCAGGCTTTATTGTCCAGCTGCATGCCAGGAGTGAGCACAAAATCTACCTGCATTCTCTGCAGCATGCCATCCTGGAGCAGAGCCATTGCCAAAGGAAGCCGTGAGCCCGTGCCAAGCCAGTGCCGGAGTGGGATCCTAGCAGCACCTGTGGAAGCCGGGAGAGAGGAGCCCACCTGGAGCAGGTTTGTGCAGGATTAATCATCCCGTGGCTTCCCACCAGGGTCCTGTTGCTTCCAAAAGGCCCCACAGTGTCACTGTGGCCCCTCGGTTCCACCAGGTTCCATAGCGTCACTGTGGTGCCCAGGGTTCCGTCAGCTTCGCCAGCATCCCCACGGTCTGCAGAGCTCCCCGAGCTTCTGTGGTGTCACAGTGGAGGCAGGGTTGCATCAGGTTCCATAGCATCAGCACGGTCTCCAGGGCTCCCAGAGGTTCTGTGGTGTCACAGAGGAGGCAGGGTTGCATCAGGTTCCATAGCATCACCACAGTCTCCAGGGCTCCCTGAGCTTCTGTGGTGTCACAGTGGAGGCAGGGTTGCATCAGGTTCCATAGCATCACCACGGTCTCCAGGGCTCCCCTGAGCTTCTGTGGTGGTGTCACAGAGGAGCCAGGCTTCCTTGTAGTTCCCCAGCATCACAAAGGCTCTCCTGGGAGCCACGGGTCACAAAGCACCGTGGGCTCTGTGCAGCCCCGCTGTGTCACAATGGCCGCTGGCTTCCACGAGCCCCCGCAGTGTCCCAGTGGGCCCCGTGGCTTTAGGAGTGGGTGGCTGGGAGTTGGTGCCAGCGGCTGGGGGAGCAGCAGCAGGGACTGTGTGTGGACAGTGCCATGGCCACTTGTGTGGCCACTGGTGTCTCTGTGCCAGGCACAGCCGTGGTGTGTAACACCGGCTCTGGGTCCTTTGGCTGTGCAGGTGGCAGTCACGGCCTGGAGCAGGGCTGCTCCCGGGGGACAGCCTGGGGCAGGAGGCTGCTGGAGATTCATTCCCCACACTCCTTGTCATGAGGTGCTCAGAGTGATTGGAAAGGCTGTTGGCAGCAGGCAGTTCTCTGGGTTCAAGCTGTGGAGCTGTCAGCGGGAATGCAAAGGCCAAGCTGGTGAGCCTTTTGTCCTGGTGCCTTTAGTGTGTGAGCAGTCCCTGGTGCCGTTGTCTTTGGATCCTGAGTGTGGGAGAGGCAAGGCTTAGGATGGTGCGTAGAGCTGAGAAGGAAAGTGCCGAGAGCAGCGTGTGTGCTGCTGCTTTGAGGGGTGCAGTTGAAGTTGTAGGCAGCAAGAGCTTTCTCAGCTGGCCCTTTTGTGAGCTCTGCTTTTGCCAGATGACTTCCATCTTACCCTCTTACCATCTTAGCCTCTCATTTTTGCATATCCCAAACCCCCTTCCAAACATCCAGCAGCTGCTTGTAAAGAAGAAGTCCTAGAACAAAAAGCCAGTGCTGCCTTTCATAGCCCCTTTGCTGTCTATGAAGTAGAGGAAAGAAGCTAGTGAGACGCACTTTCTTTCTCAACTCCATAGAGCGCATCCTTCTCTCAAGGTGGCAGAGTCCTTGGCGGAAGTGAAGCATCTGCAGCTGCAGTTCAGACTGAGAGATGTGCCAGGACAGGAAACATTTGCTGACCTTCCCTGTTCCCTGTGCAACATGATTCTCGCATCCCAGTCACTTTCACATACCTTCGGTATCCCTGAGTCCAAGCAGCTAAAGCTCACAGAGACAGAAGTGTCAGGAAGGAAAACGTTCCAAAAGCACCCCCTTCTCTTATCAGCATATAAATTGTGCACAACAGGCTGCGGCACCGAACCTTCCTTCTCAGATAGACATGCCATCACACTTTTCACTCTTGCAGCTCGGTTGAAAAGCTCCAGCAGCTGCTCCCGCAATAGCAAAAGGTTCTAGAAGTGAAAGCCAGTTTGGGGCTGCACCTTCTCCTTGCCGCATGTAAGCCACACCAAACTCCCTGATGCACTCTGTCCTCCCCTTCTCAAAGGAGTAGACGGTGGCATCAGGACACACCTGTGTCCCAGCAGCTGGGTGCCCAGCCGGGAGCAGGAGCAGGGCTGGGGCTGCTCCCAAAGTTGCCCCGCCCCAATGCCAGAGCCGGACATATGCTGAGGGGGGGCTGGATCAGGCTTTATTGTTCAGCTGCATGCCAGGAGTGAGCACAAAATCTACCTGCATTCTCTGCAGCATGCCATCCTGGAGCAGAGCCATTGCCAAAGGAAGCCGTGAGCCCGTGCCAAGCCAGTGCCGGAGTGGGATCCTAGCAGCACCTGTGGAAGCCGGGAGAGAGGAGCCCACCTGGAGCAGGTTCGTGCAGGATTAATCATCCCGTGGCTTCCCACCAGGGTCCTGTTGCTTCCAAAAGGCCCCACAGTGTCACTGTGGCCCCTCGGTTCCACCAGGTTCCATAGCGTCACTGTGGTGCCCAGGGTTCCGTCAGCTTCGCCAGCATCCCCACGGTCTGCAGAGCTCCCCGAGCTTCTGTGGTGTCACAGTGGAGGCAGGGTTGCATCAGGTTCCATAGCATCAGCACGGTCTCCAGGGCTCCCAGAGGTTCTGTGGTGTCACAGTGGAGGCAGGGTTGCATCAGGTTCCATAGCATCACCACAGTCTCCAGGGCTCCCTGAGCTTCTGTGGTGTCACAGTGGAGGCAGGGTTGCATCAGGTTCCATAGCATCAGCACGGTCTCCAGGGCTCCCAGAGGTTCTGTGGTGTCACAGAGGAGGCAGGGTTGCATCAGGTTCCATAGCATCACCACGGTCTCCAGGGCTCCAAGAGCTTCTGTGGTGTCACAGAGGAGGCAGGGTTGCATCAGGTTCAATAGCATCAGCACGGTCTCCAGGGCTCCCCTGAGCTTCTGTGGTGGTGTCACAGAGGAGCCAGGCTTCCTTGTAGTTCCCCAGCATCACAAAGGCTCTCCTGGGAGCCACGGGTCACAAAGCACCGTGGGCTCTGTGCAGCCCCGCTGTGTCACAATGGCCGCTGGCTTCCACGAGCCCCCGCAGTGTCCCAGTGGGCCCCGTGGCTTTAGGAGTGGGTGGCTGGGAGTTGGTGCCAGCGGCTGGGGGAGCAGCAGCAGGGACTGTGTGTGGACAGTGCCATGGCCACTTGTGTGGCCACTGGTGTCTCTGTGCCAGGCACAGCCGTGGTGTGTAACACCGGCTCTGGGTCCTTTGGCTGTGCAGGTGGCAGTCACGGCCTGGAGCAGGGCTGCTCCCGGGGGACAGCCTGGGGCAGGAGGCTGCTGGAGATTCATTCCCCACACTCCTTGTCATGAGGTGCTCAGAGTGATTGGAAAGGCTGTTGGCAGCAGGCAGTTCTCTGGGTTCAAGCTGTGGAGCTGTCAGCGGGAATGCAAAGGCCAAGCTGGTGAGCCTTTTGTCCTGGTGCCTTTAGTGTGTGAGCAGTCCCTGGTGCCGTTGTCTTTGGATCCTGAGTGTGGGAGAGGCAAGGCTTAGGATGGTGCGTAGAGCTGAGAAGGAAAGTGCCGAGAGCAGCGTGTGTGCTGCTGCTTTGAGGGGTGCAGTTGAAGTTGTAGGCAGCAAGAGCTTTCTCAGCTGGCCCTTTTGTGAGCTCTGCTTTTGCCAGATGACTTCCATCTTACCCTCTTACCATCTTAGCCTCTCATTTTTGCATATCCCAAACCCCCTTCCAAACATCCAGCAGCTGCTTGTAAAGAAGAAGTCCTAGAACAAAAAGCCAGTGCTGCCTTTCATAGCCCCTTTGCTGTCTATGAAGTAGAGGAAAGAAGCTAGTGAGACGCACTTTCTTTCTCAACTCCATAGAGCGCATCCTTCTCTCAAGGTGGCAGAGTCCTTGGCGGAAGTGAAGCATCTGCAGCTGCAGTTCAGACTGAGAGATGTGCCAGGACAGGAAACATTTGCTGACCTTCCCTGTTCCCTGTGCAACATGATTCTCGCATCCCAGTCACTTTCACATACCTTCGGTATCCCTGAGTCCAAGCAGCTAAAGCTCACAGAGACAGAAGTGTCAGGAAGGAAAACGTTCCAAAAGCACCCCCTTCTCTTATCAGCATATAAATTGTGCACAACAGGCTGCGGCACCGAACCTTCCTTCTCAGATAGACATGCCATCACACTTTTCACTCTTGCAGCTCGGTTGAAAAGCTCCAGCAGCTGCTCCCGCAATAGCAAAAGGTTCTAGAAGTGAAAGCCAGTTTGGGGCTGCACCTTCTCCTTGCCGCATGTAAGCCACACCAAACTCCCTGATGCACTCTGTCCTCCCCTTCTCAAAGGAGTAGACGGTGGCATCAGGACACACCTGTGTCCCAGCAGCTGGGTGCCCAGCCGGGAGCAGGAGCAGGGCTGGGGCTGCTCCCAAAGTTGCCCCGCCCCAATGCCAGAGCCGGACATATGCTGAGGGGGGGCTGGATCAGGCTTTATTGTCCAGCTGCATGCCAGGAGTGAGCACAAAATCTACCTGCATTCTCTGCAGCATGCCATCCTGGAGCAGAGCCATTGCCAAAGGAAGCCGTGAGCCCGTGCCAAGCCAGTGCCGGAGTGGGATCCTAGCAGCACCTGTGGAAGCCGGGAGAGAGGAGCCCACCTGGAGCAGGTTCGTGCAGGATTAATCATCCCGTGGCTTCCCACCAGGGTCCTGTTGCTTCCAAAAGGCCCCACAGTGTCACTGTGGCCCCTCGGTTCCACCAGGTTCCATAGCGTCACTGTGGTGCCCAGGGTTCCGTCAGCTTCGCCAGCATCCCCACGGTCTGCAGAGCTCCCCGAGCTTCTGTGGTGTCACAGTGGAGGCAGGGTTGCATCAGGTTCCATAGCATCAGCACGGTCTCCAGGGCTCCCAGAGGTTCTGTGGTGTCACAGTGGAGGCAGGGTTGCATCAGGTTCCATAGCATCACCACAGTCTCCAGGGCTCCCTGAGCTTCTGTGGTGTCACAGTGGAGGCAGGGTTGCATCAGGTTCCATAGCATCAGCACGGTCTCCAGGGCTCCCAGAGGTTCTGTGGTGTCACAGTGGAGG
The DNA here is from genome assembly GCF_041296385.1 of Aphelocoma coerulescens. Taxonomy (NCBI): domain Eukaryota; kingdom Metazoa; phylum Chordata; class Aves; order Passeriformes; family Corvidae; genus Aphelocoma; species Aphelocoma coerulescens. Next base: position 24,052 of record NW_027183502.1, on the reverse strand, counting down.
CAGGGTTGCATCAGGTTCCATAGCATCACCACGGTCTCCAGGGCTCCCTGAGCTTCTGTGGTGTCACAGTGGAGGCAGGGTTGCATCAGGTTCCATAGCATCACCACGGTCTCCAGGGCTCCCCTGAGCTTCTGTGGTGGTGTCACAGAGGAGCCAGGCTTCCTTGTAGTTCCCCAGCATCACAAAGGCTCTCCTGGGAGCCACGGGTCACAAAGCACCGTGGGCTCTGTGCAGCCCCGCTGTGTCACAATGGCCGCTGGCTTCCACGAGCCCCCGCAGTGTCCCAGTGGGCCCCGTGGCTTTAGGAGTGGGTGGCTGGGAGTTGGTGCCAGCGGCTGGGGGAGCAGCAGCAGGGACTGTGTGTGGACAGTGCCATGGCCACTTGTGTGGCCACTGGTGTCTCTGTGCCAGGCACAGCCGTGGTGTGTAACACCGGCTCTGGGTCCTTTGGCTGTGCAGGTGGCAGTCACGGCCTGGAGCAGGGCTGCTCCCGGGGGACAGCCTGGGGCAGGAGGCTGCTGGAGATTCATTCCCCACACTCCTTGTCATGAGGTGCTCAGAGTGATTGGAAAGGCTGTTGGCAGCAGGCAGTTCTCTGGGTTCAAGCTGTGGAGCTGTCAGCGGGAATGCAAAGGCCAAGCTGGTGAGCCTTTTGTCCTGGTGCCTTTAGTGTGTGAGCAGTCCCTGGTGCCGTTGTCTTTGGATCCTGAGTGTGGGAGAGGCAAGGCTTAGGATGGTGCGTAGAGCTGAGAAGGAAAGTGCCGAGAGCAGCGTGTGTGCTGCTGCTTTGAGGGGTGCAGTTGAAGTTGTAGGCAGCAAGAGCTTTCTCAGCTGGCCCTTTTGTGAGCTCTGCTTTTGCCAGATGACTTCCATCTTACCCTCTTACCATCTTAGCCTCTCATTTTTGCATATCCCAAACCCCCTTCCAAACATCCAGCAGCTGCTTGTAAAGAAGAAGTCCTAGAACAAAAAGCCAGTGCTGCCTTTCATAGCCCCTTTGCTGTCTATGAAGTAGAGGAAAGAAGCTAGTGAGACGCACTTTCTTTCTCAACTCCATAGAGCGCATCCTTCTCTCAAGGTGGCAGAGTCCTTGGCGGAAGTGAAGCATCTGCAGCTGCAGTTCAGACTGAGAGATGTGCCAGGACAGGAAACATTTGCTGACCTTCCCTGTTCCCTGTGCAACATGATTCTCGCATCCCAGTCACTTTCACATACCTTCGGTATCCCTGAGTCCAAGCAGCTAAAGCTCACAGAGACAGAAGTGTCAGGAAGGAAAACGTTCCAAAAGCACCCCCTTCTCTTATCAGCATATAAATTGTGCACAACAGGCTGCGGCACCGAACCTTCCTTCTCAGATAGACATGCCATCACACTTTTCACTCTTGCAGTTCGGTTGAAAAGCTCCAGCAGCTGCTCCCGCAATAGCAAAAGGTTCTAGAAGTGAAAGCCAGTTTGGGGCTGCACCTTCTCCTTGCCGCATGTAAGCCACACCAAACTCCCTGATGCACTCTGTCCTCCCCTTCTCAAAGGAGTAGACGGTGGCATCAGGACACACCTGTGTCCCAGCAGCTGGGTGCCCAGCCGGGAGCAGGAGCAGGGCTGGGGCTGCTCCCAAAGTTGCCCCGCCCCAATGCCAGAGCCGGACATATGCTGAGGGGGGGCTGGATCAGGCTTTATTGTCCAGCTGCATGCCAGGAGTGAGCACAAAATCTACCTGCATTCTCTGCAGCATGCCATCCTGGAGCAGAGCCATTGCCAAAGGAAGCCGTGAGCCCGTGCCAAGCCAGTGCCGGAGTGGGATCCTAGCAGCACCTGTGGAAGCCGGGAGAGAGGAGCCCACCTGGAGCAGGTTCGTGCAGGATTAATCATCCCGTGGCTTCCCACCAGGGTCCTGTTGCTTCCAAAAGGCCCCACAGTGTCACTGTGGCCCCTCGGTTCCACCAGGTTCCATAGCGTCACTGTGGTGCCCAGGGTTCCGTCAGCTTCGCCAGCATCCCCACGGTCTGCAGAGCTCCCCGAGCTTCTGTGGTGTCACAGTGGAGGCAGGGTTGCATCAGGTTCCATAGCATCAGCACGGTCTCCAGGGCTCCCAGAGGTTCTGTGGTGTCACAGTGGAGGCAGGGTTGCATCAGGTTCCATAGCATCACCACAGTCTCCAGGGCTCCCTGAGCTTCTGTGGTGTCACAGTGGAGGCAGGGTTGCATCAGGTTCCATAGCATCAGCACGGTCTCCAGGGCTCCCAGAGGTTCTGTGGTGTCACAGTGGAGGCAGGGTTGCATCAGGTTCCATAGCATCACCACAGTCTCCAGGGCTCCCTGAGCTTCTGTGGTGTCACAGTGGAGGCAGGGTTGCATCAGGTTCCATAGCATCACCACGGTCTCCAGGGCTCCCCTGAGCTTCTGTGGTGGTGTCACAGAGGAGCCAGGCTTCCTTGTAGTTCCCCAGCATCACAAAGGCTCTCCTGGGAGCCACGGGTCACAAAGCACCGTGGGCTCTGTGCAGCCCCGCTGTGTCACAATGGCCGCTGGCTTCCACGAGCCCCCGCAGTGTCCCAGTGGGCCCCGTGGCTTTAGGAGTGGGTGGCTGGGAGTTGGTGCCAGCGGCTGGGGGAGCAGCAGCAGGGACTGTGTGTGGACAGTGCCATGGCCACTTGTGTGGCCACTGGTGTCTCTGTGCCAGGCACAGCCGTGGTGTGTAACACCGGCTCTGGGTCCTTTGGCTGTGCAGGTGGCAGTCACGGCCTGGAGCAGGGCTGCTCCCGGGGGACAGCCTGGGGCAGGAGGCTGCTGGAGATTCATTCCCCACACTCCTTGTCATGAGGTGCTCAGAGTGATTGGAAAGGCTGTTGGCAGCAGGCAGTTCTCTGGGTTCAAGCTGTGGAGCTGTCAGCGGGAATGCAAAGGCCAAGCTGGTGAGCCTTTTGTCCTGGTGCCTTTAGTGTGTGAGCAGTCCCTGGTGCCGTTGTCTTTGGATCCTGAGTGTGGGAGAGGCAAGGCTTAGGATGGTGCGTAGAGCTGAGAAGGAAAGTGCCGAGAGCAGCGTGTGTGCTGCTGCTTTGAGGGGTGCAGTTGAAGTTGTAGGCAGCAAGAGCTTTCTCAGCTGGCCCTTTTGTGAGCTCTGCTTTTGCCAGATGACTTCCATCTTACCCTCTTACCATCTTAGCCTCTCATTTTTGCATATCCCAAACCCCCTTCCAAACATCCAGCAGCTGCTTGTAAAGAAGAAGTCCTAGAACAAAAAGCCAGTGCTGCCTTTCATAGCCCCTTTGCTGTCTATGAAGTAGAGGAAAGAAGCTAGTGAGACGCACTTTCTTTCTCAACTCCATAGAGCGCATCCTTCTCTCAAGGTGGCAGAGTCCTTGGCGGAAGTGAAGCATCTGCAGCTGCAGTTCAGACTGAGAGATGTGCCAGGACAGGAAACATTTGCTGACCTTCCCTGTTCCCTGTGCAACATGATTCTCGCATCCCAGTCACTTTCACATACCTTCGGTATCCCTGAGTCCAAGCAGCTAAAGCTCACAGAGACAGAAGTGTCAGGAAGGAAAACGTTCCAAAAGCACCCCCTTCTCTTATCAGCATATAAATTGTGCACAACAGGCTGCGGCACCGAACCTTCCTTCTCAGATAGACATGCCATCACACTTTTCACTCTTGCAGCTCGGTTGAAAAGCTCCAGCAGCTGCTCCCGCAATAGCAAAAGGTTCTAGAAGTGAAAGCCAGTTTGGGGCTGCACCTTCTCCTTGCCGCATGTAAGCCACACCAAACTCCCTGATGCACTCTGTCCTCCCCTTCTCAAAGGAGTAGACGGTGGCATCAGGACACACCTGTGTCCCAGCAGCTGGGTGCCCAGCCGGGAGCAGGAGCAGGGCTGGGGCTGCTCCCAAAGTTGCCCCGCCCCAATGCCAGAGCCGGACATATGCTGAGGGGGGGCTGGATCAGGCTTTATTGTCCAGCTGCATGCCAGGAGTGAGCACAAAATCTACCTGCATTCTCTGCAGCATGCCATCCTGGAGCAGAGCCATTGCCAAAGGAAGCCGTGAGCCCGTGCCAAGCCAGTGCCGGAGTGGGATCCTAGCAGCACCTGTGGAAGCCGGGAGAGAGGAGCCCACCTGGAGCAGGTTTGTGCAGGATTAATCATCCCGTGGCTTCCCACCAGGGTCCTGTTGCTTCCAAAAGGCCCCACAGTGTCACTGTGGCCCCTCGGTTCCACCAGGTTCCATAGCGTCACTGTGGTGCCCAGGGTTCCGTCAGCTTCGCCAGCATCCCCACGGTCTGCAGAGCTCCCCGAGCTTCTGTGGTGTCACAGTGGAGGCAGGGTTGCATCAGGTTCCATAGCATCAGCACGGTCTCCAGGGCTCCCAGAGGTTCTGTGGTGTCACAGTGGAGGCAGGGTTGCATCAGGTTCCATAGCATCACCACAGTCTCCAGGGCTCCCTGAGCTTCTGTGGTGTCACAGTGGAGGCAGGGTTGCATCAGGTTCCATAGCATCACCACGGTCTCCAGGGCTCCCCTGAGCTTCTGTGGTGGTGTCACAGAGGAGCCAGGCTTCCTTGTAGTTCCCCAGCATCACAAAGGCTCTCCTGGGAGCCACGGGTCACAAAGCACCGTGGGCTCTGTGCAGCCCCGCTGTGTCACAATGGCCGCTGGCTTCCACGAGCCCCCGCAGTGTCCCAGTGGGCCCCGTGGCTTTAGGAGTGGGTGGCTGGGAGTTGGTGCCAGCGGCTGGGGGAGCAGCAGCAGGGACTGTGTGTGGACAGTGCCATGGCCACTTGTGTGGCCACTGGTGTCTCTGTGCCAGGCACAGCCGTGGTGTGTAACACCGGCTCTGGGTCCTTTGGCTGTGCAGGTGGCAGTCACGGCCTGGAGCAGGGCTGCTCCCGGGGGACAGCCTGGGGCAGGAGGCTGCTGGAGATTCATTCCCCACACTCCTTGTCATGAGGTGCTCAGAGTGATTGGAAAGGCTGTTGGCAGCAGGCAGTTCTCTGGGTTCAAGCTGTGGAGCTGTCAGCGGGAATGCAAAGGCCAAGCTGGTGAGCCTTTTGTCCTGGTGCCTTTAGTGTGTGAGCAGTCCCTGGTGCCGTTGTCTTTGGATCCTGAGTGTGGGAGAGGCAAGGCTTAGGATGGTGCGTAGAGCTGAGAAGGAAAGTGCCGAGAGCAGCGTGTGTGCTGCTGCTTTGAGGGGTGCAGTTGAAGTTGTAGGCAGCAAGAGCTTTCTCAGCTGGCCCTTTTGTGAGCTCTGCTTTTGCCAGATGACTTCCATCTTACCCTCTTACCATCTTAGCCTCTCATTTTTGCATATCCCAAACCCCCTTCCAAACATCCAGCAGCTGCTTGTAAAGAAGAAGTCCTAGAACAAAAAGCCAGTGCTGCCTTTCATAGCCCCTTTGCTGTCTATGAAGTAGAGGAAAGAAGCTAGTGAGACGCACTTTCTTTCTCAACTCCATAGAGCGCATCCTTCTCTCAAGGTGGCAGAGTCCTTGGCGGAAGTGAAGCATCTGCAGCTGCAGTTCAGACTGAGAGATGTGCCAGGACAGGAAACATTTGCTGACCTTCCCTGTTCCCTGTGCAACATGATTCTCGCATCCCAGTCACTTTCACATACCTTCGGTATCCCTGAGTCCAAGCAGCTAAAGCTCACAGAGACAGAAGTGTCAGGAAGGAAAACGTTCCAAAAGCACCCCCTTCTCTTATCAGCATATAAATTGTGCACAACAGGCTGCGGCACCGAACCTTCCTTCTCAGATAGACATGCCATCACACTTTTCACTCTTGCAGCTCGGTTGAAAAGCTCCAGCAGCTGCTCCCGCAATAGCAAAAGGTTCTAGAAGTGAAAGCCAGTTTGGGGCTGCACCTTCTCCTTGCCGCATGTAAGCCACACCAAACTCCCTGATGCACTCTGTCCTCCCCTTCTCAAAGGAGTAGACGGTGGCATCAGGACACACCTGTGTCCCAGCAGCTGGGTGCCCAGCCGGGAGCAGGAGCAGGGCTGGGGCTGCTCCCAAAGTTGCCCCGCCCCAATGCCAGAGCCGGACATATGCTGAGGGGGGGCTGGATCAGGCTTTATTGTCCAGCTGCATGCCAGGAGTGAGCACAAAATCTACCTGCATTCTCTGCAGCATGCCATCCTGGAGCAGAGCCATTGCCAAAGGAAGCCGTGAGCCCGTGCCAAGCCAGTGCCGGAGTGGGATCCTAGCAGCACCTGTGGAAGCCGGGAGAGAGGAGCCCACCTGGAGCAGGTTTGTGCAGGATTAATCATCCCGTGGCTTCCCACCAGGGTCCTGTTGCTTCCAAAAGGCCCCACAGTGTCACTGTGGCCCCTCGGTTCCACCAGGTTCCATAGCGTCACTGTGGTGCCCAGGGTTCCGTCAGCTTCGCCAGCATCCCCACGGTCTGCAGAGCTCCCCGAGCTTCTGTGGTGTCACAGTGGAGGCAGGGTTGCATCAGGTTCCATAGCATCAGCACGGTCTCCAGGGCTCCCAGAGGTTCTGTGGTGTCACAGTGGAGGCAGGGTTGCATCAGGTTCCATAGCATCACCACAGTCTCCAGGGCTCCCTGAGCTTCTGTGGTGTCACAGTGGAGGCAGGGTTGCATCAGGTTCCATAGCATCAGCACGGTCTCCAGGGCTCCCAGAGGTTCTGTGGTGTCACAGAGGAGGCAGGGTTGCATCAGGTTCCATAGCATCAGCACGGTCTCCAGGGCTCCAAGAGCTTCTGTGGTGTCACAGAGGAGGCAGGGTTGCATCAGGTTCAATAGCATCAGCACGGTCTCCAGGGCTCCCCTGAGCTTCTGTGGTGGTGTCACAGAGGAGCCAGGCTTCCTTGTAGTACCCCAGCATCACAAAGGCTCTCCTGGGAGCCACGAGTCACAAAGCACCGTGGGCTCTGTGCAGCCCCGCTGTGTCACAATGGCCGCTGGCTTCCACGAGCCCCCGCAGTGTCCCAGTGGGCCCCGTGGCTTTAGGAGTGGGTGGCTGGGAGTTGGTGCCAGTGGCTGGGGGAGCAGCAGCAGGGACTGTGTGTGGACAGTGCCATGGCCACTTGTGTGGCCACTGGTGTCTCTGTGCCAGGCACAGCCGTGGTGTGTAACACCGGCTCTGGGTCCTTTGGCTGTGCAGGTGGCAGTCACGGCCTGGAGCAGGGCTGCTCCCGGGGGACAGCCTGGGGCAGGAGGCTGCTGGAGATTCATTCCCCACACTCCTTGTCATGAGGTGCTCAGAGTGATTGGAAAGGCTGTTGGCAGCAGGCAGTTCTCTGGGTTCAAGCTGTGGAGCTGTCAGCGGGAATGCAAAGGCCAAGCTGGTGAGCCTTTTGTCCTGGTGCCTTTAGTGTGTGAGCAGTCCCTGGTGCCGTTGTCTTTGGATCCTGAGTGTGGGAGAGGCAAGGCTTAGGATGGTGCGTAGAGCTGAGAAGGAAAGTGCCGAGAGCAGCGTGTGTGCTGCTGCTTTGAGGGGTGCAGTTGAAGTTGTAGGCAGCAAGAGCTTTCTCAGCTGGCCCTTTTGTGAGCTCTGCTTTTGCCAGATGACTTCCATCTTACCCTCTTACCATCTTAGCCTCTCATTTTTGCATATCCCAAACCCCCTTCCAAACATCCAGCAGCTGCTTGTAAAGAAGAAGTCCTAGAACAAAAAGCCAGTGCTGCCTTTCATAGCCCCTTTGCTGTCTATGAAGTAGAGGAAAGAAGCTAGTGAGACGCACTTTCTTTCTCAACTCCATAGAGCGCATCCTTCTCTCAAGGTGGCAGAGTCCTTGGCGGAAGTGAAGCATCTGCAGCTGCAGTTCAGACTGAGAGATGTGCCAGGACAGGAAACATTTGCTGACCTTCCCTGTTCCCTGTGCAACATGATTCTCGCATCCCAGTCACTTTCACATACCTTCGGTATCCCTGAGTCCAAGCAGCTAAAGCTCACAGAGACAGAAGTGTCAGGAAGGAAAACGTTCCAAAAGCACCCCCTTCTCTTATCAGCATATAAATTGTGCACAACAGGCTGCGGCACCGAACCTTCCTTCTCAGATAGACATGCCATCACACTTTTCACTCTTGCAGCTCGGTTGAAAAGCTCCAGCAGCTGCTCCCGCAATAGCAAAAGGTTCTAGAAGTGAAAGCCAGTTTGGGGCTGCACCTTCTCCTTGCCGCATGTAAGCCACACCAAACTCCCTGATGCACTCTGTCCTCCCCTTCTCAAAGGAGTAGACGGTGGCATCAGGACACACCTGTGTCCCAGCAGCTGGGTGCCCAGCCGGGAGCAGGAGCAGGGCTGGGGCTGCTCCCAAAGTTGCCCCGCCCCAATGCCAGAGCCGGACATATGCTGAGGGGGGGCTGGATCAGGCTTTATTGTCCAGCTGCATGCCAGGAGTGAGCACAAAATCTACCTGCATTCTCTGCAGCATGCCATCCTGGAGCAGAGCCATTGCCAAAGGAAGCCGTGAGCCCGTGCCAAGCCAGTGCCGGAGTGGGATCCTAGCAGCACCTGTGGAAGCCGGGAGAGAGGAGCCCACCTGGAGCAGGTTTGTGCAGGATTAATCATCCCGTGGCTTCCCACCAGGGTCCTGTTGCTTCCAAAAGGCCCCACAGTGTCACTGTGGCCCCTCGGTTCCACCAGGTTCCATAGCGTCACTGTGGTGCCCAGGGTTCCGTCAGCTTCGCCAGCATCCCCACGGTCTGCAGAGCTCCCCGAGCTTCTGTGGTGTCACAGTGGAGGCAGGGTTGCATCAGGTTCCATAGCATCAGCACGGTCTCCAGGGCTCCCAGAGGTTCTGTGGTGTCACAGTGGAGGCAGGGTTGCATCAGGTTCCATAGCATCACCACAGTCTCCAGGGCTCCCTGAGCTTCTGTGGTGTCACAGTGGAGGCAGGGTTGCATCAGGTTCCATAGCATCAGCACGGTCTCCAGGGCTCCCAGAGGTTCTGTGGTGTCACAGAGGAGGCAGGGTTGCATCAGGTTCCATAGCATCACCACGGTCTCCAGGGCTCCAAGAGCTTCTGTGGTGTCACAGAGGAGGCAGGGTTGCATCAGGTTCAATAGCATCAGCACGGTCTCCAGGGCTCCCCTGAGCTTCTGTGGTGGTGTCACAGAGGAGCCAGGCTTCCTTGTAGTTCCCCAGCATCACAAAGGCTCTCCTGGGAGCCACGAGTCACAAAGCACCGTGGGCTCTGTGCAGCCCCGCTGTGTCACAATGGCCGCTGGCTTCCACGAGCCCCCGCAGTGTCCCAGTGGGCCCCGTGGCTTTAGGAGTGGGTGGCTGGGAGTTGGTGCCAGTGGCTGGGGGAGCAGCAGCAGGGACTGTGTGTGGACAGTGCCATGGCCACTTGTGTGGCCACTGGTGTCTCTGTGCCAGGCACAGCCGTGGTGTGTAACACCGGCTCTGGGTCCTTTGGCTGTGCAGGTGGCAGTCACGGCCTGGAGCAGGGCTGCTCCCGGGGGACAGCCTGGGGCAGGAGGCTGCTGGAGATTCATTCCCCACACTCCTTGTCATGAGGTGCTCAGAGTGATTGGAAAGGCTGTTGGCAGCAGGCAGTTCTCTGGGTTCAAGCTGTGGAGCTGTCAGCGGGAATGCAAAGGCCAAGCTGGTGAGCCTTTTGTCCTGGTGCCTTTAGTGTGTGAGCAGTCCCTGGTGCCGTTGTCTTTGGATCCTGAGTGTGGGAGAGGCAAGGCTTAGGATGGTGCGTAGAGCTGAGAAGGAAAGTGCCGAGAGCAGCGTGTGTGCTGCTGCTTTGAGGGGTGCAGTTGAAGTTGTAGGCAGCAAGAGCTTTCTCAGCTGGCCCTTTTGTGAGCTCTGCTTTTGCCAGATGACTTCCATCTTACCCTCTTACCATCTTAGCCTCTCATTTTTGCATATCCCAAACCCCCTTCCAAACATCCAGCAGCTGCTTGTAAAGAAGAAGTCCTAGAACAAAAAGCCAGTGCTGCCTTTCATAGCCCCTTTGCTGTCTATGAAGTAGAGGAAAGAAGCTAGTGAGACGCACTTTCTTTCTCAACTCCATAGAGCGCATCCTTCTCTCAAGGTGGCAGAGTCCTTGGCGGAAGTGAAGCATCTGCAGCTGCAGTTCAGACTGAGAGATGTGCCAGGACAGGAAACATTTGCTGACCTTCCCTGTTCCCTGTGCAACATGATTCTCGCATCCCAGTCACTTTCACATACCTTCGGTATCCCTGAGTCCAAGCAGCTAAAGCTCACAGAGACAGAAGTGTCAGGAAGGAAAACGTTCCAAAAGCACCCCCTTCTCTTATCAGCATATAAATTGTGCACAACAGGCTGCGGCACCGAACCTTCCTTCTCAGATAGACATGCCATCACACTTTTCACTCTTGCAGCTCGGTTGAAAAGCTCCAGCAGCTGCTCCCGCAATAGCAAAAGGTTCTAGAAGTGAAAGCCAGTTTGGGGCTGCACCTTCTCCTTGCCGCATGTAAGCCACACCAAACTCCCTGATGCACTCTGTCCTCCCCTTCTCAAAGGAGTAGACGGTGGCATCAGGACACACCTGTGTCCCAGCAGCTGGGTGCCCAGCCGGGAGCAGGAGCAGGGCTGGGGCTGCTCCCAAAGTTGCCCCGCCCCAATGCCAGAGCCGGACATATGCTGAGGGGGGGCTGGATCAGGCTTTATTGTCCAGCTGCATGCCAGGATTGAGCACAAAATCTACCTGCATTCTCTGCAGCATGCCATCCTGGAGCAGAGCCATTGCCAAAGGAAGCCGTGAGCCCGTGCCAAGCCAGTGCCGGAGTGGGATCCTAGCAGCACCTGTGGAAGCCGGGAGAGAGGAGCCCACCTGGAGCAGGTTCGTGCAGGATTAATCATCCCGTGGCTTCCCACCAGGGTCCTGTTGCTTCCAAAAGGCCCCACAGTGTCACTGTGGCCCCTCGGTTCCACCAGGTTCCATAGCGTCACTGTGGTGCCCAGGGTTCCGTCAGCTTCGCCAGCATCCCCACGGTCTGCAGAGCTCCCCGAGCTTCTGTGGTGTCACAGTGGAGGCAGGGTTGCATCAGGTTCCATAGCATCAGCACGGTCTCCAGGGCTCCCAGAGGTTCTGTGGTGTCACAGTGGAGGCAGGGTTGCATCAGGTTCCATAGCATCACCACAGTCTCCAGGGCTCCCTGAGCTTCTGTGGTGTCACAGTGGAGGCAGGGTTGCATCAGGTTCCATAGCATCAGCACGGTCTCCAGGGCTCCCAGAGGTTCTGTGGTGTCACAGAGGAGGCAGGGTTGCATCAGGTTCCATAGCATCAGCACGGTCTCCAGGGCTCCAAGAGCTTCTGTGGTGTCACAGAGGAGGCAGGGTTGCATCAGGTTCAATAGCATCAGCACGGTCTCCAGGGCTCCCCTGAGCTTCTGTGGTGGTGTCACAGAGGAGCCAGGCTTCCTTGTAGTTCCCCAGCATCACAAAGGCTCTCCTGGGAGCCACGGGTCACAAAGCACCGTGGGCTCTGTGCAGCCCCGCTGTGTCACAATGGCCGCTGGCTTCCACGAGCCCCCGCAGTGTCCCAGTGGGCCCCGTGGCTTTAGGAGTGGGTGGCTGGGAGTTGGTGCCAGCGGCTGGGGGAGCAGCAGCAGGGACTGTGTGTGGACAGTGCCATGGCCACTTGTGTGGCCACTGGTGTCTCTGTGCCAGGCACAGCCGTGGTGTGTAACACCGGCTCTGGGTCCTTTGGCTGTGCAGGTGGCAGTCACGGCCTGGAGCAGGGCTGCTCCCGGGGGACAGCCTGGGGCAGGAGGCTGCTGGAGATTCATTCCCCACACTCCTTGTCATGAGGTGCTCAGAGTGATTGGAAAGGCTGTTGGCAGCAGGCAGTTCTCTGGGTTCAAGCTGTGGAGCTGTCAGCGGGAATGCAAAGGCCAAGCTGGTGAGCCTTTTGTCCTGGTGCCTTTAGTGTGTGAGCAGTCCCTGGTGCCGTTGTCTTTGGATCCTGAGTGTGGGAGAGGCAAGGCTTAGGATGGTGCGTAGAGCTGAGAAGGAAAGTGCCGAGAGCAGCGTGTGTGCTGCTGCTTTGAGGGGTGCAGTTGAAGTTGTAGGCAGCAAGAGCTTTCTCAGCTGGCCCTTTTGTGAGCTCTGCTTTTGCCAGATGACTTCCATCTTACCCTCTTACCATCTTAGCCTCTCATTTTTGCATATCCCAAACCCCCTTCCAAACATCCAGCAGCTGCTTGTAAAGAAGAAGTCCTAGAACAAAAAGCCAGTGCTGCCTTTCATAGCCCCTTTGCTGTCTATGAAGTAGAGGAAAGAAGCTAGTGAGACGCACTTTCTTTCTCAACTCCATAGAGCGCATCCTTCTCTCAAGGTGGCAGAGTCCTTGGCGGAAGTGAAGCATCTGCAGCTGCAGTTCAGACTGAGAGATGTGCCAGGACAGGAAACATTTGCTGACCTTCCCTGTTCCCTGTGCAACATGATTCTCGCATCCCAGTCACTTTCACATACCTTCGGTATCCCTGAGTCCAAGCAGCTAAAGCTCACAGAGACAGAAGTGTCAGGAAGGAAAACGTTCCAAAAGCACCCCCTTCTCTTATCAGCATATAAATTGTGCACAACAGGCTGCGGCACCGAACCTTCCTTCTCAGATAGACATGCCATCACACTTTTCACTCTTGCAGCTCGGTTGAAAAGCTCCAGCAGCTGCTCCCGCAATAGCAAAAGGTTCTAGAAGTGAAAGCCAGTTTGGGGCTGCACCTTCTCCTTGCCGCATGTAAGCCACACCAAACTCCCTGATGCACTCTGTCCTCCCCTTCTCAAAGGAGTAGACGGTGGCATCAGGACACACCTGTGTCCCAGCAGCTGGGTGCCCAGCCGGGAGCAGGAGCAGGGCTGGGGCTGCTCCCAAAGTTGCCCCGCCCCAATGCCAGAGCCGGACATATGCTGAGGGGGGGCTGGATCAGGCTTTATTGTCCAGCTGCATGCCAGGAGTGAGCACAAAATCTACCTGCATTCTCTGCAGCATGCCATCCTGGAGCAGAGCCATTGCCAAAGGAAGCCGTGAGCCCGTGCCAAGCCAGTGCCGGAGTGGGATCCTAGCAGCACCTGTGGAAGCCGGGAGAGAGGAGCCCACCTGGAGCAGGTTCGTGCAGGATTAATCATCCCGTGGCTTCCCACCAGGGTCCTGTTGCTTCCAAAAGGCCCCACAGTGTCACTGTGGCCCCTCGGTTCCACCAGGTTCCATAGCGTCACTGTGGTGCCCAGGGTTCCGTCAGCTTCGCCAGCATCCCCACGGTCTGCAGAGCTCCCCGAGCTTCTGTGGTGTCACAGTGGAGGCAGGGTTGCATCAGGTTCCATAGCATCAGCACGGTCTCCAGGGCTCCCAGAGGTTCTGTGGTGTCACAGTGGAGGCAGGGTTGCATCAGGTTCCATAGCATCACCACAGTCTCCAGGGCTCCCTGAGCTTCTGTGGTGTCACAGTGGAGGCAGGGTTGCATCAGGTTCCATAGCATCAGCACGGTCTCCAGGGCTCCCAGAGGTTCTGTGGTGTCACAGAGGAGGCAGGGTTGCATCAGGTTCCATAGCATCACCACGGTCTCCAGGGCTCCAAGAGCTTCTGTGGTGTCACAGAGGAGGCAGGGTTGCATCAGGTTCAATAGCATCAGCACGGTCTCCAGGGCTCCCCTGAGCTTCTGTGGTGGTGTCACAGAGGAGCCAGGCTTCCTTGTAGTTCCCCAGCATCACAAAGGCTCTCCTGGGAGCCACGAGTCACAAAGCACCGTGGGCTCTGTGCAGCCCCGCTGTGTCACAATGGCCGCTGGCTTCCACGAGCCCCCGCAGTGTCCCAGTGGGCCCCGTGGCTTTAGGAGTGGGTGGCTGGGAGTTGGTGCCAGTGGCTGGGGGAGCAGCAGCAGGGACTGTGTGTGGACAGTGCCATGGCCACTTGTGTGGCCACTGGTGTCTCTGTGCCAGGCACAGCCGTGGTGTGTAACACCGGCTCTGGGTCCTTTGGCTGTGCAGGTGGCAGTCACGGCCTGGAGCAGGGCTGCTCCCGGGGGACAGCCTGGGGCAGGAGGCTGCTGGAGATTCATTCCCCACACTCCTTGTCATGAGGTGCTCAGAGTGATTGGAAAGGCTGTTGGCAGCAGGCAGTTCTCTGGGTTCAAGCTGTGGAGCTGTCAGCGGGAATGCAAAGGCCAAGCTGGTGAGCCTTTTGTCCTGGTGCCTTTAGTGTGTGAGCAGTCCCTGGTGCCGTTGTCTTTGGATCCTGAGTGTGGGAGAGGCAAGGCTTAGGATGGTGCGTAGAGCTGAGAAGGAAAGTGCCGAGAGCAGCGTGTGTGCTGCTGCTTTGAGGGGTGCAGTTGAAGTTGTAGGCAGCAAGAGCTTTCTCAGCTGGCCCTTTTGTGAGCTCTGCTTTTGCCAGATGACTTCCATCTTACCCTCTTACCATCTTAGCCTCTCATTTTTGCATATCCCAAACCCCCTTCCAAACATCCAGCAGCTGCTTGTAAAGAAGAAGTCCTAGAACAAAAAGCCAGTGCTGCCTTTCATAGCCCCTTTGCTGTCTATGAAGTAGAGGAAAGAAGCTAGTGAGACGCACTTTCTTTCTCAACTCCATAGAGCGCATCCTTCTCTCAAGGTGGCAGAGTCCTTGGCGGAAGTGAAGCATCTGCAGCTGCAGTTCAGACTGAGAGATGTGCCAGGACAGGAAACATTTGCTGACCTTCCCTGTTCCCTGTGCAACATGATTCTCGCATCCCAGTCACTTTCACATACCTTCGGTATCCCTGAGTCCAAGCAGCTAAAGCTCACAGAGACAGAAGTGTCAGGAAGGAAAACGTTCCAAAAGCACCCCCTTCTCTTATCAGCATATAAATTGTGCACAACAGGCTGCGGCACCGAACCTTCCTTCTCAGATAGACATGCCATCACACTTTTCACTCTTGCAGCTCGGTTGAAAAGCTCCAGCAGCTGCTCCCGCAATAGCAAAAGGTTCTAGAAGTGAAAGCCAGTTTGGGGCTGCACCTTCTCCTTGCCGCATGTAAGCCACACCAAACTCCCTGATGCACTCTGTCCTCCCCTTCTCAAAGGAGTAGACGGTGGCATCAGGACACACCTGTGTCCCAGCAGCTGGGTGCCCAGCCGGGAGCAGGAGCAGGGCTGGGGCTGCTCCCAAAGTTGCCCCGCCCCAATGCCAGAGCCGGACATATGCTGAGGGGGGGCTGGATCAGGCTTTATTGTCCAGCTGCATGCCAGGAGTGAGCACAAAATCTACCTGCATTCTCTGCAGCATGCCATCCTGGAGCAGAGCCATTGCCAAAGGAAGCCGTGAGCCCGTGCCAAGCCAGTGCCGGAGTGGGATCCTAGCAGCACCTGTGGAAGCCGGGAGAGAGGAGCCCACCTGGAGCAGGTTCGTGCAGGATTAATCATCCCGTGGCTTCCCACCAGGGTCCTGTTGCTTCCAAAAGGCCCCACAGTGTCACTGTGGCCCCTCGGTTCCACCAGGTTCCATAGCGTCACTGTGGTGCCCAGGGTTCCGTCAGCTTCGCCAGCATCCCCACGGTCTGCAGAGCTCCCCGAGCTTCTGTGGTGTCACAGTGGAGGCAGGGTTGCATCAGGTTCCATAGCATCAGCACGGTCTCCAGGGCTCCCAGAGGTTCTGTGGTGTCACAGTGGAGGCAGGGTTGCATCAGGTTCCATAGCATCACCACAGTCTCCAGGGCTCCCTGAGCTTCTGTGGTGTCACAGTGGAGGCAGGGTTGCATCAGGTTCCATAGCATCAGCACGGTCTCCAGGGCTCCCAGAGGTTCTGTGGTGTCACAGAGGAGGCAGGGTTGCATCAGGTTCCATAGCATCAGCACGGTCTCCAGGGCTCCAAGAGCTTCTGTGGTGTCACAGAGGAGGCAGGGTTGCATCAGGTTCAATAGCATCAGCACGGTCTCCAGGGCTCCCCTGAGCTTCTGTGGTGGTGTCACAGAGGAGCCAGGCTTCCTTGTAGTTCCCCAGCATCACAAAGGCTCTCCTGGGAGCCACGGGTCACAAAGCACCGTGGGCTCTGTGCAGCCCCGCTGTGTCACAATGGCCGCTGGCTTCCACGAGCCCCCGCAGTGTCCCAGTGGGCCCCGTGGCTTTAGGAGTGGGTGGCTGGGAGTTGGTGCCAGCGGCTGGGGGAGCAGCAGCAGGGACTGTGTGTGGACAGTGCCATGGCCACTTGTGTGGCCACTGGTGTCTCTGTGCCAGGCACAGCCGTGGTGTGTAACACCGGCTCTGGGTCCTTTGGCTGTGCAGGTGGCAGTCACGGCCTGGAGCAGGGCTGCTCCCGGGGGACAGCCTGGGGCAGGAGGCTGCTGGAGATTCATTCCCCACACTCCTTGTCATGAGGTGCTCAGAGTGATTGGAAAGGCTGTTGGCAGCAGGCAGTTCTCTGGGTTCAAGCTGTGGAGCTGTCAGCGGGAATGCAAAGGCCAAGCTGGTGAGCCTTTTGTCCTGGTGCCTTTAGTGTGTGAGCAGTCCCTGGTGCCGTTGTCTTTGGATCCTGAGTGTGGGAGAGGCAAGGCTTAGGATGGTGCGTAGAGCTGAGAAGGAAAGTGCCGAGAGCAGCGTGTGTGCTGCTGCTTTGAGGGGTGCAGTTGAAGTTGTAGGCAGCAAGAGCTTTCTCAGCTGGCCCTTTTGTGAGCTCTGCTTTTGCCAGATGACTTCCATCTTACCCTCTTACCATCTTAGCCTCTCATTTTTGCATATCCCAAACCCCCTTCCAAACATCCAGCAGCTGCTTGTAAAGAAGAAGTCCTAGAACAAAAAGCCAGTGCTGCCTTTCATAGCCCCTTTGCTGTCTATGAAGTAGAGGAAAGAAGCTAGTGAGACGCACTTTCTTTCTCAACTCCATAGAGCGCATCCTTCTCTCAAGGTGGCAGAGTCCTTGGCGGAAGTGAAGCATCTGCAGCTGCAGTTCAGACTGAGAGATGTGCCAGGACAGGAAACATTTGCTGACCTTCCCTGTTCCCTGTGCAACATGATTCTCGCATCCCAGTCACTTTCACATACCTTCGGTATCCCTGAGTCCAAGCAGCTAAAGCTCACAGAGACAGAAGTGTCAGGAAGGAAAACGTTCCAAAAGCACCCCCTTCTCTTATCAGCATATAAATTGTGCACAACAGGCTGCGGCACCGAACCTTCCTTCTCAGATAGACATGCCATCACACTTTTCACTCTTGCAGCTCGGTTGAAAAGCTCCAGCAGCTGCTCCCGCAATAGCAAAAGGTTCTAGAAGTGAAAGCCAGTTTGGGGCTGCACCTTCTCCTTGCCGCATGTAAGCCACACCAAACTCCCTGATGCACTCTGTCCTCCCCTTCTCAAAGGAGTAGACGGTGGCATCAGGACACACCTGTGTCCCAGCAGCTGGGTGCCCAGCCGGGAGCAGGAGCAGGGCTGGGGCTGCTCCCAAAGTTGCCCCGCCCCAATGCCAGAGCCGGACATATGCTGAGGGGGGGCTGGATCAGGCTTTATTGTCCAGCTGCATGCCAGGAGTGAGCACAAAATCTACCTGCATTCTCTGCAGCATGCCATCCTGGAGCAGAGCCATTGCCAAAGGAAGCCGTGAGCCCGTGCCAAGCCAGTGCCGGAGTGGGATCCTAGCAGCACCTGTGGAAGCCGGGAGAGAGGAGCCCACCTGGAGCAGGTTTGTGCAGGATTAATCATCCCGTGGCTTCCCACCAGGGTCCTGTTGCTTCCAAAAGGCCCCACAGTGTCACTGTGGCCCCTCGGTTCCACCAGGTTCCATAGCGTCACTGTGGTGCCCAGGGTTCCGTCAGCTTCGCCAGCATCCCCACGGTCTGCAGAGCTCCCCGAGCTTCTGTGGTGTCACAGTGGAGGCAGGGTTGCATCAGGTTCCATAGCATCAGCACGGTCTCCAGGGCTCCCAGAGGTTCTGTGGTGTCACAGTGGAGGCAGGGTTGCATCAGGTTCCATAGCATCACCACAGTCTCCAGGGCTCCCTGAGCTTCTGTGGTGTCACAGTGGAGGCAGGGTTGCATCAGGTTCCATAGCATCAGCACGGTCTCCAGGGCTCCCAGAGGTTCTGTGGTGTCACAGAGGAGGCAGGGTTGCATCAGGTTCCATAGCATCACCACGGTCTCCAGGGCTCCAAGAGCTTCTGTGGTGTCACAGTGGAGGCAGGGTTGCATCAGGTTCAATAGCATCAGCACGGTCTCCAGGGCTCCCCTGAGCTTCTGTGGTGGTGTCACAGAGGAGCCAGGCTTCCTTGTAGTTCCCCAGCATCACAAAGGCTCTCCTGGGAGCCACGAGTCACAAAGCACCGTGGGCTCTGTGCAGCCCCGCTGTGTCACAATGGCCGCTGGCTTCCACGAGCCCCCGCAGTGTCCCAGTGGGCCCCGTGGCTTTAGGAGTGGGTGGCTGGGAGTTGGTGCCAGTGGCTGGGGGAGCAGCAGCAGGGACTGTGTGTGGACAGTGCCATGGCCACTTGTGTGGCCACTGGTGTCTCTGTGCCAGGCACAGCCGTGGTGTGTAACACCGGCTCTGGGTCCTTTGGCTGTGCAGGTGGCAGTCACGGCCTGGAGCAGGGCTGCTCCCGGGGGACAGCCTGGGGCAGGAGGCTGCTGGAGATTCATTCCCCACACTCCTTGTCATGAGGTGCTCAGAGTGATTGGAAAGGCTGTTGGCAGCAGGCAGTTCTCTGGGTTCAAGCTGTGGAGCTGTCAGCGGGAATGCAAAGGCCAAGCTGGTGAGCCTTTTGTCCTGGTGCCTTTAGTGTGTGAGCAGTCCCTGGTGCCGTTGTCTTTGGATCCTGAGTGTGGGAGAGGCAAGGCTTAGGATGGTGCGTAGAGCTGAGAAGGAAAGTGCCGAGAGCAGCGTGTGTGCTGCTGCTTTGAGGGGTGCAGTTGAAGTTGTAGGCAGCAAGAGCTTTCTCAGCTGGCCCTTTTGTGAGCTCTGCTTTTGCCAGATGACTTCCATCTTACCCTCTTACCATCTTAGCCTCTCATTTTTGCATATCCCAAACCCCCTTCCAAACATCCAGCAGCTGCTTGTAAAGAAGAAGTCCTAGAACAAAAAGCCAGTGCTGCCTTTCATAGCCCCTTTGCTGTCTATGAAGTAGAGGAAAGAAGCTAGTGAGACGCACTTTCTTTCTCAACTCCATAGAGCGCATCCTTCTCTCAAGGTGGCAGAGTCCTTGGCGGAAGTGAAGCATCTGCAGCTGCAGTTCAGACTGAGAGATGTGCCAGGACAGGAAACATTTGCTGACCTTCCCTGTTCCCTGTGCAACATGATTCTCGCATCCCAGTCACTTTCACATACCTTCGGTATCCCTGAGTCCAAGCAGCTAAAGCTCACAGAGACAGAAGTGTCAGGAAGGAAAACGTTCCAAAAGCACCCCCTTCTCTTATCAGCATATAAATTGTGCACAACAGGCTGCGGCACCGAACCTTCCTTCTCAGATAGACATGCCATCACACTTTTCACTCTTGCAGCTCGGTTGAAAAGCTCCAGCAGCTGCTCCCGCAATAGCAAAAGGTTCTAGAAGTGAAAGCCAGTTTGGGGCTGCACCTTCTCCTTGCCGCATGTAAGCCACACCAAACTCCCTGATGCACTCTGTCCTCCCCTTCTCAAAGGAGTAGACGGTGGCATCAGGACACACCTGTGTCCCAGCAGCTGGGTGCCCAGCCGGGAGCAGGAGCAGGGCTGGGGCTGCTCCCAAAGTTGCCCCGCCCCAATGCCAGAGCCGGACATATGCTGAGGGGGGGCTGGATCAGGCTTTATTGTCCAGCTGCATGCCAGGATTGAGCACAAAATCTACCTGCATTCTCTGCAGCATGCCATCCTGGAGCAGAGCCATTGCCAAAGGAAGCCGTGAGCCCGTGCCAAGCCAGTGCCGGAGTGGGATCCTAGCAGCACCTGTGGAAGCCGGGAGAGAGGAGCCCACCTGGAGCAGGTTCGTGCAGGATTAATCATCCCGTGGCTTCCCACCAGGGTCCTGTTGCTTCCAAAAGGCCCCACAGTGTCACTGTGGCCCCTCGGTTCCACCAGGTTCCATAGCGTCACTGTGGTGCCCAGGGTTCCGTCAGCTTCGCCAGCATCCCCACGGTCTGCAGAGCTCCCCGAGCTTCTGTGGTGTCACAGTGGAGGCAGGGTTGCATCAGGTTCCATAGCATCAGCACGGTCTCCAGGGCTCCCAGAGGTTCTGTGGTGTCACAGTGGAGGCAGGGTTGCATCAGGTTCCATAGCATCACCACAGTCTCCAGGGCTCCCTGAGCTTCTGTGGTGTCACAGTGGAGGCAGGGTTGCATCAGGTTCCATAGCATCAGCACGGTCTCCAGGGCTCCCAGAGGTTCTGTGGTGTCACAGAGGAGGCAGGGTTGCATCAGGTTCCATAGCATCACCACGGTCTCCAGGGCTCCAAGAGCTTCTGTGGTGTCACAGAGGAGGCAGGGTTGCATCAGGTTCAATAGCATCAGCACGGTCTCCAGGGCTCCCCTGAGCTTCTGTGGTGGTGTCACAGAGGAGCCAGGCTTCCTTGTAGTTCCCCAGCATCACAAAGGCTCTCCTGGGAGCCACGGGTCACAAAGCACCGTGGGCTCTGTGCAGCCCCGCTGTGTCACAATGGCCGCTGGCTTCCACGAGCCCCCGCAGTGTCCCAGTGGGCCCCGTGGCTTTAGGAGTGGGTGGCTGGGAGTTGGTGCCAGCGGCTGGGGGAGCAGCAGCAGGGACTGTGTGTGGACAGTGCCATGGCCACTTGTGTGGCCACTGGTGTCTCTGTGCCAGGCACAGCCGTGGTGTGTAACACCGGCTCTGGGTCCTTTGGCTGTGCAGGTGGCAGTCACGGCCTGGAGCAGGGCTGCTCCCGGGGGACAGCCTGGGGCAGGAGGCTGCTGGAGATTCATTCCCCACACTCCTTGTCATGAGGTGCTCAGAGTGATTGGAAAGGCTGTTGGCAGCAGGCAGTTCTCTGGGTTCAAGCTGTGGAGCTGTCAGCGGGAATGCAAAGGCCAAGCTGGTGAGCCTTTTGTCCTGGTGCCTTTAGTGTGTGAGCAGTCCCTGGTGCCGTTGTCTTTGGATCCTGAGTGTGGGAGAGGCAAGGCTTAGGATGGTGCGTAGAGCTGAGAAGGAAAGTGCCGAGAGCAGCGTGTGTGCTGCTGCTTTGAGGGGTGCAGTTGAAGTTGTAGGCAGCAAGAGCTTTCTCAGCTGGCCCTTTTGTGAGCTCTGCTTTTGCCAGATGACTTCCATCTTACCCTCTTACCATCTTAGCCTCTCATTTTTGCATATCCCAAACCCCCTTCCAAACATCCAGCAGCTGCTTGTAAAGAAGAAGTCCTAGAACAAAAAGCCAGTGCTGCCTTTCATAGCCCCTTTGCTGTCTATGAAGTAGAGGAAAGAAGCTAGTGAGACGCACTTTCTTTCTCAACTCCATAGAGCGCATCCTTCTCTCAAGGTGGCAGAGTCCTTGGCGGAAGTGAAGCATCTGCAGCTGCAGTTCAGACTGAGAGATGTGCCAGGACAGGAAACATTTGCTGACCTTCCCTGTTCCCTGTGCAACATGATTCTCGCATCCCAGTCACTTTCACATACCTTCGGTATCCCTGAGTCCAAGCAGCTAAAGCTCACAGAGACAGAAGTGTCAGGAAGGAAAACGTTCCAAAAGCACCCCCTTCTCTTATCAGCATATAAATTGTGCACAACAGGCTGCGGCACCGAACCTTCCTTCTCAGATAGACATGCCATCACACTTTTCACTCTTGCAGCTCGGTTGAAAAGCTCCAGCAGCTGCTCCCGCAATAGCAAAAGGTTCTAGAAGTGAAAGCCAGTTTGGGGCTGCACCTTCTCCTTGCCGCATGTAAGCCACACCAAACTCCCTGATGCACTCTGTCCTCCCCTTCTCAAAGGAGTAGACGGTGGCATCAGGACACACCTGTGTCCCAGCAGCTGGGTGCCCAGCCGGGAGCAGGAGCAGGGCTGGGGCTGCTCCCAAAGTTGCCCCGCCCCAATGCCAGAGCCGGACATATGCTGAGGGGGGGCTGGATCAGGCTTTATTGTCCAGCTGCATGCCAGGAGTGAGCACAAAATCTACCTGCATTCTCTGCAGCATGCCATCCTGGAGCAGAGCCATTGCCAAAGGAAGCCGTGAGCCCGTGCCAAGCCAGTGCCGGAGTGGGATCCTAGCAGCACCTGTGGAAGCCGGGAGAGAGGAGCCCACCTGGAGCAGGTTTGTGCAGGATTAATCATCCCGTGGCTTCCCACCAGGGTCCTGTTGCTTCCAAAAGGCCCCACAGTGTCACTGTGGCCCCTCGGTTCCACCAGGTTCCATAGCGTCACTGTGGTGCCCAGGGTTCCGTCAGCTTCGCCAGCATCCCCACGGTCTGCAGAGCTCCCCGAGCTTCTGTGGTGTCACAGTGGAGGCAGGGTTGCATCAGGTTCCATAGCATCAGCACGGTCTCCAGGGCTCCCAGAGGTTCTGTGGTGTCACAGTGGAGGCAGGGTTGCATCAGGTTCCATAGCATCACCACAGTCTCCAGGGCTCCCTGAGCTTCTGTGGTGTCACAGTGGAGGCAGGGTTGCATCAGGTTCCATAGCATCAGCACGGTCTCCAGGGCTCCCAGAGGTTCTGTGGTGTCACAGAGGAGGCAGGGTTGCATCAGGTTCCATAGCATCACCACGGTCTCCAGGGCTCCAAGAGCTTCTGTGGTGTCACAGAGGAGGCAGGGTTGCATCAGGTTCAATAGCATCAGCACGGTCTCCAGGGCTCCCCTGAGCTTCTGTGGTGTCACAGTGGAGGCAGGGTTGCATCAGGTTCAATAGCATCAGCACGGTCTCCAGGGCTCCCCTGAGCTTCTGTGGTGGTGTCACAGAGGAGCCAGGCTTCCTTGTAGTTCCCCAGCATCACAAAGGCTCTCCTGGGAGCCACGAGTCACAAAGCACCGTGTCCCCAGCATCACAAAGGCTCTCCTGGGAGCCACGAGTCACAAAGCACCGTGGGCTCTGTGCAGCCCCGCTGTGTCACAATGGCCGCTGGCTTCCACGAGCCCCCGCAGTGTCCCAGTGGGCCCCGTGGCTTTAGGAGTGGGTGGCTGGGAGTTGGTTGCCAGTGGCTGGGGGAGCAGCAGCAGGGACTGTGTGTGGACAGTGCCATGGCCACTTGTGTGGCCACTGGTGTCTCTGTGCCCAGGCACAGCCGTGGTGTGGTAACACCGGCTCTGGGTCCTTTGGCTGTGCAGGTGGCAGTCACGGCCTGGAGCAGGGCTGCTCCCGGGGGACAGCCTGGGGCAGGAGGCTGCTGGAGATTCATTCCCCACACTCCTTGTCATGAGGTGCTCAGAGTGATTGGAAAGGCTGTTGGCAGCAGGCAGTTCTCTGGGTTCAAGCTGTGGAGCTGTCAGCGGGAATGCAAAGGCCAAGCTGGTGAGCCTTTTGTCCTGGTGCCTTTAGTGTGTGAGCAGTCCCTGGTGCCGTTGTCTTTGGATCCTGAGTGTGGGAGAGGCAAGGCTTAGGATGGTGCGTAGAGCTGAGAAGGAAAGTGCCGAGAGCAGCGTGTGTGCTGCTGCTTTGAGGGGTGCAGTTGAAGTTGTAGGCAGCAAGAGCTTTCTCAGCTGGCCCTTTTGTGAGCTCTGCTTTTGCAGATGACTTCCATCTTACCCTCTTACCATCTTAGCCTCTCATTTTTGCATATCCCAAACCCCCTTCCAAACATCCAGCAGCTGCTTGTAAAGAAGAAGTCCTAGAACAAAAAGCCAGTGCTGCCTTTCATAGCCCCTTTGCTGTCTATGAAGTAGAGGAAAGAAGCTAGTGAGACGCACTTTCTTTCTCAACTCCATAGAGCGCATCCTTCTCTCAAGGTGGCAGAGTCCTTGGCGGAAGTGAAGCATCTGCAGCTGCAGTTCAGACTGAGAGATGTGCCAGGACAGGAAACATTTGCTGACCTTCCCTGTTCCCTGTGCAACATGATTCTCGCATCCCAGTCACTTTCACATACCTTCGGTATCCCTGAGTCCAAGCAGCTAAAGCTCACAGAGACAGAAGTGTCAGAAGGAAAACGTTCCAAAAGCACCCCCTTCTCTTATCAGCATATAAATTGTGCACAACAGGCTGCGGCACCGAACCTTCCTTCTCAGATAGACATGCCATCACACTTTTCACTCTTGCAGCTCGG